>NC_133785.1:17419991-17719991 GCF_003597395.2 Chelonoidis abingdonii
CCCCCCCCCCCCGCCCTTTCTCAAATATGGTTGAAGAAATACGGGGAAGAAAAGGCAAAAGTAAGCTAGTGGGAAATGTCCCTAAGCTAGCTGTTGCTGGGCTAATAATGCTCAATACATGCTCTAGCCAATCAGTGGAGGAGCTCTTCCATTACAAACACTAATGAAGTAAGCCTGGTAGCACCCCTGGGAACTGGTGAGCATCAATGAAGCTCTTGTATATCAAGGTCTGTCCCTGAAAGTTTATCTAGCTGAGTCATAGCCCTCTGAAAAGTACAGGGTCAACACATACAGGCCAACATTTCAAAGCAACCTTTGAGTGCTTTGATTTCTAGGTACTCAGCTTGTCTCTAAGAAGCTGCAGCTGCCATTGACTCCATTTGGAGCTTTGGTGCTCACCGGCTCTGAAAAACTGAGCCTTACCCTCCATGCCTCAGTTTCCCCATTTGTACACTAGAGATCAAAAATAGTTCATTGGTGGTTGAACTCATACATACACGGGAGACAGCGTGGTTAGCACATGGAGCTAGGCTTCAGAACACCTCTGCCACTAGTTTGTTGGATGACCATGGTCAAGCCATTTCACCTCCTTTTGCCTTAGTTTCCCTAGCTGTAAAATAGGGATAAGGATGTAAAGCACTTGGAGCTCTACTCTTGAAAACTGCTATGTAGAAGTTAAATAGTATTAGTTTTACATGTCCATGACATACTTTGACAGTTTCTAGTCGGGGGAGGGGGGCACTAAAGAAAAGCAAAGCATTATTAATAACTCAGCTCTAATAACTAACATAGCTTATCAGAATGTTGTGACATTGCAATTACAGAGCAACTAGACCTCACTGCAAAGCTAGGAGAAATGACATTTCCTGTGAGCTAGGCCCCAACCTTCAACTCCTGACAATCCAGGGGGAGGTCACATCCGATTGTTCCGACATTTGACATGGCTATTTTCACCCTCATCCTGTGTGAAAGCACTCTGCTCTTATTAGTCACCGTCCCCCAGTCCTGCCTGCATTGAAGTAAATGGGCTCTGCTTCTTGCAGGATTGGGTGCATTATCTGTGACTGTGGCAGAAACCAGGGTTCTACAGCGAACAGCATCTCTGTCTAAATGCCTTGCATGTATGAAGATCACTTCTTTCGGAGAGACCAGGAAAATGGGTTGTGAAGTACCAAGATTGTGCAATTTCCCATCCCAGATTCTAGTGCTACTGCTGACTCAACCTCCTGAGCTGTCAATCCATTTCTTTCATGTATGGTGAAACTGCGCATTTAATAAGGTCTCCTCCACCACAGCTTGGCAGCAATGGAGGCTCCTAAAAATGGGCATATGCCAAAACCACAATTATCAGCTGAAGGCAGCACAGCTGTATCCTGTATACACACCCAGCCCTCTCTACCAGGCCACACCATCCCAGTCCCCTCAGCTACCCTTTGATCCCAGCTAGAAAGTGTGAAAGAAATGCTTTATCAGTCAGTAAATCCAGCTCCCACTTCAATGCTCCCAAACAGCACCTAGCCTCTCAATAACTATGGACTTGACTGTGGGGAATTGCAGCAAGTCAGTTTAGATGTGTCCTTAATTACGGGGTTATCCAAGTTAAGCAACAGCCCCAGGCATCTGTGGCCTACGTGGCCTGGCTGAGCAGTATTTATCATCCTATACCCTGTGCTGGTTAGAGGACATGGAAGTAAAAATGCCAGAGGCTGGTCTCTGCTAACACTGCCCACTGTTCACGGCAGTAGCAGTAGGGACAGAGAAGAAAAAGGGGGCCAATCCCGTACTGCTATGCTTCATTAAGCAGCCATTCTGTATGGGCACTAGGAACCTGAGATGGGAGCCAGAACTGAAATTAGCAGAACCTCGCTTACTCTGTCCATGTTGCATCAACACCAATGAATAATCAATGGCCTCAAGAGAAGAATGATTGATTGTTTTGTAGTAAAGGCTTTTGACTGGGACTAAGATCCAGGTTCAGCTGCTGACTCTGCCACCGATCTGCTGCATGGAAGTTACTTAGGTCCAGATCCACAAAGGGCCATAGGTGCCTAAGTCCCCATTTTAGACATGACTGCATTCCACAAACCCCCACATAGCCGATACCTACCCCTAGAGGCATCTACCTTTCCACTGTAAATGTTCACTCGGCATGTATCTTGCTGCATCTGGGGCTGTGCACTGCTGCCTCCCTCTAGGGCTATGGACCCCTAGCTCCTCCTACCTTAGGCCCACAAATGGGGGAAGATTGTCAGAGGCACACCTAGCTTGCCTGTGGGGCCTAAGCCACCAGTAGGCATGCTAAGAAGCCACCTCACTCCGCACAGCCGTGTATGTGGGGAGACGAGGAAATGATCTCCCTTTTAACTTGTGCACCAGTGGTTTGGGCACTCGCCCAGTTTGTAAGAGACACCTAGTTCAAGTCCCACTCTGCCAGATGAGAAGAGATTTGAACGGGGCTATGCCAGATTTCAGGTAAGTGCCCTGGGCTATGGAACATAGCCTGATGTTTGTCTCCCTCTATCTTTACAATTGCAGTTGTTCCATGCTAATTGAATAATTAAATTTTAATTGCACCAGAGAAAGCATGAGAATCCTTCCATAGTCTAGTGCACTCACCTAAGAGGTGGGAGATCCATGTTCATCAGCGGGATCCGAACTGAGGGTTTCCCACCTCGCATGTGAGTACCCTAATCACTGAGATAAAAGTGATAAGGATGATCCTCCTCTCCCTGCCACTTTGCGTGGCGCGAGACCAAGGGTGCTGGAACAATGTATACAGTGGGGGTGCTGAGAACCAATGAATCAAACTGTAAAGCCTGTGTATGATAGAAACCATGTCAACCTGTAAACCCTGCATATGATTGAAACCACTTCAAACCAGAGGATGCAGCAGCATCCCCAGCACCCCAGTTCCAGCACCTATGAATGAGGGCGGTGCCTCACTCATTCTTGCAACGAATGGCTAAGCTACCAAAGCCCTCTGATGCCAGGAGAGCGTTTCTATGTGTATGCACAGTGCCTTACACACTGGAGCTCTGAGCTCAGCTGGGGCATCTAGGCACTACTGGAATACAAATAATTGGCTGGCTGGTGGGACAGTACCCTAAACAATATTAGTGTGGCGGCAGCTCAAGCATCTGCATCAAGCATCTGCATCAAATAATTGGCAAAGGCTTAGAGGAGAAAAGCTAACTGGGAGCAGCTGGCTGGAAGGTTTACATCAAAGTGTCAGCCTGAAAGAGTCACACTGGGTTCCATCAGGCTGAACCCAGGCATGGTGTTTGAGTCCCACAGACACAGCAATAGGATGCTGCCTGCAAGAAAAGCCTGCAGTCCTGGTGCACAGGATGGAACTATGTGAGTCTCTCTCAGCTCTGCACTCTCGGAATGGGTGCCCAGTGCAAAGGGCTCTTTTGAGCTGGCTATTTCACCAGGTGGCTGACCCCCTCCTGTTACAAGTATCAGAGGAGTAGCCGTGTTAATCTGGATCTCTAAAAGCAGCAAAGACTCCTGTGGCACCTTATAGACTAACAGACGTTTTGGAGCATGAGCTTTCTTGAAGTGGGTATTCACCCACGAAAGCTCATGCTCCAAAAGGTCTGTTAATCTATAAGGTGCCACAGGAGTCTTTGCTGCTTCCTGTTACAGCTACTCAGGTGATGGAGTTCAGGAGCACTAGCTTCCAAGCCCTGCACCACGGATATTGCGATGCAGGTTGAGAGTTGAGTTCACTGTGAACTTCTTGGGATTCACTCACCCACAGTATCAAACAGTAGCACCCAGAGGAAGCGGTGCAGCCATCATCAGATGGGCTAGTTAGAGCAGGGGCCTGGGAAGCAGGACTGCTCAGTTACATTTCTGAGATCTGCTGCTGACTGACTCTGCATGGGCAAGTCACTCAACTTCTCTGTGCCTCAAGTTCCCCATCTGGAAAATGAGGCTATGATATTTAGTCATCTCCTAGGAGGCCAAGAGACTTAAAAAGCAGTCTGAAAATTCCTTTGAGCCGGTGTAAATATCATCTAGTGCTCTCCCTACAGATTAACATAACCAGCAAAAGCTATTCGTCTCAGGCGGGATTCTCCCTTCCGCCCTGGGAGATCCTAAATACTCCCTTCTCCAGATACCCAGTTGCTGAGCTGCTCTGAGTCAGTCACTCAGTGCTGAGCTGAAGAATAGCCCTGTGGCTGCGCCCAGACCCATCAGGGGGTTCCCATGCCCCTCCGTTGACACTGACGAGGCTGGAATGTTGTGTATTGGCCACCTGGAGCTCTAGGCATTGTGACGTCACCGTCTCCATGGAGGTAGAACACGTTACTCGTGACAGCGCAGAGAACGGAGGGGAGCGACAGCAGCAGGGATGGGAACGTGTCAGGTCACCACAGTGGGCTGAGGGTGCAAAAAGGGCATGATGTCTACCCCTTGGCAGCAGAGCACCCCGCTCCTCCACCACACCGGGACCTCACTGCAGGGCCGGCGCTACCATTTAGGCAGCCTAGGCAATCGCCTAGGGCGCCAGGATTATTGAGGGGGCGGCATTTTGCCAGAGGGGCAGCAGGCAGCTCCGGTTGACCTGCCGCAGGCATGCCTGCGGAGAGTCCGTTGGTCCGCGGCTCCAGTGGAGCTGCTGCAGTCATGCCTGCGGATGGTCGGCTGCTCCTGCAGCTCTGATGGACCTCCCGCAGGCATGCCTGCGGCAGCTCCACCGGAGCCACGGACCAACGGACCCTCCGCAGTAATGTCTGTGGCAGCTCCACCAGAGCTGCGGGATCAGCGCGGGGGGCGGCGAAATGGCCGTGTGCCTAGGGCGCGAGAAACCCTGGTGCCGGTCCTGCCCCACTGGCTCAGGGAGGGAGCAGTGGGAAGCTGGAAAAACTCTTCTCTGGAGCTGCGAAGGGCAGATAGGGCCCATGCTAGGACTATGAGCCGGCATCAGGTCATCCATCTATCTCCAGAGCAGCCCGGGGCAATGCCATAATAAGGGTGAGCACTTGCCTCAGGCACGCAAAGCGGAGGGGCGCAGCTCTACCGCGATCAGTGGCGCTTCTGAGGGGGACTCAGGGACCTGCTGCCAAATTGACGCCGAAGAACGAATGAAGTGGCAGCAGCGATTCGGCGGCAGGTCCTTCCCTTTGACAGGGACTCAGGGACCCACTGCCGAATTAGTGCTGAAGAGCCTGACTCCGACCCTTGCCTCAGGCGCAAAAATTCCTTGTTCCGTCTCTGGCCCAGAGCCCTGCCCTCATCCCCTTAGGGGAGCGAATTCACCAGAGGGGTGGGATGGAGTTTTATAGTTAAAGGGTCAAGCTGCAATTCCTGCCCCTGCCCTTCCCTTGTGGGCTCAGGAACAGCCACTCTGCTTCCCTCCCCCAGAGCTGACTCAATATTTGTGTCTTTCGAGGACTAGGACAGGGCGTGTTCAGCCACCTTGGGGGACACCACGATACGATAGTGAAGGGCTACCTCTGCCCAGCCACACACACAGATTTAAAGGTGTGGTGCTAGATCCTGTTATCGAGCTCAGTCTAATGACCACCCCTCTACAGCCCTGTCTGGCCTAGGGAGTAAATTGTGTGTTTTTGTTTTCCAATAGACTTAGCTCAACTGAGCTAGCTTAACTCTACTGAAAACCTCCCTCAATACCAGTGTGGCAAACACACTGGCCCTCCCCCTGGCACAGTGCTCACCACAGTAGGCTGAGGGTGCTGAAAGAGCAGGAATGCCTACCCCCATGGTGCCATCGCCAGCTCACCCAGCCACTGGGATACACTTGAGCCACATTTCCAGGCTTGCCCTCACAACCACGAGGGTTAGAAACATGGTATTTCAGTGTGAGAGACTCTCACATTAACTGCATCACTCCGGACCTAAGGCTTTAAGAAAAACTGTATTGCAAGACTTTTGTGAAAATCACAAGAATGGCAGCCCCGGCAGCAAACACCAACACAGTAAGATTTACAGAGTTGTTCTTTTATAAGCAAAGGATGCTCAGAGAGTTAGAGACCAAATGCAGCTCATTCAACCCACCAGCTGGTCACATTCTCCACCTGTCATACTCATGGACAGTGAACAGTACAAAGTCTGGCATGCACAAACCCTCAGGCTAGGCCTACACTGCCATGGGAAGTGAGCCTCCCAGCCCGGGTGCACAGACTTGCACTAGCTCAGCTCCAGTTATCACACTAGAAATAGCAGGATGGATGTTGTGGTTAAGGAAGCAGCTCAGACTTGCTGGCCTGCCTGACCCTGTCTGTTGAAGCTCAGGTGCCTAACCCAAGTCTCTGCTGGAGCTACAATGTCCACACACTGCTATTATTAGTGTGCTAGCTCAAGCCTGTTGACATGGGCTGGGAGGCTTACTTCCAGCTGCAGTGTAAACATACCCTTACAGGCCCTGTCCTCAGCAGCCAGCCAAACTGGATTAAAACTCAGTGCCTTGCATGGTGTCAAGTATCGGGGTAGTTGTGTTAGTCTGTATCCACAAAAAACAACAAGGAGAAGAATCTGAAAAAGTGTTTTTTTTACCCACAAAAGCTTATTCCCAAATAAATCTGTTAGTCTTTAAGCTGCCACCGGACTCCTTGTTGTTTTTGTGGATTAAAACTGTACTGCTAGTCAGTTCCACATCCTATTTCATTGGCCGTTTGTAGATTGGCACTTTAGGATTCACGCTAGAGCTGAAAATCTCTTAGTAACAGTTAGCTGGCACAGCTTCACTAACGTTTGTGGTCTTGAACGGTGTTTAAAGCATAACACAGCTATACTACAGAAACCGTGCTAGATGGCTGCTAACAACAGCTGGTCTTACAAAACATTGGGGCTAGCACAGACACAACCCTAGTGTGGACAGCAGTTTAATGGACAGTTAGTAACTTTGTGCCTCATATTAGAGCTGAGATCAGAATCATTTTCTTCCTCACCAATCCTCTTCTTCAGAAAACCTAATTACTTGTACCTGTACTCAAACCAAACTTGCCCCGCTCCCCAAACTCAGAAGCATCCCTTCCTTCTAGGCTGACACACATGGGTGATGATCCCTAGAAATTCTCTCATATATTTGTTGGACGTTGGAGCTTTCCACAGTCTGATTCTTTTCGGTGCTGGTTTCTAACTCAAGGCCAACAGCAAATCACAGCAGCATTGGGCAAATAGAGATTTTTGCTGCAGATCTATAAATCATTCACTTCACCTAATGTATGTCACTGTTGCACTGGTTGCTCACAAATGAAGCAGCCTTGGGAAGTCTGGCTATTGATCAACTCCCCCACCCATGATCCAACATTTAAGAGTGCATCCCCATCCAAACAACATGGTACTAAATCAAATGTTAAACTGCACATGGTGAAATAGGTGTCCTGAGTGCACACCTGAACTTGGTTTACTAAGGACTGAAGCATCAGGAAACAGAATAGAGGAAGGTGGTGGTTTCGGTGTGCCAATTGCTGCCCTTTTCTCCACACTAGCTGAACTGCAGAAGAGGCTTGTTTCTTTAGACTAGAAGCAATATCAAATACTATTCAAGTCCATGAGAGGGGCTGAATGAGCTTGCTCCCATGCTGCTCAGGACAGGGATTAAGTCTTCCTATATTTGTACAGCACCTTGCACAATGAAACCCTGATCCTAAGAGGCTGGCAGATGCTGTTACAACACAGATAATAAATCAAACGGAAGCATTATTGAAAGCTCTCTTTGGTGCCTTCTGGACTTAAAATCTATGACCAATCACAGTGTACAACGAAGTTCAGGGAGGATAAAATTCCCTTGGCATTTAAATGAGACAATAGAATGTAATTTGAGACTAAGGAGAGACCCACATAAGGGGGCTCCTGAGTTATTTAAAAAATAACTTGATCCAGGTAGTTTTAACTTCAGTGTAATCTATTAGTAACTGGAAGGACATGCTGCTACTTATTCCAAGCAAGCCTTACCACTTGCATTCTAGAGTTGTTTTAAATTTGAAACAGCAAAGGAACCCCTTTCTCCAGGCCCAGGCCCAGGCCCAGGCCCAGCCCAGGTTTGGAGATCATGGCCCAACAGCAATTCTGCTACTGGTGTGCACGAACGGCTGCACATGACCTTCCCTTTGCTGATCAGCAATTGCATTTCGATGGACTAGGTAAGTCTCTAACATTGTATTGCAGGCAGCCTGCAGCCCGATGAGTATTCAAAAACATTTTATTTGCTGGGCTACATAACTTACTGAGCACATTATTGTTACACTCCCACTCATGGGGCAAAAAGTCTTGCTTTTTGGGAGAAGAGAAATTAATTAGCCTAGACAGGAGGTGATTTATCTGGCACCCACTGTAAGTCTGGATTATGCAAAGCAGTGTAAAGTAAAGATGAAACACTAAATTAAAGCAAAGGTGTTACTGAGAGGAAAGAAATTAAGAGATGGCTTGAAGTGGGATTTGGAGAGATGCAGGAAGGCTGGACCTAGCAGTAGAATGTACCCGAGACTAGGGAAGATTTTAGAAAGGAACATGTGGCAGACAGCAGACATAAAGGACTATTTAATAGTTACTTTGACTTATGAACAGCAGCAGCTCCTGCCCAGGAAGGGCCTGTGTTTTCAAAGCCATCAGACCAGCCTAAAGCCTTTGCAACATGTATTTGTGTTGTGGAACACTGGGTTACTGCCATCAGCCAGGCCATAAGGTGCTGAGACAAGAGACTCAAGCTTCATTCTTATACCTTTTGACTCTGCTATGGAACAAGAAGTTGCATGCTGAGCCCAGGACACCTTGGTCTAAGTCCACCTGAAGGCTCTGCAAGCCATCTTGCATTCCATGTTGTGCCTTAAGCACAAAAGGTGCCTGCTGTAGGGGAAAACAGACGGCCCTTTTATGTAGCTAGTGCAGTCTACACTACCAAGTAAAGTATCAGAGGGGTAGCTGTGCCAGAATCTTTCCAACTGCATCTGTAATTTTCCCTCCATGTGGATTTTTTACCCATGAAAGCTTATGTCTAAATAAATCTGTTAGTCTAACATGCCACCGGACTCTTCATTGTTCTACCAAGTAAGGGGCTCACAGTGCTGCAGTGGCACCATACACCACTATGGGAAAGAGCAGCAGGAGAAAACACTGCACCAGCACAGCCTCTCGGGGATCTAAGTACAGCTTTAGTGGATTAAAAACAACAGTGGAGTGGCCTGTAGCACCATAGGGCCAGTCAGAGTTCTGAAGGAGTCCCTCAGTCTCCAATTGTGTGTGGTGGGGGATGCTTTCCTCACTGCGAAGGAGTTGGTTGTAGTGGTAAGAGGCTTCCTACACTAGAAGCAAGCTCCAGCCCAGAGCTTTGCTTTAAATGCTGATAGCCACAGGAGACAAGCCTGCTCTGGTCTGTTTATGATTAAACAAGAATGCTTTGGCACTGGCCTCCCTCTCTACAAACAAACTCAGTTTCACTCAGTCCAGACTCTGTAAAGCAGGGGAAAAGGGATATATCCTTCCCTCTTCAGAAGGGTTCTTCCACCCCACTACATTTGCTTGCTGTGTTAAGCTTAGTCCTGCCTTTGCAGCTTAAGTAGTGTGAGCAGCTGCTAAAGCTTAAAGAGGGGCCAGGGACCTTTCAGAAGTGGTGTGTTGAGTCTTCATTTATTCACTCTAATTTCAGGTTTCATGTGCCAGTAATACCAGGGTTCTCAAAGTGGGGGTCAGGAGCCCTCAGGGGAAATCACAAGCTGTCAGCCTCCACCCCAAACACCACTTTGCCTCTAGCATTTATAACAGTGTTATAAATAAAAACACTTTTAAGTGGGGGGGGGGGAGGTTGTACTCAGACTTGCTGTGTGAAAGGGGTCACCAGTAAGAAAGTGTGAGAGTCACTGCAGTAATACATTTTAATGTTTTTAGGTCTTGAGGAGTCTAATATAACAACAAACTATTGTAAGTAAAGTAAATAAGGTTTTTAAAAAGTGTTAAGAAGCCTAATTTAAAACTAAATTAATGCAGGGGCCCTGAACTGGTAGCCAGCACCTGGGCAGTGAGTGTCACTGAAAAATCAGCTCACATGCTGTTTTCAGCACACATGCCATAGGTTGCCTACCCTGGGCTTAGAACATTCACCTTGACTAATAAGAACCCTCACTAGGGTTAGTGTAAAAAGCTAGTGTTGGAATTTAAGGCCTTGTAGATAGAGGCACAGAAGAGGCAGCTAGAGCTGGCAGTGGAGCTGAGTTGTCCTTCCCTCTCTTTCCCCTCCCCCCCCCCCGATCTTGACTTGGTGCATCTCTCTTAACTACAGTACTCGCCTATTGCTAAACAGTCCATGCAAAGATGGCAGGAGAGAGGAGTGTCAAGGAGATTCCACAGCATTGAAGTGTAGTGCAACACTTCTTCCTGCAGAAGGAAGAGTGCTTGGGTGTAGCAGTTAGAAATCACTTGTTCTGCAGAGCACCAGCAGGCAGGGAATGCACATCACATTATGTTAATATGAACATGATTTTACAGGAACTGCCTATGGCTCCAAGAGGATCAGACATCAGGGGTACAACAAAGCTGACTGCCCACTTGTTGTGCATCACGTGCTGTAATTAGAGCTTTAACTTCCCCATAACCTGTTCCACCATCTGCTGGAGTCTCTAGAGGAGAGCTCCACTCAAGCCTTTTCTATGAGTTTTATCAAGCCGTTAAAAGGCTTGCTCACTTCCATTAGTCAAGACTTTAAAGCTACAGAAATCAGATTTTTCCTCTAGAAAACAGCACTAATAAAGAGGGTAGCAGACAAGGCCTTTCATTTAGGAAGGGCTCACTTTAATTTAGTTCCAAGAGTTCCCATTACAGAGGGTCAGGAACAGTTTAGTAATAGGAAAGATAATGAGAAACAGGAAGGAAAACCAAGAAGTTCATTCTCATTAAGTTTATTGGCATCATGTTTGTCTTTACAGAACCGCTCAGCCTACGTACTAGAATGTAGACCTCTGGAAAAAACAGGTAGAAGTGTTCCATTGAAGCAAGCTACAAATGCAAGAACAAGGGCAAGGGAAGAGGAGGGGACAACCAAGTTTTTCCCCATACCAAAAATTCCAGATTAGTGGTCACCAAGAAGGGAGAAAAGATTTATAATCTGAGTCATTTGTCAAGGGATGACTACCTCAACCCAGAAAAGCGAAAGATGAGCTCCATCCACAAAAAGGTGGGAAGTCACTGGAACACCTCAGACTTTTCTGCATTCTTGCAGAACATTTAAAAAATGTCAGTGGGCAGGGAAGGTGAACAAACAAGACGAGCATTTGACAGCTGTATTTAGTTTTTGGAATCCAATAATCCAGTATTCATATCCTCCTTGGAAAATTTAACTACAAAGGAAGCCAGACAAAATTTTCCAGGAGATGAAGCTTTTTTCGGCTCTCAAAGTCAATAAAAAGACTTACATAATTCTTGCTTCTACTGTACAGAATACTGCCTCTATCTGGACTTCATTGCTAGCACACTGCATTTCAGCATCCTCCTCACTTTCTAGTGAATCTGTTTCAGTACTTAAACATGTAATTCAAGAATTTTACACTAATTTATACATTTTTAATTGGTTGCATATATTAACATGTACTATAAGATTTTTCCTAAAGAAGCATTACATAATACATGGATACTGTAAAAAGATCTGATTAGTTAAAAGTAACAAGCATTAAACAGAGATACATACAAAACTCAACCTAATTGGACTGAGTGCTGAGCTTGCAATGAACTATGGGTAATCAGCCTTTCCAGTTGCAGCCTTCACAGAGGAACACAAGACAGTTAAAAATGTATGTCACTTGTTACACAGATTACCTGTAAACAGTTTCTTTCCATTGGACACCTGAAGTTAGCTTACGTTCCAAACATACATAATAGAGTTTCCATTTTAAACTAAGAGAAAGGCCTGTTACCATGAAGTGATGTGGAAGGATGTAGGGACATGGATGAGTTGTGTGTAGAGGAATGGGCTTACAGTTGCTCACAGTAGGTGGGAGGATTTTGGCAGCTGGAGATGGAAGTTTATTTTATTTGTTTTTACATAGAAGAGGGGCTTTGTGTTTGAAGGCCTAAGTGTGATCTGTTTGTGAAGGACTGTGCTCAACCCCTCTATCTCCATCTCAACAGCTGCAGGACTCTGCAGTGGCCTTTGCTCGGTCATTCTTGTCTAGTTTGATGGGTTCAGGGAATTCGTTGTAAAGCTCCACCTCTGTTTCCTAAGGAGAGAAGAGAGTCACCAGTCAGATTTTACTCATTCTCAGCTACTGAAGTAAGAGAGGTAATGTGGAGCATTACAGATGGCTGTTGGGGAAGGAGGCTCTCTGATGGGAAAAGGATTGCCTGAAGAGGAAGTAGGGAATGCTATCTTTGGTGTCTTTCAGACTGAGTGTGCCAAGTCAGCACTTGACACCATCTTTGGGAAGGGGCAGATACTGATGCAGGGAAGTCAAATTCAGCATGTCTCTTGCTAGTGGCATTAGCTTAAATGCAACATGAATTGCTTAGATTCTGCATGCAGAATCGTCATTGGACAGCCACCAGAGGGCACTAGATATTTCTTCATATCATACCTGTTTAAGTGCATTTCGTGCAATCGTCTGGAAAGCTTGTTCCACATTAATGGCCTCCTTGGCACTAGTTTCGAAGTAAGGGATGTTATTTTTGCTGTAGCACCAAGCCTGTGCTCGTTTTGTGGTAACCTGTATGAGGAACAGGGAAAAATCACCACCTTCATCTATGCAAAGAGCATTCAGTGCCAGTCTTGGTTGCCAAGTGGAGATTTTTTTAATTGAGAAAATACCTACTACACCTATGGACAGAAAGCTAGCATCCAGTTGATCAGCCAAAACGGCTGCCTTAGGTAAAAGCCCAATATAGTATTGTTTAAATCCTAATTGCAGTAAGATTGCTACAGCTGTAGCAAATGTTAGATACTTTGTTTAGAATGCAGCTAGTTTAACACCACTACCAAGCATTTTGGTATCAGTTCTCCAAGAACTATGGAGTCATCTGCATGGTTAAACTCTCCCCAGCCTTTGGGGGTCAGGTGTATGCTGGATGTTACAATGTACTTCCTAACTTTCACAACATGGGCAACGTGCAAGAGAAAGGCTTTAGCAGACCCAATCAGTTTGAGAACAGCTGGGATTTTAGGACAGAGATTGAACCTCTGCTTGAGGGTATCCTGAAGGATGTTCACCCACCCCCTCCTGCCCGATTCCTGAGAGGAAGCCTCCCCTTTATGTATGTTGCAAACCCTACTGTCACAATGGATACCCCCTCTCCTCCACACAGCATGCAAGACAGACCAGCAACATTTACTCCATGCAGTTCCTGGTCACCTCTGGCTTGGAGAAAGACAGTCTTAGATAGCTTGGAGCTGCTAAGTAAGACTGAACTAGCATCTGCGCTGCACATCCTGAACCACTGCCTCATGTTTCCTCTAATGTTATGCCCCTTCTCTGCAAGGGAATGTAGGCCTCTGTAGAGGCCAGATGGGTAGCTCTCTTCCCAAGGACCCAGGTTAAACAGTGTTAGCTGTGACTCTTTATAAGCCACCCCGATGCTCTGGGCAAGATTAAGCTGCCTCTTAGAATTGTCCTGACAAACTCTCCAATTCAATAGCTTTAGAGAAAGGCCACTGTGACTTACTTGTCTGTTTTCTAGGTCAATCTTGTTTCCCAACACAACAAACGGGAAGTTCTCAGGATCTCTTGGACTGGCCTGAATGAGAAACTCGTCCCTCCAGCTGTCTAGGGTTTTAAATGTATTTGGAGCCGTCACATCAAATACCAGCACACAGCAGTCTGCTCCTCTGTAGAAGGCCACACCCAGAGACTGAAACCGTTCTTGTCCTGCTGTATCCCATATCTATAGAAAAACCAGAGGGACAGAGTTAGTAGAGAAGTTATTTACTAGCGAGGCGTGGGTCTTGGGGCAGCTCTAGTGCTAGGGTTCTCAAACTGGGGGTAGGGACCCCTTGGGGTGGGGTCACCATGTTATTACATGGGGGGTTGCAAGCTGTCAGCCTCTACCCCAAACCCTGCTTTGCCTCCAGCATTTATAATGGTGTTAAATATATGTTTTTAATGTATGGGGGGTGTCACACTCAAAGGCTTGCTGTGTGAAAGGGGTCACTGGTACAAAAGTCTGAGAACTCCTGCTCTAGTACCATTGTTCAAATTGAGGGATCTAGCATGTTTGCTCATTCAATGCTCCTTGGAATTCTGCAGTCCTCAACCAGCCTCATGGCAGTGTTGAGAGAAGTTATTATTAGCGACTTCTCCTTACATCTCCTGCACATATATATAAAATGCATTTTTTTATAATATGTATGTGTCCAAGTCACTATAAGCCGAGCAGAAAGCTCCTTGTAAGAGGCAAGACTACCATAGTTTCAGAGTTGTATCAAGTTTCAGAATCCTGTCTCAATTTAGAGCAGTTCATCAAGAGGTTTTTAAAGTAAGTGACTTTGCTTTTGTAAGCCAACTGTGTATAGTCTTGACAATCAAATCCCCAAGTACGTTGCATTGTTACAAGAGATACAGAGTAGGCAGCCACAGCCAGCCTAGATCTGAGCAACATCGAGTCACATTTGGAAGGTAAGTTTCCCCTTGAGCTTTTCAGACAGATTTGAGAATTCAGTAGTGCTTTCATATGTTCATGTATCTCTTACAAGTTTCACCATGTACCTCAACCCACCAATAGCCAAGTAGCCAGCAGAAACAAGCTAAGACAACTCTACAAGCAAGTTGTTCCCCTACAAGCCAATGTGATTGTCAGGAATTCTATGCATTAGTATTCTAGCATGCAATTCCTTCCCCCTGCTCCCAGAGTGATTTCCAGTCAGACTCAATCCATTTCTTGTTTTCACAAGACAGCTAGAATTCCTGCCTGCAGCTGGTTTGAGTTTAACAGCAAGCTGGAAGTTCAACAGCAGGTTCTGTTAGAGTCCTGGGAAGTCTCTTCCCTGCCTTGTCTCACTCCCTTTTGTTTAAGGAACAGAGCAAAATCTGCAGCAGGGTTGGGAAAAGTATGATGGCAGTTGTGTTTTAGCCCATTTGAAGTTGTGTGGGCAGGCTGTCCACTGCAGAGCATCCACACTAGAGCGCTACCCCCTGAAATACTTCTGGAAACTCTTGTGTTCCATGGTAGACATTTCCCTTCTATAGCTCTCTATCTGAAGAAAAGATTAGGATTTGAGAAGACTGACTTTGCTAATGAGAGCATCAGAATAGGAAGTTGAGGGATACAAGTCTTCATGCTTCAGAGAGTAAGCCAGCCAGCCATTATTTGACATGCCGGGGAAGGGCTTCCTTCAGCTGCCTATTTCATAACCTTTCAATGGGGGGAGGGTTTACTGAATCTTCCTAAGAGGATCCGTTTAGTTACCAGTACTAGAGACTGGACTAGTGACCTTGCAGTTCTGTTACTCACTGATCAGGAATACTGACATTTGGTATGGGAAGAAGAGTTAAGCCAGTTGGGTGGACTGTCTTCTAGGACACATCACCCTGATTGGTTCAACTATCACACTGTACACTCCCTCTTAGCCCCCACCCCCTGCCAGGGGTAGGCCTCCTTAGGGACGGGTAGAGAAACATTTGGGAGGCAGGGAGCAGGGCCTGGCCAGCCTCCACAAGGAGTGGAGAGTGAGTGCCAGGCTTCTAGTCTTGTTCCTCCCCCTAGCCCTGCCCCATTGGGGGCAGGGAGGGAGCAGCACACTTCTTGCCCCAAATCCTGCTCCACTCCCCCTGTAGCCCCTACTCCTCCCCCCATCTCCAGCTCTGCCTTCAGCCCAAGCTCTGCTGCTGAGGAAGCCTTGGCTGTGCAGTAGTGGAGGAGGAGGGGTACAGACAAATTTTGTTAAGGGCAGGAGGAGAGAGAATTGGAAAAAAAAGTTGTGCACCACTGGCCTAGGTTTGTGTATGAAAAGAGCAATCTCCAAGCCAAACAGGTCATGGCCAGCCACTCCAACGAAAGTAGTGTTCTAGCTTAGAACATTCAGGGTTTACATACACTAGAAGTCTAGACATGCTGTTGTACTCTTGGGGCATCCTTGTATTAGTGTGTTTAAGGAACCAAGTCTGATAGTGTTCCAGCCTGGGACCTGGTGGGAATACTACCCAGCAGCTCTGTAAGTGTCACATACACAAATAAAGCAGTGTTAGAACACCAGAACAACTAAGCACTGGTCTTATTGGGTTGCATAGAGAGTCTTGTTTACACTGCTCCTCCACATAGGATGGGAAGCTATTTTGGCTGGAACTGCTGGTAAACAAGTCTCTCCCAACTTACTGTTCAGGCCACTGTAGACAGGGCCTTACAAGCAGGTGGTTAGATTTATGTACATGACTAAC
Organism: Chelonoidis abingdonii; assembly: GCF_003597395.2. Lineage (NCBI taxonomy): Eukaryota > Metazoa > Chordata > Testudines > Testudinidae > Chelonoidis > Chelonoidis abingdonii. The sequence goes on from NC_133785.1 coordinate 17,436,314, forward strand.
CTGCAGTCTGCTAGAGAAAGGAGCAATTCCTGTAAAAGACCTTTCATGGGTGCCTGGCTCCAACTACTCTGCTTTCTCCTCCCACCCATGTGGGGAAGATTTATTCAGTTGATAAGACAAGGATACTTCCCACTTATCCAGTTAAGAAAGTTGGGACTGTATCTGAACTAAGGTTCTTGGATCTTAGCCCAGGATACAGTCTTCCTTATGCCACCCTTGTACTCTGATTGGTTGCTATAAGGCCTTCTGTTTTGACTGGTTACAGCCAGCCTTCAGAATGCCCCACCATGTGATGGTTTCACTTTCAGCCCTTCCCCTGATCTCTACTTCTTGCTCCTTGAGAAAGGCTTCTCCTGCCTTCCCTTAAATGGAACTGAGGAGCTGCATTTAGTATCTGAGATGGTTAGAAATTGATGGCCAAATGGAGAAGAGTAGCTAAGGAATGCAAGAGATCCAAGGAGCCAGCAGAGATATTTGTAGAATCATTATGGCTATGAGTCACCTGCAGTTAATCCAATCCTGAGCCAACATGCAGGGAATATTACTATGAATGAGCACAGAAATGCTGACCTCAGCTGCCTACATTTGGCATGAGTGTGTACTTCTGCCCAATCCTAAGCACTCTACATCAGAGCTGTGAAAACCTCTTAAAAATAGGCAAGTAAATAGATGAGCTAGCAGCTTAGTCACTAACATTACCTGCATTGTGACTAATCTATCATCCACCATCACCTCCTTTGTCAGGAAGTCTGCTCCTATTGTTGCTTTGTATTGGTTACTGAATTTCTTGTTCACATACTGGTTCATGAGTGATGTCTTCCCCACCCTGTAGGAAGAAACAAAACGAGCCAAGACTAATCAAGTAGTTTCTGCAGACAGCATTTTGATACCCATGGCCGATTCAGTCCAAGTGTTTTTGCTTTATTTAATAGCATGAAGAAGTGTGTTGACCAAATGCCTGATCACAGTAAGCTAGACATTTAGAAGACACTCACATCCTGGACAGGAGAAGTGACTATGAAACTCCTTGAGCAAGAGAGATGTTCAGATTGTATAATACAGTTAGTTTTGGGGGCTGTGTAAGCTCAACCAGCCCATTTGGTTCTGATCAGGAAAGGGAGTAATGGCAAGCACTTTTGGAAGTGTTGCTTTGGTACAGACATAACCAAACTTTCCCAGGGACAGAAAGACACTGGGGGAGTGGGTAGCTCATGCCTGGAGCAGCAGGGCTTGCCTGAAGCCCATCCCCAAAGACCTACTTGGTGCAGACCAGGACTCTTTGTGCTCCCTCCCCCAGCTTAGGGCCAGTCACTCCTGCAAACTCTGGAGGGAAATATTCAGAGCTGTGGCCAGTCAGGTGCCTGGGCTAGGGCAGCAGCAGGGTGTGTAGTGTGCAAGGAGTCTAGCAGACTGCAATTGAGCAGGGCAGCTCTCCCCATCCCTGACCACTGGGGACTCCTGTGCACTCTGCTGCCCTGGCCCAGACACCCCATGCCACCCCTCCCCCACCATAGGCTTGTGGCACCTCTCCCCTGGCCTGGAAGGGTGTGCCAGTTTGAAGACACTGCTTTAGAAGATTCTAGTCCTCAAAGGATGTTGAGATAGTACCTAGTGCAAAGGGACCCCCCCCCCCCCCCACCCGCCAAACTGATTTTAAGCTTTCAGACAAGGACAGGAAACGCTTTCCAATGAGAAAAATTACTATATTCTCTCCACAGCCCAGCCTACCTCAAGTTCCTTCAGGTTATCAAGTGACCCTTGCCCCAGGTATGAAAACAGCTATGCAAATCTTAACTGCTTATCACAGTGTGATGGCTAGTTGGCTGTACAGACGCAAAACAAGCTCCATTATGTCCTGGGAACACGACCGTTAACATCGCTAGGCACTTCAATGAAGCCAGTAGCCTAGAAGTAGGAGGAGTTCTCCGAGATACTACTGGAGTATCCACGCCTCAAGGCAGCCAAAGTGTTCTTCTGTATCAGCAGCTGTGGATGTGGTGGTGGGACAGATTGTGTTATCAAGATGAGAATTCAGGGTCAAAATTAACTGTTGTGCAGTAACTCCAGGAACAAAAACACGTGCCAACTTCACTGAGGAACAGGAACCGAAGTTTTACAATCTTTGCTCAAGGTACACGAAGCGAATTATCATACTCCCAGATCACAACACTTAAGCCAACAACGTAGCTAGCACATATTGTTGTTTAGGACCCAATTCCTCCATTGCCCAAGCGAAGGTAAAAAGCTTTGGAGATCTGAAGTCTTTTCCTGGAAGTTCAGTTCCGTTGCAAGATCAAGTAGAGAGATTCACCAAGCTGAGTTTAACCACAGAACTTGGCAATGACTGTTAGCGCTTTCTAGTAATTTAGTAATACTGGCATGGGGACAAACACGTGGAGAAGCGATAGTCAAGTACCTAAACCATAAGGCAGCAAGTCAGCCCTGCCTTGCCACCAAGAATACCAGTACAACTCCACTGGTGCCTAACTGAGGCAGAACACAACATTTGCAAGCCACAGTTAACAGACACTTCAGCTGGAACACAAGTCATTTACATAAGTTAATAAGGCTCTGCCACTACCCAAAGAGCTCCAAGGATGATGACTTCAAAACTTCCCTGAAGTCATCTTTCAAACTAAAAGGAAAGAGATAAGTTCCCATCACACATGAGGAAGGTGACTGCATACTGTTTTCACAAAAAGTAAGGCATTAACATGAATTCAAACAGCCCCAAGAAATCCGGTGTTCTTCTAGCAAACGTTAGAGGGAACCCATCCTGTTCCTGAAAGTTTTAGAGTGCAACAAGAGCTTCTGAGCTTTAACAATGACAATTAGTACTTGCTCACAAGCCTTATCTAATGTAGTGGTTGCACATTGGGTTTATGCTTAGTTTGCCATCACAAACCCCATTTATAGACTTATGTTATGCATAGGAGGTGCAGTCGCCACGGTAGCCTGAGCTACAGCCCTCCACTACATTTATAAGGCTGTGGAGTTTTGGCTTCTTCTGGACAGCCGGCCCAAACTGACTCACCTGTAGTGCAGCTAACAGTGTGGCCTAATGGCACCAGTTAGAGGTGGGCTACTGGTCCCTGTCAAGCTCCTGTAGGAGCACAGACAGTATAGATAAGAGTTCTATTTCTTAAGGGCATTTTTAATGTTCTCTCAGCGCAGCAACAGATGGGAGTATTCTGTTGCCCATATTTGAGCATCATCACTCCCATAGTTTCCTGTGCTTCATCTCTGTCTACATCCATCTTAGATTAAGACCTTAGTAGGACCTAGTACAAAGGAGCACCAGCCCTCACTAAGGACCCATGGGCACAGCACAATAAGTCTGTGTTAAACCAGTGTAAACCCTTTAGGAACACTTAAAACCAGTTAAAGCAGTACTGAATCTTAGTGTTTACACAAAGTCTAACTGCTGCAGAATGATCTCACATTTATTGGCCCACAAAAGCCAGAACGCAAACTGGTGAATTATGAGGTGCATTCGCTGAGGCCTACACATTTCTCAATCTGTTTCCTAGAGACACAAAGAGTATTTTAAGAAGAAGTTTAAAAAAAACCCAAAAAACTCACTCATCACTTCATGTTTCATCTGGTTTTACAGAGTTCCTTTCCCCCATCCAACTACCCCCTTTTCAGCAAAGACTCTGTTGGGGTTAACTGCTTGCACTGAATCATTCTAGTAGATGTCACAGCAGATTCTGATCTAATCTAACTACAGATCAGTTCTCTCAATGTAGGAAAAAACAGCAATGGTAAATTATTTTGAGGCAGACAGAAGCGGGATGGACCTTGAGATTTGGACTCACTCCTGACAACTGATGAGAGTGTGTGGGAGTGATTTTTAGAGTTTATTTGGAAGAAGAGAGTTTGGAGAGCATTCAGTGACCACACAGTCAACTGTTTTAACTCTTAGCAAGAGAAGGATACACAGAAAGTTTACTCTCATGACACCACTCAGCAGTGCTATAAACAGACTAGCCTTATAATCAAGCCCATCGAGTACATTTCATTGACTGCAAGAAAAGGATTTAGCCCCAATAATAGTCATTCTCCCCCACCCCTCGCCCCCCCGGCAAGGAGACTGAAGCAGGCATCCCTGCTTCCACCTCCCCACTGAGGCCCCAGCTACTTGTGGGCAGGAGTGGGAGAACAGAAGGAGTGGGCCAGTCATGTAGTTGGCTGGTCCAATCCTGGGGGAAAGGACAGCAGGCCAGGAGTTGCTGCCCCCATCCAGGAAGACACCACCACAACAGCTGGCAAGGAGCTAAGATCAGGATCCATCCCCCCACTTTGATCCCATCACAGGGGCAAGAACCTCCATACTCATGTTACGACTGGTAGTGACACTTGCTATTGGGCTGACTAGTAACAAATGGAGCTGTCTCAGCTCCTGTGGTGTCTTCTTTGGGTCTGATGGGTGCTGCTGTGGGGCACCATTCCTATCCCACTCCCGCGGCTTGACAAACAGCAGCAGCCTGGGCTGGAGCTGAACATGGAGTGAGCCAGCCTTGATTCCTTCCCCAAGCCAGGTCAGAGCTGTGAGATGAAACAGCACTGCTCCACCTCAAGGATAGGACCAGCTCACTAGCTGCTGTGCCCCCTCAAGCAGCCACAGCTAGAAGCTGGTTTCCATCTCCCTGTGTTACAAAAACTGCAGCAGTTGTCAGTCATGTGACCTGAGCTTTCACTCATGCTACTGCTATGACTTTTTTTTTTTTAAAGTGATTTTCTAAGGCTTACAGTCCACACTACCTTCACCTCAGAAGGGTGACAGTACCCTGAAGTAGCACCTTGCAGAGAACTAACTGTATGGCACAGTTTAGACAAACTTTGGCTAATAAAAAGCTTTAATCTCTAAAGATCCATTATGTACAAAGTAGTCTTACTGGTGTGCCCTCAATTACTGTTGAGTCACTTCTCTAGCAAAAGAGTTTAAGAAAACTGAAAGTAAATTTTATGTAAACAAGTTACTACAGTTTTGGTTTTACTCATACCAGAAATATTTTAGGAGTATTGCCAATGCACTTTTTCCTGGCATTTAGAGGCAGCTTGTGCCACTTCAGATGTATTGGTGTCAAGTAAATGGAAGTGGTGTTTGTGGAGCTCCCAGTAACTTAGAAAGTTACGTATACTCTAGCTGTAGAGTGATTTGACTTACTGATCCATTGGGAGCCCTGTAGTTCTGATACTGAACCTCTTAATTTCCCTCTTAATCTTGTCACTTTAGACAACATGGAAATTGCTAGGCTGACACTTCACCCTTAGAAACTAAGTACCAGTCACTAGCATTAAAGCCTTTCAGGAGGCTGCCTGTACTGCTCAAAGTGGTGATGTGAAGTTCTGATGTATCAGAGAGTGTTGATATCAACAGCCAAACTGAAGTTATTACGGCATTATCTGCCTCATCTTTCTAAGAACTGTGTCTTATTTACTGAGCATGCTGTGCATGGACAGTCCTACTACATTCTGACCAGGACATTAAGCCAGTGTCCATTCTTTGGAGACTGTAGCCATTAGTGCTTGTGTGTGAACAGCTGGGTCCCTTATTCATAAACATGAACTTACAGCTTTAAAAGCTATAGCTAAGTCATACAGAACCCATCTGAGTTCAGATGTAGTCAGTGACCTGTGCACTGGAGCTTCTCTGGCCAGGTTTGGTGTTGATCAGTACATTACTGCCATCACTACAAGCAGGCCAGGAGAACATGAAGTCACACTTCTGTACCCATTACATTGATGATCAAAATTCCTGTTCTCCATTTTTTGTTCATGGCAGGTACAGCCATCTGTTACTTATTTGGGTTACACCAGATAAGCTTTGCAGGTTTCTACAGAATGACTGGTGGAGCTGCCCTGGTGTACAATAAGAGATTTTAAACAAGGGTACAGATGAGCCTGACATCCCCTCCAACTGTGCTTTCTTCTTTAATCTGTCTCTCCTCTTGCTTGGGCCATAGCCTGATGGGAATACAATTCACTTGGAACAGGCAACTGTCTGTTAAGAGGCTTAACTTCTAGAAATTTCACTCTTCTGCAACTTAAGAGGGGGTTCTCTTGTCTTTGGAGATACCTGTGTGATTTACTGAGTTTCAGTCTCATGGCAAAGCATCCTCATACGGAAGGAGTTGCATGCTTATGTAGGTTCTCATACACCAGTGCTGTAGTGTGTTATGGAAAGCCTTCTATGGGACATTCATTCATTCTTCCAATATGTTGGAGAGATTTTTCAAAGGCTATTCCAAGCCAAGTTTGATATTGTGCCTTTAGTATCAAAGGATTTGTGTTGTCTTAAAGTCAGTGGTGGATGATTGAAGATGCAACTACCTCCACTTTAGTGAAACTTGCATTGGACAGATTTTCACTGTCAGTCATGAATCTACTCTAAGCCATGGAGATGGCCTCAGAACCAAGGCACTTCTGTTAATGCACTTCAAGCAGCAAAGTGCCATTCCCATGCCCACCCCACCCCCAACCAAGAAGAGAAGAGGGAGTGCGGTATCTCCTCCCCCACCCCCCAGCTATGTCTACGCTACACAGCTTTTAGCAACACAGCCATGTGCTAAAAATTGGGCCGTGCAGCTGCTATCTGTGGCCTCTGCTGACAAAAAGCTTCCACACCCAACAAGTGTTTGTGTTGTCGGCAGGAGTGCTCTCTTGCCAACAATGCGCTATTCACAGTAGCACTTGTTGCCAAGTTTGGTGGGGGGAGAAGAAGAGGTTTAATACTTCTGAAAGACAGAAGTTGTGTTGTTCAATTGCCAATACATACACACAAGCTTGGAGATGGATAATGTTCCTGCATTTAAGACAAAACGTGAAAGAATTGTCAAGAACATGTCCATTTGGAGAGTAGTTTTGTGAACCTGAGCAAGTTCAGGCCTTGTCTAGGCTTAGTTTTGCTGGTCTAGCACATGCAGTGTTGTGAGAGGAAGAGATGGCGGGGGGGGGGGGGGGGAAGGGGGAGAGAGAGAGAGAGGGAGCGCGCACGTACTAGTGAAGAACCACCCCTCACTGATATAGCTGTGCTGGGAAGAGCCCCAATGGGGTGCAGTTTACTAGCATAAGCACTGTTGCGGGTATAAGCTTCTGTTGTTCAGGGAACTGGTATAAGCTACACCACGGAAAGCCAGCATAAGCTACATCTGCACAAGGAGGGACTGCCAGTTCAGGTACAGTGGCAAATCCTTAGGGATTCTCTTCCTCTCCAGAATATCAGGGCCTGTGCTCTGTGTGTGTCAGTTATTGAGTTACATGAATCCGATTTAGTTTAGTCAAAGCAAAGGTAAGCATGGTATGACCGGGTCCCTTTACTGAATGGAACCTGTTGTGCTTAATCTGAACTGGTTTAAGTTTTACCAAGCTTACATAAAACAAATCAATGGTATTGGGTTCCTGGAACCTATTACTTTAGAGAACTAGAGCATACAAGACAGTTTGCCACATGTTTATGGTAGAAAGGGAAGATCAGTTGCTATTCTAAAGCAGCTTCCTGAAACCTTTGTTTGCAAGTTTTGTTCTCTAAAAAGACTGTGCTGGCCTGGATAAGCAAGTTAGTTATCAGAATAGCTATGAAGGCCAAAGAAGAGATTTACATTGGATAAATAGTCCAATTGCCTAGTCTAGATCACTTGTCACAACTACCAGACTAGAAATGTTGAGCTGAGATACCAGTTGTTTTATAACAAGTGTGTAGACCCTCCTAGTGAGGAATTTGACTTTGTTCTAAGGAAGAGTCATTCAGATCTGATGGTGCTATCTTGTAAGAGAGCATATTCACATCTCTTGCACTACTGGCTCCAGCTAGCCGTTCTTGGAGACCATCTGAAAACTCCTGTCAGTCACTAAGCCAGTCAGCAGCATTCCTTTCTGCTGGCTTCATCATCGCTTGGGGAACTAGGTAGTCTCTAAACAAGAAAGAGACCTTTGCTGTATTCTTGACATAGGAAGTTCTCCCTCCCAAGAGCACAGGTTGATCCAGCAGCCTTGGAGGCTAAATCTAAGAGCCATACTGAAGTGTGCATAACCCAGACATCTACATTCTCAAAAAAATATAACCCCATAGCTCAAATCTGCTAGCCAGGCAGGGAGCAGAGCTCTGTCTTTACTAATTCTGATTTCGGATAGCCAGATGAGCATCATAGCTAAAACTGTTGGATAGTTCCCAAGAAGAGTCAGTTACCTAGGAAGTTGTGTTCCCCCAACTCCACTTGGTATACTCCAGAATGGTGTAATGGTCATTAGAGAAAATAAGTACTTATGTAAAGTGCAACTTATTAGAAATTCTTCTGCAGTTGTCAAGAGGCAGCATGAGATGATACCACTGTGACTGTGCCCTTTTGTTTCCTGTTCCCAGGGAGAAGAACAGCTGTTTAAACATGCATCTCTACATCGAGAAAAGGATGCCCTAGAGATGCTCACATGAGAGTGTTAGAGTGAAAGTTATTTGATAATCAACTGGATGGATGCACAAGCTGAGACAGGCTAATGTCCCAAAACATCCATATCTGTTACCTTTACAGTAGCCTGCTGTCTAACAGGTGTAGTGCACATTGGTATGATGAGTTTGCCTTGTACTACTGTGAGGAGTCTGTTTCCCAGAACAGTGGTTCTCATCCAGACATATGGGTACCCTAGGGTAAGCAGAGGTCTTCCAGATGGTAGATCATCAACTCCTCTAGGTATTTGCCTAGTTTTACAACAGGCTACTTAAAGCACTAGTGAAGTCAGTGCAAACTAAGACTGAGACATTGACTTTTTATACTGCTCATATACACACACACACTACACTAAATGCAAATACAATGTAGAATCTACTTGAACATAAATAAGGAAGCAATTTTTCAGTAATAGCGTGCTATAACTTTTGCAAGCAACTAGTTTAAGTGAAGCTAAGCTTGGGGTATGCAAGACAGACTCCTGAAAGGGGTCCAGTAGTCTGGAAAGGTTGAGAGCCTCAGACCTAGAACATGAAGGGGGCTTGAAAAGTTTGTTTTCAGGGTGACGAATAAGCACTCTCCTGGGAAAGCCATCAGCTCCTGCCAAGTCTAAGCTTTCAGTTGAGACCTGTGTAAGTAATGCATTGCTGTTGTCTTAAGGTCTGAAGAGAGTCCCAGTGATTGTTGCTTGTAGCATTGCCAAGCTGCAAAGTTACTAGTTTGTCAGTTTTCCACTCCAAGCAGTGGAAGCATGGAGAAACTGAAGATATTGCCAAGAACAGACCAAAAATGGAAGGCAGAGTAGCAGAGACATTCATGACAATAGCTAGGAAGCTCTGAGGTTGAAAGTGGAACAGTGCTTTTCTCTTCTGCAGAGTGGGGAAGAGAGCCTTGGGCATTACTGGTAGGGACACTCATACAAGGGTTAGAACCAGAGCAATTTGAACCCTTACTTCCTCCCTTTGTCAGCCAACAGAGGGAAGGCAGTTGCTTCCCACCTGTATCTTCAGTGGTGTCAGAGCGCATTTAAGCCATCTGACTATGAATCTGATACATTTTAAGTTCTAGGTGAGTGGCTAAATAGTGAGTGAGCAAGCGTTAAACAGCAGAGGAAAAAGGACCATCACTGAATGCGTGGGGCAGCTAGAACAATACAGTATATGCCTCCATGTGAGTAAAAGGATGGATGGATGGCATTAAGGAAGAGGAAACTAACGAGGTAGTATTTATTTTACACTAACCAGTGTTCTGTTATGCCTTTAACATGTAGGAAGCACAGTGGTATTGTTATTCCTCCTGGCTGGGGTAGCCAGGACAGCATGGCAAACACTTCTGATCTCGTAGAGGAATACTATGGGATCTTTGACCAAGCAGGCAGCCCAGTAGCAGAGTAACTGAAAATCATGCCAAGTTATTTGAAGTTAGTATTTCAGTAAGTGATACAACAAAACCTCACATGCAACTGCTTGCAGTCAAGGCTTAAACTGTGACTCTGCCACTCTAGGGCTAGTGTAAGGAAAACTAAGACATTTCCCCTATCATGCTAAGTTACTCATAAGTTGAGCTAAACATCCAGGAGGATGGTGATATTTCTATTATTTGCTAGTCAAGACATTTTGCATGAGGGAAAGTTGTTTAAGAGACATTAAAGTGGAATTAACATGTGGATTTTGACAATACAGAATAAAAGATATACTAAGCTAAGTGGACACCCATGGTCCTGAATTATTCTTCTAGCTTGCAATGTGACTGAATTTCCCACTTCTAGGATGGAGTAGTGAGAAGATTTATGGGAGGTGACCAGGCCTCTGGGTACCTCCCAGGAAAGAGGTCTATTTACAATATACTTTGCAAGAGAACAGCATAACTTTGCTGTTAACTGGGCAGCCGAGAAAGCAATTTCTCAGGAATTTAATACAGTACTTCAATTTGATGGGTTAACTAAAGTGCCTTTCTATTCTGATTTGTGCTGTCAGAAGTAAATTCCACCATGGGTTCAACATATATCAATGCAAATTGTGACCTTTTGGTGAATAAAATTACATCTGAAGTTTAGATGCTCATCTGACACTGGATATCAGAAGTAGACTTGATGGTAGCTGTTCAGTCAAAGTACAATCTTGATCACCACACATTGTTGTAGCAGGATTCAGCCACATTAGGTGGCTAGTGTGACCTAAACCAGGGATGGTTTAGAGATGATGCAAATGTAGTGATTGAACTAGTTAACTGGCTGCTTGCTAAAACAGCTTTGTTAACAGCCAGTCTGACCCATGTGTTTAGAGGTTTTGGGCAGGATGTGATATCCATTGACCAATCCAGTTTTCATGCCATTAAGTAAAGAGGCCAATACAACAAATCTAACTGAATGAGCAGATCCATGTGACATGATTTGATTCATTAAGTGATGCAGCTGAGTGGCAACCCAGAATGGCATGTCACAGTTAGGCATTAGGTACAGCCTTGCTTATTCTGTTATGACTCAGACAGAGATCTCTGGCCAGGCAAACATTCCTTGACCCCGTTGAGTCACTGTGCATACAGAGCACTTTTAAATGGATAATAAGCTACCTTGAGAACATTGTCCAGAGGTCCACAGAGCAAAAATACTTCTTGCTGGCATGTTAAGGAACTACCCTTCAGGCATCATTTACAGCAGTCAGACTTAACTTGTTCCATAAGGGAAACTATGGAATTAGAATTACACAGCTACTGTAACTAAAGAAATCTTCATCTTCTGGCTTTAGGAGGCTCTTGAGTTATTTACATTGAAGTCAGTTAACAGCTACTGTTTGGATGAAGTGCTCCTTAAACTCAAATACAATTTGCCTATAATTATTATTAGTGTGCACACGCTGTGTTATGGTTACACAAAAACCACCTCACTTTAAGCTTCTCCAAACACTTAAGTATCTAGTACCATTCTTGAGGAACTCACTATGCTTGTACAGCACCTCAGATGGTGCCTGTACATTCAGATGCATCTATATAGTAGCAGTAACAGATGGCAGCTTCCTGTCAGATGAGAAAGTAATTAAATCTCCCAAATTACAGGAAGTGTTAATGGTATTTTAAGTGGACTGTGTTTCTATAGAATTTAGTATTCTCGTCAATTAGGACTTCAAAGAGACCTTTTGATGAGCAGTAGCAAAAAATATGAAATCAAGCATGTTTTGAGAAAGTTGATAATTTGAGAAGCTTCACCAACTTAGGTTTAAGGTTTGATATGGGCCACATTTTAATTCAGTGTTTCATAGGCTACCGCCCCTCAAATCATATTACTACCCACCTGTTTTGTTCCCTTTACTGTGCTCTTCCCCCCTACCCCACCCCGTAGCTGGCAACTCCTTTCCCAAAAGAGGAAAGAGTCACACTAAGGAACAGATGGCTGGCTGCTCCTTGTTTCCATTCTCTTTGCAGATTAGATACCCATAGATACAGCTGAAATAATGAGCAGCTACCACCATGTGATGAGTTAGCAACAAGTGATCAGTGGACTTGTTTTGGGAGAAGTGTTCAAATTACTGCAATTTTCAGTTAGTCTAGAGCCTCAGTTTCCAATCAGCTTTTGAAATACTGGTAGCAAGACATGCTGCTGGAGTGCTTTGTTTTACAGAGGGTACTACATCCTGCAGAGTTCCACCAACCAGCTTTCAGAAGCCAATATTCAGAAAAGATGCAGCCATTGTAACTTTTAAGACAGTGTGACTGAATCATATGATGCCTGAAGTCAATACAGTGGCCAGTTTCTTGGACATTTAAAGGCATGTCATCTTAAACGAGGTGGGTGAACTGATACTTCTGTGGGTGGAAGGGAAAGTTTTCAAATACGGCTGCAACATTACTTTAAGATGTTATTTCTCAGTATGTTATATGCTGAAGAGGACACGGAGTCCAGTAGTTAGAGGACAGGATGGGAGGCAGGACTAGGATTTTCACTTTGGACAACTACTTGTGTCTCCGTTTGTCTGTACATTATGGATAAGGCATGCTAAAGAGTAGCCTTTTCGAGGGTCCCAAAAGAATTACTTGGAAGTATCTAGTAAGTTCCTTGAGGCAGGGAGTCTTATCTAGTACTCAACACATTTAACTAATTTCCTGCTTTACTAGGAAGAGAGACTTTATTCTCTATTCTGTTTTGAGAGTTATTTGGTATATGGCCAACAGCAAGTACTGATGTTGGCATACAAGTTAGAAATACATGGTATTAGGTGGAACTGCTAATATACAAATTGTATTCATAAAAAGTTACATATGTAGAGACTTTCCCATACAAACATTAAACCAGCTTAATAGGGAAATGGGCATAGGGTGACCAGATGTCCCAATTTTTAGTTATTACCCTCCACCCATCCAGATTTTTCACACTTGCTGTCCTGGTGACCGTAAGGGGGTGGGACAGAGGACTGATAGGAAAAAAGCAAGCATGACAAACACAATAGTGATAGAAAGGCAACTTACACACTGGTAGAAACTACAGGACAATTGCTTACTTCCAGGCTCCAGTCAGAAATTGCAAGGCTGCTTTGCCAGGCTGGGAGACTAGAGATCAATAGGACAAAGCAGTTGAAAAATCCATCTCAGGAGTAGACAGATGCCATAGGTTGTTGTGAGAGAGAGACCTGACTTTAGACTGTTGGCCTATCAGACAATCAAGGAGATGGTAAGCAGTAAGTAGCTAAAGTAGCCTTGCATACAGGCTGACTTAAGAGCCACTTTCTCCAAAATGCTTTGCTTCTAAATACGTTTTAAGAAGTTGGTTGTGTTACTTAACACCACTGTCACAGGGGAGAAGAGAATCCTAAGTCCTGCACACAAGTCAGACCTGCCAAGATAAAAATAATTTATGCACAGGAGGGGACTGCAGCCACAGCCTGGTGTGGAAATCAGGTGACTGCATATCAAGAGACTTCAGTGTAAGGCCCAAGGGGGATGTACTTGAAGAAACCAGAAGGGAATCAGAGGTGCAGTTAACCCTGTAACTGACACCCAGGATTTGAGGTTTACAGAATTCTTGGACACAGTAGCTGTGAGTAGTTTGTCTCAAAGCTGTGCAAGATTTAGAATCAAAGTTATACCATGGCTCAATTATACCTTCTGCTGCCCTCCAAATACAGCATGGGTGGCAGTCAACATTAGCTGCACACAAAAGTGTGTCTAAGTTATTTTAGAATCAAATATAGAACTGCACTATAGAGCACCAAGTTTGTTAAAATTGTTAAGGATATTATGTCAGAGGTCATGGAGATCTGAAAGACAATTCATGACATTTTCCATGCCCAGCCACAGTGGGTGGTAGGTGCTGGAACACCCTCCACCCCCACAAGGCTCATGTTCTCATTCCCCACTCCTCCTGCTTGAGCTTTAGTCATTTCCCCCAAATCAGCCATGCTTCTCTCCCCATTATTTTTAGTAAAAAAAAAAAAGAAGTCAGACAGATCATGGGCTTCTGTAAGCTTTTGGTTATTGCCTGTGACTTGTCTGACTTACTAAAAGTAAGTGACAAAGTTAGAACCTTATGGATTATGGACAAGTGTAAAGGTGAAAGCTTGAATTAAGCATTTGGCAGTTTGAGGGACAAAGCTAAATTTGAGCCTAAAGGTTCGAGTCCAATAAGAGTGTTTGCAATCCAGAAAGCCAGGAAAAATCCTGGGGATATTGTAAACATTGCAACATTGAACCTAGAAGTGAAATTGACTAGACAGATTTGTCCAACCTAAAAAAACTAAGTAGTGAGACATTAGATTTTAAGAAGCCACTGTGTTAAACAGGCGCATTTGCTGGTTTACAGGATATGTAGGTTGACGTCCCTTTGTCAGGAGGTTTGTTTCTGTACAGGCTGAGTTAGATTGCCAACTACATTTTTATTTCCTCCTGGCCTTGTGTTTTCCCCTACTGCCACTGCTCCCTCCCTTTGGTGTCCATAGGAACAGTACTTGGCTCACTCTGCTGCACAGCCTGAGATTACAGCATCATGTGTGGGCTCAGCATGTTTAATCACCTGAAACTCCTTCACTGTGGGAGCAAGTGCAGTAAGTCAGCCTTGCCTGACATCCAAAACAAAATGTACAACTGCTGTTCTTAGGTTTGTTTTTAATACCAATAAAGTTATTGTTTGAAAAAACCACCATGTAAGACATCTCTTGAAGAAAATCAGATCAGCACAACTTTTACAGGTGGTTTTCAAGCAAGATTTCAAAAGGTCTCAGTCAGTGAGATGGAATATGCAGAGGCAAAAAGACAGTATATCTACACTGCAGTAAGAGACCCACTGCCCAGGTCAACTGACTCAAGCTTCCAGGGCTAAACATTGCAGTGTAGAGGTTTGGACTTGGTCTGGGATCCAGCCCCAGACCCCACAGGGGGAGGAGCCTCAAGCCTAGCTCCAGCCTGAGCCCAGGTGTTCACACTGCCACTTTTAGCCCAAGCCAGTTCATCTGGACTCCAAGCCTCAGTGCTGTGGGTTTAATTGCAGCATAGACATACCCTTGTAAGATTCTTCTCCCAGCAGGGAGAGGGGAAGTCCTTGCAATTTTCAGTGGCACTCACACTGCCTGGGTCCTGGCCATCGGTCCAGGGGGCTCTGCATTTTAATTAAATTTTAAATTAAGCTTCTTAAACATTTTAAAAACCTTATAACTAAACTATTGTAAGTAAAGACTTCCTAAAAACGTTAAAATGTCTTATGGCATGTGAAACCTTGGAGTGAATAAATGAAGACTTGGCACACTACTTCTGAAAGGTTGCTGACCCCTGGCTTAAATTCACACCTTAGCTTATTCTAGTATCACTTCCCCAGATGGACAAGCCCTAAGGAAGGCTGAATCAGGACCAAAACACAAGTGACTTCTGAGACTGAGTCCTTATCCATCCTTAAGCCTGGATTACAGTTGTCCTCAGAGCATCATTAGGGTCTTGCCTATGCCAGTAGGTATTACTACCATGGAAAACAGGATATCCCCTATCCCTTTCTAGATTAGACAAGGCTGCAGGAGTGCACCAGGCTTTAACCCTCATGTCCATTTAGTTAGGGTTAGCCAACAGAGTGCTCAACGCTGCCTGCCATTTTTAGCTATGTCAACACTAGTTTACCCACTAGAAGAGAGATTAACTGGTAGCAACAGTGGGAAAGTTTTATGGAGTTGAAGACTGACTTTACAGAGACAGAATTAAAGTTGCTTAGATGTTTAACATGTTTATCTATTGTAAAGGAATTGGATTTCTAACACTGCATAGTACCTTAAGAGTGGAAGTATGACAGAAGAAATTTCTATTTAACCTCTAAGGCCTCCTTTGTAGGATAGAGGGTCGGCTTACCTAGCAAGTGACATGCATGGGTTGTCAACCCCTATCTTAAGGCTAAAATCCAACAATGGATGACTGGAGAACTAAAGTAGTGAAACCTGACTGAGGGCTTGGGGGGAGGCGGGGTTCAAGTGAAGAGAAAGAAGAAATGATTCTTTCAGTTTATGACTCTGGCCTTTGAGTTAAGCAAGCTATTGTTAGCAAAGGCATATCCAATGAGTCTGAGGGCTGAGAGAGCTACAAATACATATTTAAGTTTTCCCAGAAAGCCTCAAAAATTAGTATTACAAGACACTGTGGTTTCTAATGATAGAAATTAGACATCAAGAAGAACATTGTTTCCAAAGCAAATAAGGTGCTCAGATCCAGTGATGAGCACGGTACACCTAGACAGAAGTGAGGACACTGATTCCTCCTCATCCCTACTGTTAATACCCAATACTCATGGCTCCTCCTGTAATTGAGAGGAGAGAAGTTTGCCTGGGAAAAAGTAGTAGTGGTTCTTTTCCCTTTACTTTGGGTATCTACCTCTGATTCTACCAGTCTGGAGTAAGATACCACATCCTGATATTAAATTGTCTACCCTTGCTGCCTTATGTGTATGTTCTAGGGAAGTCCCGCTCTGGGTCACTTGAGCCAGGGGAGTTACTGCAGTATGAAGCCACAGAGGAACACTAGGACACTACATTTATTCCAGAAGAGTAATCTTGCATCCTTCAAGGGATCTGGAGGCCAGTTATACAAAACTGAACCCGCAGCTGCACCAGAAGAGTTCACAGAGCAAACATTGTTTCAGGACTAGTTACTATGTTGACAGTTAAGGTTATTTTTCCTAAAAGCTTTTAGGTTTGGAGCAAGCCAAGGCAACTTCATGCAAAATGGTCACATGGCATAAGATTAACAGCTCAAAACAAAGGACAATTGTTAACTTCTTACTGAAGAGACATCTTTAGCTGCTTAGTCATTTACTTGGTCCATAAGTTTAATTCTAATGTAGCTTTACTAGTCTCACCCTACTAACTCAGGTGCTATAGTATTGTGCTCCAACACAAGACACCTTGAGGCATTATATTTAGCTAGATGAGACAATGATCAAGACCCAGCCATAACAGAAGGCATCTTGGGTAGCTGCCAGTTCTCATCTAAGAACTGGCAGCTACCCATTTCTTCTTCATATTTGATTTTTCCCCTTACAAGTCACTTATATAAAGATATCCTATCCTAGTTAACTGCATCTAAGAACTTGTACAATACTGATAAGTAGTGGTGTCATCTTGTCCCCTCCAAAGCCAAATAAACCAAACTGTCTAAAGACAAGTACACAAGTATAATTTTAAAGCAGTACATTTTATAAGGTAGTAGTCTGTGTTATATAGCAGAAAGTGTTTAATGAAGCTTCTGTTACAGAATACCAGGAAGTTAGGTTTAATTTGGCTAATTAAACCTTAGTGTTGGTCAGTTTAGTTTCTTACTGCTTATATTTACAGGCTCAGATCAACCCCCTCTTAAGTTTATTCACTCAAACCTGGTACTACTAGGAAAACATGGCCACCATTTGTCAGTAGTGGGGAAAACACAGTCCCTACAAAAAAACATGTATGCCCATTTCAAATTAGAAGAGGAATGGTTCAGCTATTACTGTTAATAGCTAATTAAGCATGGAACGTATAATCCAAATCCTAGAGAAAGCTAGAAGTGTAGCTACATAAAATGTTGAATTAGACAAAGGAACTTCTGCATGGAGACTTGTGGATACTTTAAGGCCACTGAGCTGACTAAGCTCTGGTTCAAAAACGTTCGCAAGAAGGACTTAAACTGTCATACAGCAATACCATAATGGCAGATGCTGCTAACAGGCTACAAAGAGGGCTGCACTCCATTAGGGAGTCCAAGAGGCTGAAGATAGGTAATGTGTGCGTACACACATGAGCAGAGTGCAGTGCTAGTAGTGTACCAGTTTCATCTTCTGGCCCTTTGCCTCCATTATCTTTGGTGAGGCCTGTTACTTGAAAATTTGACTTTAGCTACTCACAATGCTGCAGTGTGACAGTAACACTGCTTTGATGCTTACACCATTGTCTTTGAGGCAAACTGTTGCCATAGAGAGGTAATCAATGTAAAAACCAGCTTTTGTTTTAAGTGTACAGGCAAAAAACCAAAGCACATTTACCATCCCCAAATAGTTTGTAGGAGGGATTTATATTGTAGTTTTGTACAAGATTTACTTTAATCTTGTCTCATTGAAAGCTGAATGTACGAAGATTATACTAGGAGAATAGCTAGTGCTCCCTAAGAAAAGGTTCCCCAGTGACAAGACCCAAGGTCATGAGATTAGCTATAAACTGATGTTTGTGGCCTTGACAAATCTTGCTTTCCTCACCATCACTGCAAGTATGCATTAGCAAAAGGCAAGCTGTTTGCTTGCCTCATGCATGGAACTTCTCATTCCTGGCTGTAGAAGCAATGGAGCAGTCTCACAGGAACACTGGACTAAAACAGCAACAATGACATCACTGGGACAGATCTGTACTGAGCAGAAAATGTAGCAGCAAACTGAACCTTAAGAGCTGCTTGCTCAAGAAAGGAGCACAAGATCAGCAAGGATGTATGAATTAGGAAAAAAATCAAGGAAGAAAATCCAACATGTGACAAAAACATCCTATCTGTATTTTCTAAGAAGCATATTGGGATACTGTGTTTGTACCTTGGCTAAAAAACCTAGTCAAGACAAAGTTTAGACATTTACTTGTTCCTCTGTGCTTCCAAGAAGTCATGCTTCCAACTGTTTAAAAATGCCCTATCAGGGCTGCCCGGGGAGAGGGGGTGCAAGTTTTCAGCAGAACTTTAGCTGCGGGTCCTTCACTCACTCCGAGTCTTCCGCTGCACTGAAGGGCCCACTGCTGAAGTGCTGCCAAAGCCTCTGTGTGTGCTGCCCGGTAAGTACAAGTGCCATTGCAAGCAACAGGAAAAAAAGCCACGATCAGCAGCAGCTCTACCGCTGCCACTTGATTCTTTGGTGGCACTTAAATGGCAGGTCCTTCCCTCTGAGAGGGACCCATTGCTGATGACCCGGCCCTGCCTCAGGCCCCCCTGAATCCTCTGAGCAGCCCTGTGCCCTATTCCAGCATTTAGCTGCAGGACAGTAATATTTTATTACCTGTGTCAGTGTTAACTACACAGTTAACAGGACCAGACAGGGACATGGTCTTTAAGTTGACCAGGTTAAAAAAATTGTTTGAGAGCCCTATTCTCTAAAGAGGGAAAAATTAAGTTTAGCCTTGACAGAGGCAGGCTGCTAAGATCATTTTAGAAGACTACACAGATAAAAACCAAGCTGATATTAATAGTTGATAGTGATTACCAATACAATGTTGTGTTAGAAGTAGCATATTCTTCATATGTGAAGTGCCTGCTCTTCACAAAGCTTTGCCTTCAGACAGCTATATTAAGGCACAGTTTTTAACTGTAAAGTCAACATTTGAGGACTAATATCACTGAAATGCATGCTATGTTGTCATGCCAATTCAGAGTCTTGTACCTAAACTGCAACTGCTCCAGTGTCTGTCTGCACCATGTTCTCTTCAGTACAGAATATTATACTTAGGCTGCATAATGAAAACAAGCTTTTTAGGGAGAGGTGGAAGAGTGTTACTTTCTGCAAGTCACAGCTCAGATTTTTTGACACTAGGAAAGAATTCTACCACTGGTAATGTGATCCAGTGATAAAACACCAAGTTTTTGCAGAAAAGCCTGAAGTAGACAATCTTAGCTAGAACAGAGTCTATAGTGTACATTTATACTATAAGGTATGTCTGCACTACAGAGTCTATGCCAGCATAGCTATACTGCCATAATATAGACACAGTTTATCTATGCTGAGTGAAGGGTTTTTCCCCCCAGTTAGTGTAAAACCACCATCCTTAAGCAAAAAGTAGTTAGATCAGTGGAGGCATTCTTATGTGTCCACCCTGGAGGTTAGATCAGTATAACTATCAGCCAGGGGTATATTCCCCCAACCCAGTCATGACCAGCATAGCTATATGGACTTCAAAATTAAGTGTAGACTAATCCTGTTCTCTAGGTTTCTCTAGAAAAACTGCACCATTTTAACAAAATGAATTCCAAAATGGAATAATTAAAACTGGTGCACATTTTGTATAGATTAGTCTATAGTCAGAAAGCCTAAGTTTTTTGGCATCCTGCTCTGTAGCAATCCACAACCATTCTAGAGGATCAGTAGTTTCTTCATGGCATCCTTTGCCCTATTAATCTTTAGTTTTAGGCCAGGCTTTGTAGGCCACCCACATCAAAATAATTTGAGTCTGTCAGAACAACTGCCTCCAATGGCAGTGAAGCAGGCAGTCTTGTGTACACCCTACTTAACAGCATTTTATACTAGTCCAAAGACAAGACACTAAAGTTTCACAGCATGACATTATAAACACTTGCAAATATTCTGCAGCAACTGTTAATTTTCTAGGAAGAGCCATTCTCCTTTTCCCCAGAAGAGATGTAGAGTTTAACACAAGTTAGAAATTGAAAGCTGTCTATAATTTCATAGAACAAGGGGCTCTCCCCAAAGACAAGTTTTACCATAAATTTGTTCCTCTGACAGGTAAGTCACATAAGCTGCCCACACAGAAGATGTAATCTTACAGCATGAAACTCTTAATAAAACCTGCTACTGAAGTTCGGAGTCCAAAGGCAATCTTGTCCTTGGACAAGAGTACAGTCCAAAAGCAGATAGACATTAAGCAAGAAGCCACTTTGACTTTTAAAAAAAGCCGCTATGGAGAAGCTAGTCAGGTTTTTATTTCATAGCTGTTCAGTGCTACCAATTACATTAGAGTTTGAGTGTTTTAAGCCATGCTTCACAGTCTAGTATTCTGCCTTAAGCATCTTTGTAGATTAGTACTCTAGAAAGAACAATTTGTTATATTGTACTTTAAGAGTCTGAGAAGTGTTTGACCTTATTAATTGATTATAATTTCTGAAGATCTTCATATATTAGGTTCTGCAGTTGCAGTAGATTACTTGTTGACAAAGTCAAAGGCTGTTCTATGGCTTAACCCAATCTTGTACCTTTCTGCACTAGAAGTCTGGAATCGCAATTGAATATAACAGCACATGTAGAAGAGAAGTTTGGGATTACATTTTACATGCCTAAGCATTATACTTTTACACTAGGAAAACAAGATATTTCGCATTCTGAACTTGATCCACCAAATCTAGACAAAGTTATTAGTTTGTGGATAACAAGTCATGTGTTTTGTCAGCTGCTGAAGTCACAAGGAAGAGATAGAATGTGTGTTCTTCCTGACTATGAGGGCAAGGCATAGAACTACTCATTTAAACAGTGAATACATAGTAGTTTGCCTACTTTAACCAAAGTTCACTCCAACAGACTATTATAAACAAGAGTTAGTACACTCCAGGCAGCCATGCTGAGATGTAAAGCATTTGTTTACAGCCAAGACAGCTAGCATTTGATAAGAGTTCTAAGTTATTTAAAGCCATAACCTGACAAATGAATTCAGATACTCCAGAAGAGTGGGCTGGGTTATTTCTGTCTTTATTCTCATTTGTGTTTATCAGGTGCAAGATGTTGACTTTCAATTTGCATAGCACTGAAGAGGTGGGTAGCATTTGGTAACAGTTCACTACTAGACATGTTATTGCAGTAGCATTGTTAGTGACATGAAAAACTATTTTAGTCTTAAGTCTTTAACCTTTATAATTCTTGTACAAACGTAAGCTTCCCTCTTGTTTGAGAGAAGTTTGTGCCACCTTGTTTTCAATTTATATGCAGTTCCTTATGTTATAGCAGCTTTGTTCCACCAGGAAAAGCATTTGAAAAATTATGTGAGGGAAAAGTTACACAAGCTGGTCTTTGTTTTATGTCTTAACAAGGCACTTTTAAGACCTAAGGTGTTTTAAAATTAGTTTCTTCCCCCACCACACACACTCACACCTCTGACTAGCCAGCCTTGAGCTAAAAAGCTTGTAACAAGTCACTATGATCAGAACTTGTTTTAAGATACAGCTAACCCAATACACTACCTATGCCAGTAGTTAAATATACTAATATCAAGTACCTAAGTCCCTCATTAACTTAGCTTCTATATATTTCAAAAAGTTAAACATTGCTATCATGCTTAGTTCACCCCATAAGATACTATCACAGCCTACAGCACTCTAGCATCTAGTTTAATTCTTTCCATCATTGACTCAGTCCTTATACATGCAAAAAAGTTACTTGCACAATAACTGCCAGTCTTTTCAGCTGCCTGTGTTGTCCTGTTAATTGACTAAGGGCAGTCTGCTAGTAAGATAATTATGTCCACTGATTAATATTTCAAGCAAATGATTAGAAGTATTTCTTTCTGAAGAACACTTAAGGATATTCCTGGTCTCTAGCTGCCTTCTGCCACCACCACCCATCATCTCCTCTATCCAGAGTCTTTGCAGGAATCTGAGCACAAAATATGGTAGCTATGTGTGACCAAAAAGGGGGCGGGGGGAGAACTCTTTTCTACCATAAATTTCTTCCTCAGTCCTTCATCAGCTCTTACTGATTTTCAAGTAGACCACAATGCACCTGAACAATATAGACAGCTAGAAATGCTGAAGGGATAGCCTCTTCCCCAGAAGAGAACTACATTTAGCTACAACATCCACATTGTTTTGAATATAAGCCTTCTGTATCAATCAGTTTTCTTATTAATGATTCTGAGGCATTAGGAAAGCTCCATTGTTACACAGGAGGGCTGAGAGAAAAAGAAATCCCTAAGCTTGGCTCAGGCCTTATACACATCACCTCTGTCAGCCCCACAACGTCTAGCTCAATGAGTTCTCAATCATGCAAATCCCACTATTAGGGAAGAGCCTCTTTCTCTGGCACAGCATGAGACACAAAGAAACAAGCTTCCGGGTCTATCAACCCCCCTTAGTGCCTGCAGCTGGGAAGAGAAGCCCCCTCCCCCTCCCACTCCAAACAAGGGAGGAGCCCCGCTGCCACCTCCTCCCGGAGCCCCTCCTCTCGCTTTTAGTCCTAGATATCGGGATCTACGGCCTCCCCCTCCTGAGAGAGGGTAGGGTGGAGTCGGCAGCCTTCCCCCCAGCCTCAGAAGACGGAGGGAAGGGAGCAGCTGCTGCCCCCGGCTCCGATTCGGGAGAGCGAGCTCCGCTACCGCCTACGTTCCCGGCCCAAGCGAAACAC
The DNA here is from genome assembly GCF_003597395.2 of Chelonoidis abingdonii. Lineage (NCBI taxonomy): Eukaryota > Metazoa > Chordata > Testudines > Testudinidae > Chelonoidis > Chelonoidis abingdonii. Next base: position 17,459,285 of record NC_133785.1, read on the forward strand.
GGCCCCCAACACAAACCCGGGCGAGAGCCCGCTGCCTCTGCCCAGCCACAGCCGCCCCCCCGAGACCGCTCCCAAGAGGAGAGCTTCCCCCCCACCACCACAAAGGCCCAAGGGGAGAGAGGGGGAGCAGAGAGTAGGCCACGGCCCTCGGCCCACCTCCCTGCCCGGAAAGAAGAGAGCCCCACGGCGCCGACCCCGCCAGCTCGGCCACTCACCGCGCTCGGTATCCCCACGGCACCTGCTCCAAGCCTCGCTACCTCCTCTGCTCCCGTCGGCTCCGCTTTAATGGGGCCAAACAGCCTCCCCGCTTTCACTTCCGCCTCTCCCTCGCCAGCTTCCGGTCACGGGACCATCCGGCGCTGCGACGTCAGCACGCACGGGATAGGCCCTGGGGCAGTCTCCAGCTGGACCCGCGTCACATGCACTAGCACGCTCGCCCTGGCGTCACCGGGGTGGCCATCTTGGATTCCAGACCCTGGCGTGGAGCCTGCGAGTCAGCCCTGCTCTGGCCCCGTTGCTGTGTCACGTGCACATCCTGGGGTCTGGGCCCTCGGCGTGAGGCACGTGGCATGGTCCTGGCCCAGTGGCCCGCTGTGGGCAGCCCCGCAGGGCACAGGGTTCCCCGGCCTCCTGGAAGAGCAGACAGAGCAGCTTTTGCAGGGGCCTGGGGGGAATTGAGGGCACAGCTACATGGGTGCAGTTACACCACCATAGCTGTAGTGATAGCTCTGCCCATGTGGCTGTACCCCAAAATGTGTCCATCGAGCTGAGTTACACTGCATAACTTGGCAGTACCAGCATGCTGGTGAATTTCCCCATATTGCCACACTTTTAGTCATTATGGTTAAGGGCACACTAGAAATACCACATTAGGGTGACCAGATATCCTGACTTTATAGGGATAGTCCCGGTTTTTGGGTCTTTTTCTTATATAGATTCCTGTTACCCCCCTTACCCTGTCCTGATTTTTTCACACGGGTCACCCTACCATGGATAGATGAGTGACTAGGCAGATAAGTGGGATAGAAAATATAGATAAAGACAGATATAATGGATAAAATAGATAAATCCACACTAGTGGTAATTACTTTGATCACTTGCTTTTCATTACATCCCATCTCTCATAATTTGTATGTAGTTCTCTGTATAGGTTCAGATCTAGGTTTATGTGTGAATGGGATCTTACAGACTGACCTAGCCCACTGCAGTTTATACAGACTTAATGTTGACTGCAATAGCAGCTGGATCAGCTTTTTAGAGCAGAGGATGGGGAGGCAGGACACTAGGTTTGATCCCTGATGTGCGATTGCACAAGATCATCTACCTCCTCTGTGCCTCAATTACTCCATCTATTGAATGGTGTTAATTATACTGACCCTTCTCACAGAGAGATTGTGTTTTTTAATTTATTAATGGTTATAACGTGCTTTCAGAGTATTGGATGGAAAGTGCTGGACAAAGTGTTAATTATTATGATGATGCTTCATTGAACAAAAGAAGAAAGACTTATAGAAAAGCTCAAGAACAGAACTCGTGAAGGTTCATCACTGCTTTGGCCGTGTTGCTCATACCATCCTCTCTGTGCAGCTTAATTACCACAGGGTCCAGATATGCAGTGGCTACAGCATCAAACTAGGGCACAGCAGTCAACTTCTCCACCTGTACGTTTCCTGAGAAAAGACCATTAAATGCTGGGTGGGCAAAGAACAGACATTACAGACAGGCTATAAGGTGCTGCTCTGCCCACTTCTAAAAGTTCCTTTTTCTGTACAGTACTTAGAGGAGCCAGTTTCAGTGTTTGAAAATTCTGCCTTCTGTGGAGCACCGGGGTTCTGGCAAAAGTGCAACACGTTTATTTTAAATGGGATATTTTTCTTATGCATCGTTAGAGAAAACCTAACACAAGGTTGGGATGTTACTTTATTTCTTCCTTTGCACAACCAGCAGCTGTGCCATGCAATATTCTCTCACCGTTGCTTGCTAATCCCTGCAGGTAATGCTTTCTCTCATCAGACTAACATGGCCCAATCCTGTTCCCATTGAAGTGAATGGGAATTTTGTCACTGAGCAGGATATGGAGCTGTATATGTAAAGGCCACAGCTTGCTGCAAATATTATAGTTAAATTGAAAGATAGAAAAATCAAAGAAGAAAGATGTAACTATAAAGAGATGCAGATATGGATTGAAGCTTCATGATTATTCTATCTGCATCATATTGACACACTTATCAATGAAATGAAAACAAGCGTAGGCTAAAATAAAAAGTGTAATGCAGTGGAAACCCTGATAAGGTGACTGGCCAGCATAAATAGTTTTCATTGCCTATTAGGAAATCAGTGTTTCTTGACAGACCAGTTTGGTTGAGAATAAACAAAATCAAAACCTTAAAAATTGGATCATTTTGAAACCAAATGTCAATTGTTTCCAGGTAAAAATGTTACTGGGGAAATCAGTAGTCTCACAGGTGTTAGGGGATTTGTGTCCCTTTTCACAATTGCCTGACTTCTGGTTGTCAGTTTCACCAAGATAATACACATCAACACACTCCATACACTAATCCCTCCACATTAGGAAATAGGAATCCCCCCATCCTTGTCCTGTTCCTCATGTGACAAACAATCCAACCTGCCTACTCCAACTAAATACAGTCGTATGTGAGATACCTTATAATGCTGCCTTCCATTGCTTTTGTTTCAACATGGCCCCTCTTTTTTCCTGCTATACAAGATAGTTCATTCTCTCCATTGTATCAATGCAAATAAAAGTAAATGTATCAATACAATCCTATTTATGTAAACCAGACAATGTAGACAATGTGCTATTTTTTTCTTGGATGAACGCATGTGTGACGGAATGCACCCCTGTATTCATACCCTGCACACTAACCTTTGTACAAAATGTGCCTTGAAAAGTATCATTTCAAAACCAATAACTTGCTGGTCAATAATATGGCAAAATGTATGTAACAACATTATATGTAAAATTATGAACATAAGATGAAATCACAACTGAAGTGTGTTTACCAGACAAGTCTGGGAAGTAGGTAAACCTGTTTTTCAAAGACAAAGGACAAGTTTGTCTAGTCAGGTGTCATCAAAGCTTATGGGCGGTCACCTATCAAGTGGCCATTTTTTGGCATTGAAGGGAGGTAAGGCAAGAGACAAACAGCTCTGCAGCTTAGCAAACAGAGGTGAACAGCAACAATGTAACATCTCTTCTCCCCCCAGACTCCATATCTCCTTGTTCTCAGCTGAAAATAATTTTATCTAGGGGTCATTCTCAGGAAAATGCATTTCAAAGGGTGACTGAACTATAAAAGTGAGGGGGCAAAAACACCCTGAGTTATCTCTCCCAGTCCATTTCTATTTTTGCAACTAAGATGACAAAAGAAACAGACATTGGACCTTGGGAGTAGATCCAGAACTTAAATTTGGTCATGAATGCTACTGAAAAACTTGTGGTAAGAATTTCACCCTGACCCAAGTCTAGTTGGTTAAGTTTAGTAACAGGAAGTATTTTATCTTTAATTTTTCTTGTAACCATTTCTGACCACAAAGCCTCATTATTTGTATTCACTTAAAATCTTATCTTCTTTTGTTAAATACACTTGTTTTATTCTTTAATCAAAACAATCCCAGTGTTGTGAACTGTGTGGGTAAGTTTATTTAAAAGGAGCAAGTTGTATCTTGATCCCTGTAGGGGAGCAAGAGACAGAATATATATGGTCTGTCCACCACAGGTCTGGACAGTACATATGTTTTTTGGGGAAAATCCAGGACTAGGTGTGTGTTGGGGTTATCCTGCAGGTGGTAACCAAGACTGGTGGAAGCCAGAGTGTGACTGACACGTATTGACAGGCTGCAGCTATAGACAGACACTCAGGGTGTTACCTGCCTGCTGGCAGGCTGTTTATCAGCTACCCAGATGGGATCTACAGCAGTAAAGCTTTGTGAGGCACCACAGGTTGCAGGGGAGATGGTGACAGCCCCTCAATGGTCTGGATTGCACCTTGGAATGTCATAGCATATTAGAACATATTCAACGTTTTAATAGATGAATCAGCAGAAAAGTCCATCTAAGTCTAATCTTATTTCAATATAATGGATCCAGTCCCTGTTGTATCTTGAATTCCAACTCATGACATGGTTTTGGACCTTCAGTTTGGGCTTTTGGCTGTAAATCTCTCAAATTCTCAATGGTGCCTGCATTTATAATGCACTTTTCATCTTAATATTCACTTTACAAATACTAAATAACTATTGTTTGTATAAATTTTTTATTAACTTTAAAATAGATCTCTACAAAAAACTACAACTAGATATTCAGGCAATGCTAGATAGCATGAAGCTACAATTTAGGGGCATTCCACAGTTAACCTGCACTCCCTGTTTAGGGCCAGATCTTAAGGATCCAATTCTGGACCCTAGGTCTATAACACAGTCTGAATGTCCAAAGTTCAGAGGATTACAAAGATGCTGGCCTACAGTTAGCCCATGTCTGGGCACATGCTACATATTTTATCAAAAGACTGGACTAATTCTGTTCTTTTTCATTTTTTTTTCTCCAGAGCACATTAATCCACCCCCTACAAATGGCTGCAATCCTTTGCTCCAGTACACCACTGAATAGCTCCTCAAGAACTTCACTGGGTGTTTAGCCTGACCTACCAAGAAGGAAGAAACAGACTTGTGGATTGTGAATGTTGGGAATATTCAGCACCAGCTATAAAAAGATTTAACGGTTCTCAATGAAACTTCATTCCCCTCCTCCAAATCCCTCAAGACTCACTTATCTTGACTAGCTTTCCAATGCTAATCTCAATTCCATCACCTCTACCCTCTGACTGACTTCCTCAAACTAACATTATATTTTAACTTACTGAAAAAAAAAAAAAAAAGAGGAAGCAACAAGATGTGAACACAAGATTTTTGTAACTCTGGAGTAGTCTAGTTTTCTCCTGACACAACCCTTTATTTGTCATTCTTTGATTCATTTTGGCTAATCGAAGCTGTGACCTCACTAGCATATTTCTTTAAAATCTTCCATTGTTGCATTACCACTTATGCAATTCCGCCGGTGGAAGCTACTGTAGGTTGATCACCTGCCTTTTCACCACCGTATTGTCTAACCCCTGCTTGCATTATGAATGCTGAGCTAATGATCAGCACTAGTGCTTTCACTGTAGCTACCATCAATGGAGCTACACTGGTACTACAATGGCAGATTTAAGTGAAATGCCTGTGTACACAAGGCTTTAGGGTCTGGGCTAGTGTGGTTTTGAGTACTTATTGCAAGGTGTACAATATCCTCAACTCCAATTGACTTCTATAGCAGTGAGAGTTCTGAGTACCTCACAGAGGCTGCTTACAACCTGTACACCTCAGTTTCTGTCTTCTCGATTTGTCTGAAAAATTCATGACCATCTATCCTGCTGTGTGGATACTAACAACAGCATATCCTCCCTTCTGCTCTCAGTTTGATACTTGTTACATTTCTCATTGCAGTCTTTATTGCTTGTGTCATATGTTCTGTATTCATGGAAGCTCTCTGGATTTGTTCACAGGTATCTGACCACTTGTCATAAGTATATAGTCTTCTTAAATTCCTCACTTACTTAATCTTTTTTTCATCCTAACCCTTAATGTTTCCCTATTAGAAATGAATTACTGCTGGGTGATGGGTACTTTGGAGAGTATCTACTCCAAAGGATTGAAAACTTGGCGCATCAGACATTCTCAGTTTAGTTTCTTCACCTAGGAAATGTCCTAACAGTAAGAACTTAAAGAAGTGAGTTTTGGGGATATTAAATTGTTCTCCAAAGGCATTACACTGACAAAGTCTGAATCCTAAGATCTTTCCACTGTCTAAAAAAAAATTCCCTGGAAAATTTGAGAAAATTGTATTATATTCTTAATAATGATTAGTGCTTGAGCACTTGACACCAAATACTGACAGCAGTTCTTATTCATGTTTCTGTTAATGTAGAGGGAGTGTGATAGAGTGAGGAAGGGATTATTAGCTGATAGAATGGGGAAAGAGTATACTTTCCTAAGGGGAGCTGCTGGCTGCTCAGTGTATCAAAATCGGGCCACTTATTCAGGAGCCTAAATATGGACTTAGAAACCTAAATTTGGCTCCTCCTCTTGAAGCTCTTGCCTGTCAACTCTAAATTTCTCTAAGCAAACCAAATACCCAAACATTTATACTTACCTGACATCCATCTCAGTGGCATTTACACAGAAGAGTCACCACTGACTGGAATAACTGATTTTAAGGAGTCTGTGTAGTATCTAAAAGAGAGCATTTAACATATAGGAGTCTGTAATCAGCATATAGTGAAATTATGAAGCTTAGATTTCCCAGTGCAACACGTTGTGTGATGATTTCCTGTCTTACACTCTCTTGTGTGCCACAGGTTTTAGTAATACCGCAAATTAGGGTGAAAGAATTACACCCTTCCTTTACACCTCATGCTGAATATTAGATCATTAATCTTTACAAGTGCCTAGGAGCTGCTTTACAAATGGGGAAACAGGGACACAGAGAGGTGAAGTAACTTGTCTGAGGTCACACAATGAGTCAGTGGCAAAGTCAGAATTAGAACCTTGGAGTTCCTAGACCACATCTATCTAAATATAGACACTCTGAAAAACTGTATGTAAATACCAGAAGTCATCCAGATAAGTACACAGGGAGGTATTTGATATGGTGTATTGGTAGAGGTTATTACAAAATGTGTATGCAAGAAACATGTACGTAGGTGATGCTTTTATAAACATAGTAAGGGGCATTCTTTGTCAGTAAAGTGTTTGCTATTGCAGAAGGTAATCTATGTAGTAGATTCTGCCTGTTACTGTTATATAGCACTGTAAGCAGATGTGATCTTTACAAGGTACATACTTGTTCAAATTCTACATGATGGGTACCAGATAAGTAGATAGATAACACAGAGATAATGTGCCAAATCCTTGCCCCAAAGAACTTACAGTCCAACAGCTCAAATGGGTACAAGACAGTCCAAGGTAACGTGGTCAGATAGTACATACTGGAAAACAGAAAAGCATGTGGCCATTGTAAATGAAATGCTTTGTGTGATGGGTGGATTGTGTCATGTTGCTATTGCACCCAAAACGTTTTGTGTGGCAGGTGGAATAGTCGCATCACCACTCTTAACTGGAATGTTTCCTGAACCAGGTGGATTGTGTCATGGTGCTCTTGCTTCATGTGACAGCTGCATTGTGCTATGTGACCACTGTAAATTGAATCTTTCATGGGACAAGTGTACTTTGTCATGTTGCTATTCCTTAATAACAGTATTGATTTTGTCAGGTGAGATCACAGTCTCAGTGCTGAAAGGCATCCCTTCAGAGACTACTAGCTGAAAAAAAGTAACTTGGAGATTCCCAGAGGTAGACTACATGGGCGTATGATACCAACTGTCAACAAGGACTAATAGTCACACTTTTCAAGATCTGTTGGTGCCAGTTTTTAAATCTGTACACTTAGGAACAAACTCTGTCCTTAGATCAGGGGTCGGCAACCTTTCAGAAGTGGTGTGCCGAGTCTTGGTTTATTCACTCTGATTTAAGGTTTTGCATGCCAGTAATACATTTTAACATTTTTATAAGGTCTGTCTCTATAATTATATATTATATAACTAAACTATTGTTGTGTGTAAAGTAAATAAGTCTTTTAAAATGTTTAAGAAGCTTAATTTAAAATTAAATTAAAATGCAGAGCCCCCTGGACTGGTGGCCAGGACCTGGGCAGTGTGAGTGCCACTGAAAATCAGCTCATGTGCCACCCTTCGGCACCCATGCCATAAGTTGCCTACCCCTGCCTTAGATACACACATGCAATCCCTGTTGAAGTCAGTGGGAATTGCTAGCATATCTGAAGGCACAATTTAACCTCATACTCAAAATACCTTTCCAATAGGTTCAGCAAGGAGAGAGAGGCTGCAATTACATACCATTTGGCCATGCATAGGTTCCCAATACTTATCTGCCACTGCTATACTCCAATGTTTCTCAACCTTTTCGGGTTGCTGACCACTTATACAAAGTCAAAAATGTTCACAACCCCCTTACATTTGCTATAAGAGTAAAAAAAGTGTCAGTGATGATAGTGATAAGTGTGTGTCATTTATTTGTGTGTGTGTTTTGAAAGGCTGAAAGAGATTACTTGGTCTTAAAGGGAACTCAATATTGAACATAACTCAGGAGTGTGCAGGGACTGCGGGGGTAGGGGTGAGATTTTCTTTGCTTTAGTTTGTAATACATTTTCAGTGCCTTATTCCTCCCTGATTGTTTTTATATCCTCCCTTGCGGTCATGACCCACTGCTTCAGAAACACTGATCTACCAAGTTGAAGTGATGCTCTTTGAAAAGCTGCTGACTTATTAAAAAGATGTGTTAAAGATGATCTGTAAAGCTTCAGTTACTACATGTCAAAACTGTAGTTTATGGTTCCAAATTGCTGACAAAATCAATGTGTACATTGAAAATTATACTTCTTCGTTCTCCTTGTTTGTTTGGGTGGAGAGATATCCCCTAGGACAGTGGTTCCCAAATTTGTTCCGCTGCATGTGCAGGGAAAGCCCCTGGCAGGCTGGACTGGTTTGTGTACCTGCCGCGTCCGCAGGTTCAGCCAATCCCGGCTCCCAGTGGCCGCAGTTCGCTGCTCCTGGTCAATGGGAGCTGCTGGAAGCGGCGTGGGCTGAGGGACGTACTGGTTGCCGTTTGCAGCAGCTTCCATTGGCCTGAAGCAGCGACCGGCGGCCACTGGGAGCCGTGACTGGCCGAACCTGCGGATGTGGCGGATACAAACCGGCCCGGCCTGCCAGGGGCTTTCCCTACACAAGTGGCGGAACAAGTTTGGGAACTACTGCCCTAGGATTTTCTCCTTGTTTTCCTTGCCTTTCCTGAAATCAGTCCAAGAGCAATTAGGCTCTGATAAGTGCCACATCCAGCCCACATCAGCCCAAAGGACAGACGTAGGGGCTCAGAATATAGAATATGGGGAACATGCGACATGGGACTCCCATCTGCTCTGGAGTCCTGCCTTCTGTCACATTATTGCAAACAACGGGGTTATCCTAACAGCCCTTATGCTATCTTGGATCAGTCCAGTGACCAATACCAAATGCTTCAGAAAAGGACAACACAAACTTCATAAAATATATCCATCATCAATCTGGCAGTGGTATAGGTGAGTTGTTCATGATGATCTCCACACCTGCAAAGAAAAAAAAAAGATCTTTTTCTGGCACTCAGTTTTGATTTTCACAACCGATCAACAGTTTCTGTAATCAGGAAATGGTATATGACACTCTGCCAGTGCCAGACAACACTGAAGGGTGGCTTGCGTACACAGAGAGTTAATGCTCTTCTGTCTGATAGTCTCTATGGAATCCTTATCAGACATTTGACATGACACAGGCAAATCTCCCCCAGGAGAGGGGTTATTGCAGATCACGAAGGACAAACATATTGATAGGACTATGAAGAGGTCTTCCTGGCAAATAGCCAGGCTCAGTCCAGAGGTTTTAATTGTATACCTTCATAGGAACTAGGTCTCCCTTTCCTAGCAAAAAATAAATAATTTGAATGGTACCATCTAATCAAATCCACTGCTTGTTGCTTCCAAATAACAAACAACACACTACTTAATAATCTGGCATGAATTTCACATTATCTCAGTCAGACTGAAAACAGTACAGCCACAATTTTTCTTAATGAGATGTAAAGCACGTCAATAACTGTAAGCCAGTTAACTACACCCTGTAAAGAAACCTGCAACTTTCCATGCAGTCCAGAGTAGGTTTTGCAAGCTTGAACATCCCTTACAACATTCTGGTTAGGCAAAGTCCTTGTCAACAACTATAGCCTACTGTAATGCATTAACAGCACAGGATTGCCACACTCTTTATATCAGAGGTTCTCAAACTGGGAGTCGGGACCCTTCAGGGGGTCGCAATGTTATTACATCGGGGGTCACCATGTTGTCAGCCTCCATCCCAAACCCCGCTTTGCCTCCAGTATTTATAATGGTGTTAAATATATAAAAAAGTGTTTTTAATTTATAAGGGGTGGTCATACTCAGAGGCTTGCTGTGTGAAAGAGGTCACCACTACAAAACTTTGAGAACCACTGCTTTATATGCATATGCATATGCATATCCACGGTAAATACAACAGCAACCTCTTGTCCTTCCAAAAATATACAACTATGACAGATGAGAGTTGTTCTCTCAATGAAAAAGATTCCATTAGAAAATGGAAACTCACATATTCCACAGAAAAACAGAATAGTGTAGCAATTGTTCCACAGGCTTTATTAACAAGGGAGGGCTGCACCAGCTCTGAATTGTGATCTGGCATCCTAATTTGCAGGGTGTTAAAGGATCAGAAAATAACCAATTTGAGCCATTAAGCAAAATAAACACAGCAATGTTTTGTCACACCATATTCTTACATTAAGTTGTCATGTTCTTATACAGGAATTTGTCTTGTCAAGCAGGGGAAAGTGGCAACCCTTGTTACTTCTTCCCTTGATAGAGCCGTTTTCGCTCTGCCCTTTCTCTAAAAAACAAGGGCCCAAATCCTCAAAAGATATTTGACCATCTAATTTGATTGATTTCAGCGGAAGTTAGGAGCCTAATATCTCTGAGGATCTGAGCCAAAATGTTTCCCTTGCAATGTTGTAACACAATGACATTGACTCTAACCTGAGTCACATTGGGCGCTCCAAACATCCTGAAAGTCTGGCTGTTCTGAAGACCTGTGAAATCAGTAGTGCCCTGGAAACTTCGGAATGTTGTACCTGGGACCCAAAATTTGAACCACTGAATGAGCAAAGGGTGTGTATTTAGGAAGTAAATAGTTCCCCTGCCCAGCCCAATTTACTGCTCCTGTTTTGCATGTGTAGTGGGAAGTTGTGTATATTTAGAACCAGATTGTCTATGTGTATATACATATTATAATTTACAAGTGAATTCACTGAAAACTGATAATTCACATGCCACTTGTTTAGAACAAAATAAATGCAGTTCTCTTCAACTTTTCAAAAGCACAATATTAATTAGTGTTTAGTTGGCAACAGGATATGAGAAAGACAAAGTAGGTGAGGTAATACCTTTTTTGGACCAACTTCTGTTGGTGGAAAGGACAAGCTTTCAAGCTTCACAGAGCTCTTCTTCAGGTCTGGGGAAGGTAGGTAACTATGAACCAGAGTGTCTAAGCTAACTATAAGCATAAAGGGTTCAAACATGCTGTAGGAAACCACTTAAAAATGAAGTATCAGAGGGGTAGCCGTGTTAGTCTGGATCTGTAAAAGCAGCAAAGAGTTCTGTGGCACCTTATAGACTAACAGACGTATTGGAGCATGAGCTTTTGTGGGTGAAAATCCACTTCATAGGATGCATGGCAATTGAGGGTTAGATTGTATTGACATTTGTAAACCATAAGGATTGGGAGGAGCGAAAGGCAGTGAATCAACTTCATCAGACTAAGGGCTGGTCTACACTGGAAACTTACATCCCCCTAGTGTAGACAGCGCTAGGTCGACAGAAAAATTGTTCTGCCAGCCTAGCTACCGACTCTCGAGGAGGTGGATTATCTACGCCAAGGGGAGAACCCCTCCCGTCGGCAAAGGTAGCGTCTACATTGAAGCACTACAGTGCTGCAGCAATGCAACTATGTGACTGTAGGGGTTTAAGTGTGACTTCTGTTGGCTTAAAAAGACTTTAGTTTCATTTCTAATGACAGAAGGCTTAGAACAGCTTACCCTTCAGCACCAGACCTGAAGAAGAGTTTTATGTAGCTCGAAAGCGTCTCTCTTTCACCAACAGAAATTGGTCCAATAAAAGAACTTGGTGGTGATGAGGGACCTCAAGTACCCAGACATCCAGGGCTTTGGAGCTGTGCTCTGGCTCCGCTCCAGCTCCAGGCAAAAACCTGCAGCTCCACTGCTCTGGAGCTGCTCCGCATTCCAGCTCCGGGCTCTGCTCCAAAGCCCTGCAGACATCTGTTGGGAAAATGATACGGCAGGGCACAGATTGTCCAACAAGCCTATGTGCCAACTTTTAGTTTTCCCAGGGGGTGCTCCCCCTCTACTCCACTCTGAGGCCCCGCCCCCACTCCACCCCTCCCCCAATGCCCTGCACTTGCTCCACCTCTTCCTGCCCATGCTCCACCCTCGAGGTCCCACCCTCACTCTACCTCTTCCTGCCCCTGCTCCACTCCCTCCCCGAGATCCCCGCCTGCTCACTGCCCTCTGCCCTCCCCCAAAGCCCTCCCCAAGCCACCGATCAGCTGTTTGGCAGTGTCGCTGAAGAGCTGTTTGGCAGTGCCGCCGATTAGCTGATTGGGCATGGCACCAAACAGCTGTGGCTGGTAGGTTCTGAACATCCACTGTTTTTTTCTATGGGTGCTCCAGCCTTGGAGCACCCATGGAATGGGCGCCTCTGCCAACAAGTTCTTGAAATGTATTGGAAACATTTTTTTAAGTCAGAAGGTGGAAAGCGACTAGGGGAGAGGCTTTTCTAGATTTGATTGTGACAAATAGGGAATAACTGGTTGAGAATTTGAAAGTAGAAGGCAGCTTTGGTGAAAGTGATCTTGAAATGGTAGAGTTCATAATTCTAAGGAACAGTAGAAGGGAAAACAGCACAATAAAGTTAACAGATTTCAAGAAGGCAGACTGTAGCAAACGTTGGGAGTTGGTAGGTAAGATCCCATGGGAAGCAAGTCTAAAGGGAAAAACAGTTCAAGAGAGTTGGCAGTTTTTCAAAGAGACATTATTAAGGGCACAAGAGCAAACTATCCCACTGCATAGAAAGATAGGAAGTATGGCAAGAGACCACCCTGGCTTAACCGGGAAATTTTCAATTATCTGAAACTCAAAAAAGAGTCGTACAAAAAGTGGAAACTCAGTCAAATTCTAAAGGATAAATATAAACAAACAACACAAGCATGTAGGGACAAAATTAGAAAGGCCAAGACACAAAACTAGATTAAACTAGCTAGAGACATAAAGGGTAACAAGAAAACGTTCTACAACTACATTAGAAGCAAGAGGAAGACCAAGGACAGGGTAGGCCTGTTACTCAATGAGGGGGGGAAAACAAATGTGGAAATGGCAGAAGTGATAAATGACCTTTTTATTTAGTTTTTCACCAAAAAGTTTAGCAGCAATTGGACGTCTAACATAGTGAATGCCAGTGAAAATGAGGTAGGATCAGTGGCTAAAATAGGATATGAACAATTACCTAGATAAGTTAGATGTCTTTGTCACCAGGGCCTGATGAAATACATCCTAAAATACTCAGATGACTGAGGAGATAGCTGAGCCATTAACAATTCTCTTCAAAAAGTCATGGAAGATAGGAGAGATTAAGAGGACTGGAAAAGGGGAAATATAGTGCCAATCTATAAAAAGGGAGATAAGGACAACCCAGGGAATTACAGACCAGTCATCTTAACTTCAGTACCTGAAAAGATAATGAAGCAAATAATTAACCAATCAATTTGCAAACATCTAGAAGATAACAAGGTGATAAGTAACAGTCACCATGGATTTGTCAAGAACAAATTACATTGAACCAACCTAATAGCTTTCTTTAAGAGGATAACAAGCCTTGTGGATAGAGGGAAGCAGTAGATGTGGTAGATCTTGACTTTAGTAAGGCTTTTGATACTGTCTCACATGACCTTCTCATAAATAAACTAGGGAAATGCAACCTAGATGGAGCTACTATGGGTGCATAACCAGTTGGAAAACCATTCCCAGAGAGTAGTTATCAGTGGTTCACAGTCATGCTGGAAGGGCATAATGAGTGGGGTCCTGCAGGGATCAATTCTGGATCCAGTTCTGTTCAATATCTGCATCAATGATTTAGATAATGGCATAAAGAGTACACTTACAAAGTTTGCAGATGATACCAAGCTGGGATGGGGTTGCAAGTGCTCTGGAGATAGGATTAAAATTCAAAATGATCTGTACAAACTGGGGAAATGATCTGAAGTAAATAGGATGAAATTCAATAAGGACAAATGCAAAGTACTCTACTTAGGAAGGAACAATCAGTTGCACACATACAACATGGGATATGACTGCTTAGGAAGGAGTACTGCGGGAAGGGATCTGGTGGTCACAGTGGATCACAAGCTAAATATGAGTCAACAGTGTAACACTGTTGCAAAAAAACCAAACATCATTCTGGGATGTATTAGCAGGAATTTAGTAAGCAAGACACGAGAAATAATTCTTCCCCTCTACTCCATGCTGATTAGGCTTCAACTGGAATATTGTATCCAGTTCTGGGCACCACATTTCAGGAAAGATGTGGATAAACTGGAGAAAGTCCAGAGAAGAGCAACAAAAATGATTAAAGGTCTAGAAAACATGACCTATGAGGGAAGATTGAAAACATTGGGTTTGTTTAGTCTGGAGAAGAGAAGACTGAGAGGGGACATGATAACAGTTTTCAAGTACATAAAAGGTTGTTACAAGGAGGAGGGAGAAAAATTGTTCTTCTTAACCTCTGAGGATAGGACAAGAAGCAATGGGCTTAAATTGCAGCAAGGGTGGTTTAGGTTAGACATTAGGAAAATCTTCCTACCTGTCAAAACAGTTAATCGCTGGAATAAATTTCCTAGGGAGGTTTTGGAATCTCCATCACTGGAGATTTTTAAGCGCAGATTAGACAAACACCTGTCAGGGATAGTCTAGATAATACTTAGTCCTGCCACGTGTGCAGGGGACTGGACTAGATGACATCTCAAGTCCCTTTCAGTCCTAAGATTCTAAGAAGATATTAACCCACCCGCCTTGTCCATCTTCAGCACCTGATATTTATAGATCTGACAAAAAGAGGATGAGATTGAAGCCAGATATTAGAAGAGAACCATGATGAATCATTTCTCTTTTTTGCATGAATTTATAAAAGCGAAGGACTAAATAGCAGTGGACTGGCCTGGTACTGAGCAAGCTTTTCCTACCCTCAGCACAATACTGATGTGCATCACCTCTGATTATTCCTCTCCTAAACCCCAGCTCAGCCAGTGCACCTGAGGCCAGACCTGCAGCACTCCTGCTATGCCAGTCTTGGAACCCGCATTCAGTTCTGTGGCTGCCCCTTTACCCTGACCTGCAGCCTCCCCAGCTAGCCCAGTCCAGGGCTACCCATGAAGTGTTTAGCAATGCATTCCCAACACATTTTCACGTACAGCTTGAGTGAGGATTTGAGCTTCAGAGGAGCCCAAACTGAAACTCAGCTCTGAACTCAAATCACAGGAACTGGATCTAAAGCCAGCCCCAGCCTGGAGTGCAGAGGGCCCATCACAGCGATGAGTTTGCCTGGCCAACTTGGACCAAGAGTTTGAGTTTGGTCCCCTGGCAAATTGGACCCTGACCTCCAGCTGAGATGGGGCTGGTGCCCTGGCCCCCAGGGCTTGTTATCCCACAGGAGCAGGGGTGAGTTCCTGCTCAGCATAGTTGGGAGTGGGGGGTACAGCACCAGAGTCAGCCTGAGTGTCCTTGCCTAGGGCAGGGGAACCAGCCTGGGGCCACTGAATTCCTGGCAGGGAGGTGGTCCAAGAGGCTGGTATACACCGGGGTCCATTATCTGGCATCACATCTTCTCTCTGTCCTCCTGGGCTAGAGGCTGAGCCAGGCCACAGCTGCCGGCCTGGCTGCGAGGGGGCATTGCTGCCCCTGGTGGTGGCGCTTGGCAGCTAGCAGTCCAGAGGGCAGAGGTGCATGGCACAGAGATCTGTGGGTGACACACGTGAGCCCCATGGGCAGGGTACATGGGTCTGTGCTGGGCAGGCTGAGCACTTGGGAGCCAGGCATGCTCCTGCTCCAGCCCTAGTGCTGTGTGCTTTGGGCAAGGCTCTGCAGCAGGGCCAGAGAGGGGTGGAAATGTGGGTGGGCCCCAGCTTATGGTGAAAGGGCAATGATCTGTCTGTGGATGTGAGGGAGACCGAAGAATTCGTGCATGAGGTGGTGCATCTTGGTTGGGGGGGAAATGGGATGGGCACGGGGAAGGGACATGTTCTTAGCATTGCTGTTTCTGGAGATGGCTGGGAAGTGTCTATCCCAGGGTAAATCTCTGCTCTGTTCCCAGATGGCAGCTTGGGCAGCCTCCTCCTCAGTACAGACCAGCTCAGACCCCCTGGTATATACTCAGCAGGCTAGCCTGAACTGCTGCCCATGCTACCCTTGGGCAGGCTAGCTCAGAGCTGTGTCTGTCTCCCTAAGCTTGGGAAGCGCTCCCAGGTGCAGTGTAGACATGCCCTTGGGTATGTTCCACTTGAGCTGCAAGGGTGTGATCCCCTGCTTGTGTAGACACACCCATGCTAGTTCTGCTCAAGCTGGTGCCTAAAATCAGAAGTATTGCGGCAGCAGCATGAGCAGCAGGAGGGACTAGCTGCTCTGAGTAGTACCTGGTGTCCTTGCTGGGCATGCACTCAGGGCGGCTAGCCCCTCCCATCACTGCTAGGGTCACATTTTATTTTTAGCAAGCTAGCATCTCTCTGACATATCCTCTGGCTAGTCTATAGGTGGCTATGCCCCTGCTCTGCATCTCTCTCTGCTTCAGTTTCTCCTTCTATAAAGTGGAACGTGTGATGTGACACTGATTGTTTGCAGAGTATTTTCAGGTGTGAAAGTGCCAGTAATCATCACAGCATCCTTCCTGCACCTACGCTAGTCACACTACATGAGAGTGGGGTGGCCAAGATTTGGCCCCACACACACACACCTGACACTCCTCTTCCCCTCTCAGGCACTCCCCAACACACACATATTAGCAGTCTGACACACACACATACAGCCCATGAGCCCCTACACCTATCCTCTCCAAATCTGAGTGGTTCTGCAACCTGGTGCACAGCACTGCCATGCAACTCTGGTTTGGCCCAGCCAAAAAGTGGTCGCACCACGCTCCCTTCCTCACCCCTCAGCTCTGCAGCTTGTTGTAATCCCCTGACACAATCAGAACTCTATTTGGTCCCCTCTACCCAGCAAAAATAAACTTTGGCCTGATTCTACAATTGGATCCCTCCTAGCTTTAACTGAAGTGGGGCTCTTTGCATGCACAATACAATGAAGATAAAATTGCAGGATTGAGGCCAGTGTTTTAACTGTATTATATATATAATGCTGTTTCCAACAGCAACATCCCAGGCAATGTCTGTCTAGAGCTCTTCCCACTGCATAAATGGCAGTTCCAGGAGCTCTAGTCTATATAGTAAGTTAAAAGGATACTGTCAACATAAACCCCACACTTCTTGCTGTAAGTTTTTACCTACCATTGTTCTAGTCCCTGTAAAATATTGTTTGTGCCTAGTAGTGTGACTGAAAAAGATTACAGAAAAATAATTTCTTTGCTTGTTTTTTTCCAGTTTGGATCTTTCACGTAGCAACAGGGGAAGGAAAAACATCTTTAAATACGCCTGAAAAATGTGCTTTTAAAACTACAAATATTGTCAGGGACACTCGGGAACAGGTATCTGAATCAACTTACCTTTTTGTTTTGTTTTGAAACTGACTAGATCTCAAGTTAATGTCCCTTTAACAATATCCTTGTGTGATTTCAGCCGAAATTTTCAGGATACAGAAAAAAGTACTGTGTATGAAATCTGAACAATCACACTCCTCGCCGGCCACTCCTATGTATTTCTCATGAAAATCAGTGACTAAACCATACCAAAAAACCACATGATGTTTTGATTGGCTACGACTCGACAACTGGATTTGCTGACTGGCTGAAAACTCGGGCTGTGAAAATGCTGAAACTCAGAGACTGGAGTTTTCAGCAGCTTTTCAAGGATCTTGTCTTCCTGTTGATTTTCAGCGAGTTACCAAACAAACTACCATTGGTTGACCAAGTCGTACCTACATTCTCATTGGTGGATATTTCAAAACCTCAGAAGGCCTTCATGTAGGCTAGAAGCAAGGAGGTGTTTACTGCCAACTGCTACTGACAGATTTCAAAGGCTGCTTAGATTATTGCAATATAACATTGTACATACAGTAAACTATTAAAGTCTAAAGTGGACTAGATTAGCAGCTCGGAGAGTAACACACTTACTGGTATTGCCAACATCACACAGTAAAAAATATTTCAAAGTGCCATTGACAAGCAGCAAACCAATAGCAACACTTCCAGTGATTTAGGTGTAGGACTGGGCCCAATTTTAAAATGTTTATCACCACTGATCCAGTATATTGTGCTACTGTTTAGTGTGTCCTCCTTACCGAGACTGTTCAAAGAACAAAACATTATGCAATGAGCCATGGGTATTTCTGGTGTAACTTCACTGCAGTCAGCGAGCTTACAGCAGGGACAAATTTGATCCCGGTATGTTTAATATTTGTGAACTTTAACACAGTCCTCTAGTTTTTGAGTCATCTCTCCCAAAGGGGTAAAGGGCACAGATACCCTGGAGTACAGTAAGATTTTGGTTCTTTAATATTTTGGATGGGGTAGTACTTAGTCCAATTTCATCACCAACAGGATTATTTGTTGCCAACAGGAAAAAAAATGAGGCCCAGGATGATGCTAAATCCATCAATTCATTTTTTTCTCAGCATATCACAGCACCTGTGTCCCAGCACCCAGGATTATTAATCACATGCCACAATCTAAGAAATGTTATCACTTAGATGGGAGATTTCCAAGGACAGACTAGGGGTATTGTGAAGAAATATGGGTAACATAGTAGGCGGTGCTTTTCCATCTCTGTAAGAAACTAATGCCCTAGCCTGGTGTGAGGGACCGCTGTGTTGCTAGATTGGTCATCCCCTATTCAAACATGATATGAAAGAGAAGTCAGGCCAGTTATTCTCCACATCCTCTCTCTCTCACAGGGGTGTTGGGAGAATCAATGAGCTAATGCTTGTACTGACTTTTGAAGCTTAAAAATGTCAAGCTCTCATGTCATTTTGCACCAAAATATGGGTGTTAACTATAGAGAAGCTACATGAATACAGGAACTGCCATGCTCAATCACACCCATGGCCCATCTAATCCAGGAACCTGTCTCTGACAATAGGCAGTATCAGAGTCTTCAGAAGAAGTTGCAAGAAATTCCATCATAGGCAGATGAGGGGTTTCTGACCCCAACAAGGTCTCAACCTAATCCCTAATAGTCTGACTGAAGTCCTGAAAGAAGAGGTTTTATCTGCCTGCTGCTACTTTGTTAGCATTAACTGTTATAACTCTGAGTATCCAAGGGTCTAATCCTGGCTGCCACTCACTTCCTGTGTTACCTTGGGCAAGTCACTGCATCTCTTCAAAACAGATTCTGTAAAATAAGGGATCTGACCTACCGCAGAAGAGCATTGAGAGAATTTGTTTATGCAGCTGTAAAATGTTACTTATCTCGAAATGCTAAGGAGCAGTTGTATTATTATGCATTCTAATCATACTCCATCTCAGGTAATTGATATGGGCTGATCAAAATTCCCCCTGCAGTTTCATCTGGATACTGGATTCTTATTCACTTCCTGTCCAATACCTTTGTAGCACTCTTGTATGACTGTTAAACAAGTGCCTTATTCTATCCTAGGGTTGCCTTTATTTCAATGGCATGTGTACCTATTGGCTCTTCTGTGGTGCTGTCAAGTATAGTTACTGCAAACAGTTTGAGAGCCTTGGCTAAAAGGTGTCAGAGAAGGGCAGAGTATTAGCATCATCGCTACGTTGTAATCAGTGTTGGGGTTTTTGGACAAGATATTTCTTATGCATTGAACTGTTTTTACAAAATCCAGCTCCTATTTTGAATGAAACAGGAGTTTAAAAACAATGAACTGACATCATTCCAGGACAGGTGGGAAATCCAGAGCGATCCAGGCTACGCACACACCTGGAGATGAGAGGGACAGAGCACTCAATATTTAGGCATTTAAGGGGTAGTGATGCCTTGCCACTGGGCATTTGTCTGGCCAAAGAAAGGCCAGTCAGGGGCTCAAGGGGGATTAGGACGTGACATCCACAACAACGTGATAGCTTCTTGTCCCCAATTCTGATGTGTGGACTCTGAAGTCGTTTGCTAAACTTTGGCACTCTTCTGGCTGCATGCAGGATTTATAATTCTGGCCACGGGCCACTTGTAGCTCATAGGCTTCTGAAAGGCTCCCTCGTGACAGCAGGGTACATCTGCTGTCTCTAGTACACGAATAAAATTGGAATTTTTGCTATGGTAACATGAAAGAGATTTATTCTCAGGGATTAATCCTGCTTCCATTCAAGTCTCTTGGGGGGAGACTTGGGTCCTAGGATCACTCAGAAGTACAGTCAAAACCCCCTTATTAAGCGAATATCACTCAGAGAGGGCAGCACTCATGATGCAGGCCTGCACCCGGCCTTTCTGTAATGCTTTGTCACCAGACATCTGATTTTCAAAGCTCTTTTAACAAGCAACTAACCTCACACTCAGCGCATATTATTAGCACATCTGCTGGGATTCTTTTCTTTGCTCCTTGGCTTTATTTCATAAATATTAATCCAAAACAGATGATTTTAAGGTGACTCCCATGGTGATGATGTTCGTCCATCGTTGTTGATGAAGACCTCGACATCTCATTCATTCGATGACTGGGCTCTGTGTGTCCGAAGATGATTGATCAGCCCGATTCGGGCGTGGAACGTCCTGTCACACGTTGGGCAGACATGTGATGGCACTGTTGATGATGTGCGGGCAGCTCTGGACTTGTGCAGCTCACTCCCATGGTACAAGAAAGAAAGAGGGAGAAGCATGGCAGGGTCTGGTCAGGGAAAGTAGGGCTGAGAAATCTGCAACTATGCAAACATGCTCTAGCAATTATCTGATGCACTATTCAACAAGTGACCTATAATATTTTTTATTTTTAAAAACCAGCCTCTCTCTTCCTGTGCAAGTGCAGTATGTAAACTACTCACAGACACAGTGAGTAAACAGGGGTGGGGGGAGGCATTTTCTGATGCCCTGCACCTTGTGTATTAATTTACATCTGTGCAAGAGGTTGCAATGCCAGAAGGATTTCAGGTGTACAGGTGTAAATGACTACACAAAGTGCAGGACAACAGTCAATTGGGCCTACAGGGCCAAACTGATCCTGGATGCAAGATCCCTGAAAACACCACAGTCACACTAAGAATGAATTAGGCCCATATTGGCAAGATTTAAATCTTTTAAATTTGCATCGGAGGCAGCATTAATACTAATATTAAAGTGTGACTTGATGATTTAAATTAGAGATGGGCCAAAGGCCTGGATCTGAACAATAGAGTCAGATCTGAGTTGCACCTTGAAGCTATGGTATGTAACATCTGATTCTGAACACACCAGACTTCGGGGGAGTTCAAATTTGGATTCAGAATCTGAATCTCCAAATTCAATAGTTGAGGAGCCCGGTGGCACCTTGAAGACTAACAGATTTATTTGGGCAAGAAGTGGGTTTTTTACCTACGAAAGCTTATGCCCAAATAAATCTGTTAGTTTTTAAAGTGCCACCAGACTCCTCATTGTTTCTGTGGATACAGACTAACACCACTACCCCTCTGATACAAATTCAGTAGATAGGTTTTAGAGTGGTAGCCGCGTTAGCCTGTTTCAGCAAAAAGAACAAGGAGCACTTGTGGCACTTTAGAGACTAGCAAATTGATTTGAGCATAAGCTTTCATGGGCTGTTTTAGCCCATGAAAACTTATGCTCAAATAAATTTGTTAGTCTCTAAATTGTAACAAGTACTCCTCGTTCAAATTCAGTAGAGTAGATCTGGGGTTTGGATTTTGCCCATTCAAGAGAGAGAACTTTGGCTCTGGAACCACAAAGATTAAAGGTGGGGTTTTGTTTGGGCCCATCCACCTCTAATATACACAGAAATGTTCATTTGCTTTTGTGGCAGTGAAGGTCCTATGCTGGAAGGATTAATTATTTCTGGGAAGCCAGATGGGATAGTGACTGGAGCCGGGTGTGTGAAGAGTCACTGAAGCCACAGTTAAGAGCGGATTTATTTCTGTTGAAATGGAGGCAAAAACCAAAGATTTGGGCTGAGGGCCAGAAAGGTGAAACGAGAATCTTGAGCAGATTAACTTTCCGAGGAAAATAAACTGCACGCATATAATACCACCATAAATCAGCCACAACTCCCGAGAACTTCAGCCAGGCTGACAGGCCTTAAATTAGACCCAGCAGCAACTTTGTTTTGGATCCCATACATCACATTTCCGCATCCCATGATCCGCCTGCTCTGTTCTCGCTTTATCAAAACAGGAAAGAAGTTCCCATTTACAAAATTACTGCTCTCGGATGGCTCTGGAGAACAGGGGCATGGTAAGCACAACCCATCTGAACTGTTTAGGGAACCTTGTGTATTTCCTTATCTTGCCTGCTCCCCAGAGCACAGGAGGGGAGCCTTAGACTGCACATGAGACCAACCCAAATTATGTCACATTTTTGTTGCTGGTATTGTCCAGAAACGTCACCACAGACACACGGTGAGGGAGGTGCAGTCTGTCCAGGCTGCCTGTCTGAGGCACATTGGCAGGACTGGGTGAAGGAAGCTGGCCCATCCTATATTTGTTCTGGTGTTCAATGTATTCAGTATCCAAAGCTGTTAATCTTACAAGTTTCAATAGCACTAATATCAAAATAAAGCAAAAATACTGAGGTAGCATGTTTGGCAAGAAGAGGGGAGGCAGAGAATTAAAAAAGGTTCTCCCTCCTATTCTGTACTAGAAAAGGCCTCACCTGAATCCTGGATCTGATCTAATCTCTCCCAAACTTTGGGAGAGTTTGCCTCTAGATCCAAACACTGCAGTTTAGGACTATCTTTTAGATAACACCCTTCTCATATTTTGCAGTCTCGGCTCAGAGAAATTAGGATTTATTATTTGTATTATGGTAGCACGTAGGGGCCCCATTGTGTTCGTGCTGTACAAATAGTATAAAAAGATGATTGTTGCTCCAAAGAAATTGCAGTCTAAGGCCTCAATCCTGCAATCACAGTAAAAAATGCCAAATTCTAGCCATTTCCTATTTTAGATGCTTATTATATAAGGTGCCAGTCACCCCAGTGCATGGTCATCTGTTAAAGCAGTGAAACTTTTACTGCTAGAACTTCTCTTTGCCTGGGTTAGGTCAGTTGTGGTTACTATGTCTTTGGCTGTCTTGGATGTTTCAAACTTCAGCTTTATTTCACCATTAATTAAGTTATTGGCTTCTTTTTTAAGCACTAGGTGATTTTGCTCCCTTTAAAGAACATCATATTTTGATTCAGTTTAAACTTTCCTTTGTTACTCTCCTTCTCTCAGATAAACAAAACATCAGATGCCAAACAAGGCAACTCTCAACATATACAGCTCATAAATTCAGAATGGAAGGGACAATGAAACAAGCACTAGAACTCCATGTAAAGAGCATCATAATCATATCCACACCCAACAACTAAAATCCCTAGTCAGGGCCTCAAAACACACCTTCAACACCCCTCTCCATTCCCTGCCCTCCCTGATAGCCACAGGACACAACACCCGATTTCCTGCACCAGCTCCAAAACACATCTTCCCTGACTCCTGGAAAACACAGCAGCCCATTTCCCCCTTCAGTCCCAAAACACAATGCTTACGGCTTCATGGCTGGTTTAGGGTCAAATCTCTTGTGGACCATTTCCAGCCAAAATCTGGCAAAGGCCCTTGAGTTGTCTCGGCTCTCCATTTGGGCTCATCAGTCTGTGATTAAGTACTCTATGTTAGCTTTTTGTCACCCTATTACAAGGCCTGCATTATTTGGTGCTTTTCATAAAGCCCCAGCTCCTGGAATCCTACATGAGAATCTCAGTTGTCTTTTTGTTCTTGTTCTTCCAAGTTTATAGCTTCCATGATCATAGAGAAAAAAACTTGAAAACATGATCCAGTGGCGTCCAAAATAGCTCAGAAAGAAAAATTTTTTTAAAAATCAAATTATTTTAAAGCCAGTCTTATCATTTTTGGGCCCAACTAATTAACAAGAAGCTAAGGGTTACTGATATTGACAGCAGCATTACCATTTCTTATGATTTGATCATGCTTCTTCTGATATTTGGTGGCTTTCTTAAAGCCCCCCAGCTCTTGGAGTCATGATGATGAGAGGCTCATATTTCAATTTTAAAAAAATCTCTAGCCCTTACGGTTGAAAAGCTTGACCCCAATGCACCCTAAAGGTGGCTCAGAAACTAGATGGTAAAGGGTGAAATACCCACATTTATTGTTTGAATGAACTCTCATGATACTGGAGCCTGTTCTGTGGTTTCTGAGGGTTGGCCTCACTATAAACTTCATTGCCAGGCTCTGCCTAGGTCTATCCAGGTTCCAGGAGGAAGCTATGAAGAACAGACTCAGTATCCACCCTCGGCACAATATATGGACAATCTCTGCAATGAGGTCTGAGCTCTCACTAACTTAGGATTTTTCTGATCCTACAGGAGAATTGGCAGGCTCCGCGCCCTCCTTAGCCGTAGCATTTTCAGTTAGGCATCCGCGTAGCCCCCTTGGTCGTAGAGACTGACGGGGTCCTTGCGGTTATGCGCGCCGCCATCTTGTGCCCTAGTCCACCGGTGGGCGCCGCCATCTTGTCCCTCCCTCGCCTGGGCGCTGCCATCTTGCGCCCTCCCCGATAGATGAGGGCCCCCGCCGCTAACTGTGTGAGTCCATCCGGTTTCATCCGCTGCCTGCCCGGCCATGGAGGGCCTCGCCTGCCGCCTGCTTCTCTGCCTAGGCTGCGCCCTGGCGGCCCCGGAGCTGCTCAATGAGGAGGTCAAGCGGACAGTGGATCTCAGCACCCACCTGGCCAAGGTGACGGCCGAGCTGAGCCTGGCCAACCCGGCGGGGGGCTCCGGGGGCGCGAGCTCCTTCCTGCTGGCGCTGGACCCCGGCCTGGAGAGCCGCCTGGCCTACCTCGGGGTGCAGGTGAGTGCGCTCCCCGGCCCGCGCGGCAGCTGCGCCCGCTCGTCCGCAGGGGCTCGTCCCCGTCCCCTTCCCCTCAGTGACCCTCGGCCTGGCCCGTTCTGCGGCGCGGCCTCTGCGTGGCGGGACCCCCCCCCACGTTGGTGCCCCTGTGGCGGGGGGGGCCCCAACGCCTGCACGGCCCTCCCTCGTGTGTGAGCGGTGCGGTGCTGGGGAACCCAGAGGTCGCTCACTGCAGGCACGGACATCTCCACCTCCGGGGCGTGCAAGCGGCCTTGCTGGCCGCCCTGCCAAGCTGGGGCAGCGCCTGGGCAGAGCTGGCTGCCCGGGCAGCCCCAGCCGCGTGCTTCTTTCTTTCCCCTCTGGTGGCCGTTCGTTTTTCTCCTGCCTTTGATTCTGGGCTGATGGTGCAGTGACAGCCACGTCCCTGCCTGGCAGAGACTGACACGTAAGCATAAGTGCCTCAGCCGTTGCAGTGCAACCACTAACCACACCGTGAGGGGAGATGGAGAAATCCAAGTGGTGTCTTAGTAAAAACCTCCACATTGTGTTCCCTAAGGCATAATGCCAGCTGCTGCAGGCCACTTGCATGAGATCCATCCAGCTTCTTAAACATTATTATTTCTTGGCACTTTCTGTATGTCTTTAGTAGTAGGGACCCCACCTGCTCTTATAGTGTAGATTTAAGTTCTTATTTTTGGTGTGGGCAAAGAGTGGCTTTGTTATGCCAGGGGTAGGTGGGTTAGTGATTTGACAGTTAACATTCATATCCTTGCAGTTATTTAGATTCAGCTTGGTGTGGCTTGAAGTTTAGAAGGAGATCCATATAAATGAAAGAGTGAAAGATGTAAATACAAGCTGGGCCCTGAGTCTGAATGGGCAACTGTCAGGTGGCTGCCTGACTCTTTCATCCACTAATAACCTTCTTCGAGCACTTGAACCGCTTACAGTATTTAGTGGTGAGTGATTCTGAAAAGCAGCTGTTAGTTCAAGGAGCTGGGAGCTAGGATTTTTGGGCTTTGATTCCAGCTCTGCAACTGACTTACTGTATCACCCTGGGCAAAGTCACTTCACCACTCTGCCTCATTTTCCCCTACCACAAAGGATAAATAATGCTGCCCTACCTCAGAGCTTGAGATGTAAGTCTTAAGCCTTTGAAATTTCCTGGTGTATCCTATAAAAGGGCAACATATTAGAATAATAGCCTAATGCTTTAAAAATACAGTTGAGATTTAAAGTAGTAGTAGAGATTATCAATAGAACTCCACTGAAACACAAAGGATCAAGTTCTGCTTTGATCTAAATTTTGCTTTCAGGTTCTTGAGCTGTACACAGCAACTGCTTCTGCGAATAGAGCTTAACACAGTTTAGGCACCACTGCAATATGAAGAATAAATCATTATCCTATGCCAGCATAAATCTGGATCAACTTTAGAAGGGTTACTCCAGGCTTATGCTGGTGTAACACAGCAGACGTTGGTCCACATAGTGTTAATGTGGTCCTGAAACAAAGGCTTTTGCATGCGTATTCTGTGTGCTGCTTTTGATAGCACTCAAGTGGCCTGGTGATAGGATACAGAGACTTTCACTTCTAGGTCCCCTGTTCAAAGCCAGCTCAGTTTGGTAGTGACTGAGGGTTGTCGCCATCAGATGTCTGTAAAGTTCCTAGCATGCTGCTGGTGTTCTAAAAATAATTAGGCTACTAAAAGGCCATTATTATGACTGTGAAACAAGGAGGCTGGGTAACCTTGCTTACAGTGTCTCAAAAGGGAATGAGACATGAGAATGACGCTAATCTGTGTGTTTCATTTACCACCTCTAAATGTGGTCTTTCCAGAGCAGTATAGATACTTGTTGGAGCAGGATCCAGAGATGCATGGGGAAAGCTTTCATTTTTCAGGCTGCATTTGTCCTACGGATGTTTAGCAGACCTGAGTCTCCAATTCTAGGGCTATCAATCCAGCACTCTTTTCCTCAAGAAGTTTGAGAGAGTAGCTGTGCAGGTGCTGCTTTCTGATGACAACAGTGAAATGGTCGTGCCAGCCTTTGCTTTTTTCATTTGGTGGCCACTCTTCTAGGAGCTCCAGTGAGAGAAGCTCGGTTAAACGGCCTGCTGGAGGAGTAGAGTCGGCTATTGACAGACTCAGTTCCATGCCTTTGCTAGCTTGGGAATCAGCCTAGGACACTGGCAAAAGCTTCAAAAACTTCAACAGGAGCCTCCAGTTTCTATTCTTGGATACAGACCACAGTTTGTTGAGTTGGCCAGTACTAATGATTGTGATGCTAATAGATATTGGGTCTTTAATAAACAATTTTTTTTGTCAACTAGTATGCGTGTTGTGTCCTCCAATAAGAAATAAATAGGAATTGTGTAGTATTTGAGCTGATAAATTCAGCTGCTTCACCTGGAAAGCCTAAATGGTGACATGGTGATCAGGATGTAATGTTCTGTTTTTGGAACAGGTGAAAGGTGAGGAAGAGGAGGAGAACACCCTGGAGGTGCGGGAGACTAAGGTGAAAGGTAAAAGGTGAGTCTTACCTTGTAATGCCAAATAAAAAGGAGCAGTTCTGGTAGGGACCAGTATTTGTAACTTACTCATTTAAATTGGAGCTCCCCAGTCAAGTAACAGCAGAATCAAGAGAGATGTTAGTCTAAGGAGCAAGTCCAGCACTTGAATATCTCATCACACAGCCCCTACAACAATCTTGATGGTGGTTGGGTGTCCTTGATTCTTTCCAAGGCCTATCTTATGTTTCACACCACAGACTGACCTATCTCACCTTTCACACTATAGCCTGTAGCACAATTTGAGAATACAGGTAACACATAATGGCAGAACCTCAGTTCCAGTCCCCATCGCAAGCTCCAGAAGCCCCTCTGCTTAAATGAAACAAAAAATCCCCTCCTTCTCTGGGAGGTCCTGCATGTAATTTTAGGTCTCTGTGCTGGCTATTCAAATGAACCAGATAGTCTACAGTGTAGAACCTGATTCCCAGGTCAGCAAAAGTAGATGCCCTCAGTTTCCTGGGGAAATGAAGAAGTCTGTCTGGCAGCTTCTCCCCTTAGAGACTGCTCTCTCTTTGTAAGTTCCTCTATTAGGGATGCAGTACAGGGGTCTTCCTCTGCTATGTAGGGAACTCCCCCTGGATCCTAACATCTTATGAAACTCTCCTGTCAGAACATCTGTTGCCACCTCCCTGTATTAGGGAAACTGGGATGGAGATGCATTAGAACCACATGGGCCCCTTAAGGGTCTGTACTGCCCATCACATAGAGTTACAAATTTGGTTTGGCTCTGTTTACGCTGCAATACTGAACCATATTTTTGCTGCAGGGTGTTAGATTCTGCAGCTTAAAATGGGCCTGTAGCCCCTAACCCAGAGATAGCGCACTCTTTCTAGCCAGAGGCTCCACATGTGCCACACTTGGGGAAGTATCTCACATTTGCAACACGCTTGGGAGAGCAGAAATTTGTAGTGCAAGGCTCTTTTAGAGGCTGTGCATGTTAGCTATTAAATAAGGTGAGCTTTTTAAACTGGTTCAGCACTAGTTGCTGGTGATCTCAAGAGGTTTGTAGCTATGGAGTGAAACACTGAATTATCAAGGCAAAACAGTGCCCACTTCATAGCTATGACTGGCTGACGGTGCCCCAACTAATCCAGGTGGAGAGCTGCATCACAAGTGAGTTAGAGACTGCTCCCTTCCTGCAACTGCCAAGGTCCATCCAGTGGGGCTGTTAGCTACTCTCCTTCCATTGTCTGTTTCTTTGAAGGCTGCAAGAGAACTCTGCTGTGGATTAGGTGAAAAGTTGTTTTCTGTAGTCCCATACCTCCAAAATTCACTGTCTGCAGGATACCCCTGCTGGGTCCCTGGCCATGGACATCCTTATTAGGGTGACCAGATGTCCCGATTTTTGGGTCTTTTTCTTATATAGGCTCCTATTACCCCTCACCTCCAGTCCTGATTTTTTCACATCTGCTGTCTGGTCACCCTAATCCTTATTCAGCTTCAGTCCAGTGGGAGAACAAGTAGTGCTGACTTGAGAGGTAACAGACTCTTAGGAGCAGGAACTTAGGATGTTTATTTTCCTGTCAGATCATTGCCCATGGTCCATTTTAGATAATTCTCTCCACCTAGAGAATAATGGAAAATCCACAGTGAAGTGCAGCTGTAGAGAAATGGTGAAAGGAACACACCAGGGTCTCTATCCAAAAACATCACACAGATGGTATGTTGGCTTGATTCCCTTTGAGTATCCATTCAGGCCTGTGCCAAATGATATCCAATTATAGACTGCTCCGTCACCATTTATATGTAAATGTACCCACACAGTATAACAGAATTTTCCTCATGAGGAACGAGCACCAGGCTACTGGCAGAAATCTACTTTAAGCCTGATCCTGCAATGCCCTTTGTACAGCACTCTCAGTTTTGCAGGAGGAAGCTCTTTAAGAGCAGATAGAAAACTTCCAGGTTCCCCTTTGCACCAGTGTATGTTGCAGGGGCTTAAGAGTGTGCGTCAGGTCAGTGGAGATCTTGGTGTTTATAGCTTTCCTGCTGTTCTCCCTTTCAGTGGCAAATTCTTCACCGTGAAGTTGCCATCGCCTCTGGCGCCAGGTGCCAAGATCCGTTTATCTATCGAAACAGTTTTCACGCATGTCCTGCAGCCGTACCCCACGCACATCACACAGGCAGAGAAACAGTTTGTGGTCTTTGAAGGGAATCATTATTTCTACTCGCCATACCCAACGAAGACCCAAACTACGCGAGTGAAACTGGCCTCCAGGAACATAGAGAACTACACCAAGCTGGGCAATCCAACCCGGTCAGAGGACATGATTGAATATGGGCCCTTCAAGGACATCCCACCATATAGTCAGGTAAACTCTTGTGGCTAGTGAAACTCTGTCTGAAAGGCTCTTGAAAATAAATTATAGGCCGTTGTCCTGCAAAGTGCACCACATAAATATGTCAATTACGGCTCAAGAAGTTGAATGAGATATAGAGGCATTTGCCTGTAAGTCACAGATTAGGATAGTGGCAAGTGTCTGAAAACTGGTGGCTTATGAGAATTAAGTTGGTATTTCTCAGTCCAGTTCCTAATGGGCAAGTGTCAGTATCACAGAGCCACCACAGTTGGCATTAATTGCCTCTGGACTTGCCTCTCCGCTGAGACTGCCAATGAGAAACCCTTGGAGAGAAGGGTCTCTCTCCAGGGCATGGATGTTATGGGTGGTAGGGGGAAGAGTTTCAACTGCAGCTGCTTTTGCTATACCTGGTCTGAGTACACGGAGAGGACTTGATTCAGCAACACTAAATTCACTTCAAAAAAATTAAAAGGAAATAGTTGTAACATGCTGAGGGGCAAACACCTGCTACTCTG
The DNA here is from genome assembly GCF_003597395.2 of Chelonoidis abingdonii. NCBI lineage: Eukaryota > Metazoa > Chordata > Testudines > Testudinidae > Chelonoidis > Chelonoidis abingdonii. The sequence goes on from NC_133785.1 coordinate 17,489,603, forward strand.
AGTGTATAATATTTAAGGAAGCTCATGGGATAGTATGGAGAAGAGACTGTTGATATACAACCTAGTTACTTTGTACGTATTGTCCTTAATATGCAGTATCCGCATTCTCGCTGCAAGATTCAGAGTTTGATTTAGCACCACTTAAGTATTAAGCCAATCACGTGAACATCTGGCTGTTTTTCCTGTCAAGTTTCACCCACGCATCACCAGTTGTTCCAGTGGATTTATGTCAGGAACTCAGTTACTCTCATGATGGTGTGGGCTCAAAGGAATGGCACCTTGGAACATATGGGTCAGATGGTCTTGTTTATCTTGGGGTGCTGATAGGAGATATCCCCCTGTCCAAGTTGTCTAATTGTTACTGGTCTGTATGAGAACTCCTTTGCTCTGGGATCCTGATTCTCTCCAGTCCAAAGCATCCATCAGTTAGCTCAGTGAATCCTGCTACCTGCAGTCAGTTGTATTGATGGCAGGGGACATCTCAGTATCTAGGGGCTTCCTATCTGCCCATGTTAACTTCCCTTGTTGTGAGCAGTCACTTGTGAAACATAGCATATCCATTCAGCTGCTTTCACTTGAGCAGTTAAAACAGCCGGAACAGATGCTGAAATTTTGCTAAAGTGCTTTAATTGATATCTCCAAAGTATCAGAGCTGAGCTTCAGTTTAGGTGTGTTAGTTTTGAGCTGTGTGCATTTTACACCGGGTATTGTATGACCAGCTGTTATAAATCAAAAAAGGGGGTCCAGGGATGGCTGTCACTATAATGGAATGATTCACTGTGGGATTTGATGGAGGGGGAATCCTTCCCTCCCTGGGTTTGTTACTTCCTTGTCTGGGATTTATATCTTATTTTCTTTCCTTCTCAGGACATCCTTAAGGTACACTATGAAAATAACAACCCATTCCTGACCATCACCAGTATGATACGGGTCATTGAAGTGTCTCACTGGGGAAATATTGCTGTAGAAGAGACTGTTGACTTAAAGCACACAGGAGCTGTGCTCAAAGGGCCTTTCTCCAGATATGACTACCAAAGGCAGCCAGACAGTGGAATATCTTCTGTCAAATCTTTTAAGGTTTGCATTTTGTGCCCTCTTTCTTACCACCTTCCTATAGAAAATCCTGTTGCCCTTTCTTTTGTCTCTTGTTTGGCAACAGTACACAAGGGATAAGGGAGAAACATAAAAAGCTTTCAAATATTTACAAGATGTCATTACCGAAGAGGAATTACTCAAGGTAGTACAGGAGGGTATAACGGGAGCGGGAGGTGTCACACACTTTGTTGCTTCTGTAGTCTTACTGCATAAACCAAGTGTTCTGTGCATCCTACATTCTCCTCACAAGCTGCCTGTGTACTACCTGTCAGAGATCCAGCTGAACATCCCTTCTTGGGCACACACCAAACTGCTGTGAAGGGATCCAAATTCTGAATTGCTGTGTGCTTTACGCCTCCAGAATCTGAACAGTCATTCACTGCCTCTAGCTTGGAGTCTCTAGGCACACTTTTGGGGTACCAATCCTCTGTCTAGTACCCCTCCTGAGAGCTGTAAGCCTGCGGTCCAACTACCCTTCCCCCAGACTCCCCTGTAGCTTAAACATACCCTCTCCCAGAACTCCTGCCACATTCTGGGTTAATGCTTCAGGGACACAAGATAAGTGTGTCACATAACATATACACAGACTGCACAGAATTGTAAAATACCATTGCTCTTTGCTTGATAGCACAAAAAATACACAAATGTATACACAAATAATAAACATTACATGCACTTCCTTGCCTCAGTTTCTTCGCCACTCTGGAGCATTCTTTGGGCTGGGCTCAAGGTCTTGTGGGGTGTCCAGGATCCTTTCTGCAGCTTATGGCATAATTTCTGAACCATGGAGCCCCTCTCTGGCATAGGTCAGCTTGCTTTCCTGACCTTGGTTGATCCGACTGCTAAACTGACTCCCTCCCTCCTTCACTTTGAGTCCTTCTAAACTCCTGCTTTGCCACATCTGCTCTCTCTGTGTTGTATAGGAATTTTCCACTCTCCAAACACCTTGTTGAGGTGTTGGAGAAAAGTAGTTCTCCTAACCTTAGCCAACCCATTGTCCTTCAGATATTTCCATCTGAATAAGCAGCAACTGAAGGTCTAGTGACCAACCATTGTCTGGAAATGTGTTTTCAGCCCTGTCAGCAATGGCAGATTTCACATTTACATAGAGGCATTCAGTGATACAGCAGTTTTTATAGTAACAACTTCATATCCTCATCAACCAGAACTCAAATTGTACAGACAGATTCTCCAAATCATCACACCACCCTCCCACCTCCTTCTATTTCAGGGACTCCCGGTAACCTGCCTCATGAAACGGGTTCTCTGTGCCACCCTGCCACTCCCCTCTTTTTCCCCCCCCATGGCGGGGCTCCACCATCCTCCTCCTCCCAGACTATTATTCCCATTGTTATGCTGGAACGTGTTAATGGTTGCCATCAACAAGTTCTTTGATTTGTTGACAATTACAGAGCTGGTTGAAGCCGCTTGTTTTGCTGATCAGATGCTAGGAGCTGCGTCCCCCATTTCCCCTTCCGGTTTTCTGATTTTTTTCACCAGAATCTGGGGGGTTCTGCCCATTGATGCCTAGAATATTCCCTGACATTTTGGAATTGATTGCATGCAGTGTTAAATTGTCACATGACATCAAGACTCAGAAATGTTACTGAGCTGAGTGTGTGAATTCACAAGCTCAGCCCACTAGGAGCAATGGGATAGAATGAAATGGGAATTTAGGCTGATCAGATAGGATGTGAAATAGACTCTTGAAGGAAGTGGTAGAGCATCACATCCAAGACATTGTGGTAGGCATGTCCCTCATTGCTTGGGAAACTGGACTGGATAAAGTACCACTGACACTGTTCTGTAGGGAATAGCATTACATTGACTTCAAGACCATAGACCGGAAGATCCAATAGGGCTTTGTCATTTATAACTTCTCTGAATATGGGCAATAGCTTTTGCTGAGCACATTGTGGTTGATCACTTACATTGACACCATTTTACCACATGCTACTGCCAAGAAGTTATTTTGTTGCTTCTTGTGGAAAGTATCAGAGGGGTAGCTGTGTTAGTCTGGATCTGTAAAAGCAGCAAAGAATCCTGTGGCATCTTATAGACTAACAGACATTTTGGAGCATGAGCTTTCGTGGGTGAAAGTGGTGCTATTCCTCACTGAAGCTGAACCAAGTGTCATCAGTGGCTGCTTTGCCTATTCTAGTTGAAATTCTCTTTCTCTAGCAAATGCACTGAGTGCTGCTTCTTTCTCCCATGCAGACCATTCTTCCTGCTGCGGCTCAGGATGTATATTACCGAGATGAAATTGGAAACATCTCTACCAGCCACCTTCTCATCCTGGATGACTCTGTGGAGATGGAGATCCGCCCCCGCTTCCCGCTCTTTGGGGGCTGGAAGACCCATTACATCATTGGCTACAACCTGCCTAGCTATGAATATCTCTATAACCTTGGTGGGTGTCACAGAATTGGAGTAGCAAAAGACCAGACTAACTGTGTTAGAAATCTGACATTGGTACAGTATGGGGCCCTTGTAACCTTTTAGCTTTTATTGCTTGCTGTTACTTCTGTAACTAACAAGCCAGTCACCAGCTTGCATGTGCCTCTTCCTGTATTCTTACACCTCTTGTCAAAAACTGCCATTTTCAGGGGAGCCAAATGATCCACTGCTGAGGAGTGCATACAGCCCCAGTCCTTCAGCATCCTGAGATTCACAGACATTGAGAAAACCTTCCCATGGAAGCCTGTTTTGTTAAACTACCTGGAATTTTTTCTGTCCTTTCTGCCTTCTCTCAGGTGACCAGTATGCCCTGAAGATGAGGTTCATTGACCATGTGTTTGATGAGCAAGTTGCAGACTCTCTGACTGTAAAGATAATCCTGCCAGAAGGTGCCAAGTAAGTGACACTGCTCTTGTGCTGTTACTGCTGAAAATGCTTTACCTGTGCATTGATGGCCAAGTCTCCTGTCTGCTCTTGGGGACAGAGCACCATGAAAACACAACAGCTGACACGAGCACAGAAGACACCTTGGAGCACAGTCTGTCACATATTATAAATTGCTTCTTAAACTGCAGTGAACTTGTTTTCAATGTGCAATTGAGTAGTGTGCATTGGGCCACAACTGGCCAATCAAATCTTAAACCATCCCATCTCAGACATGTTAGAATCATGTGGGAGCATCTGTTTATTCCTGCAGAAATATTCACGTGGACAGCCCATATGAAATCAACCGAGGCACTGACGAGCTCCACTACACCTACCTGGATACATTTGGACGCCCAGTTATTGTAGCGCACAAGAACAACCTGGTAGAGCAGCACATCCAGGACGTTGTGGTAGGCTTGGTCCCTTTGTTTGAATAACTTAAATGAGCAAGCATGCCTCTTCCCCGCTCACCTTTGTAGTCATAACAATATCTGGTCTGGGGCTGAGGCGTTCCTGGAAAATGACATGCAAATTGTGTGGCTTTGCTTTTCTGTTACTATGTGAAGTTCTCTGTGCTGGAAGATGTGTCTGCATTACAGATTCTCACTGGGTTGCAGCCCTTAAGGAAAGCCAGTATAGCCAACGCACAGCCCTATTGGGGAAGCTTGTTGCTCAAGAGATAAAGAAAACCAGCAATGTGTTTAGGTTCTTGACTACACAGTTGGCATTATCTGAGCTGGATCCATTCTGTGTGCCATAACTATTCTTCCTTGATTTTAGGAACATTCAGGTGCTTGAAGTTTCTCCCTTGATTAATGGTAAGTCATTGATCATTCTCTGAATCCTGTTTTGCAGGTGCACTACACCTTCAACAAGATCCTTATGCTGCAGGAGCCGCTGTTGGTGGTTGGAGCCTTTTACATCTTGTTCTTCACAGTGATCTTCTATGTCAGGCTTGATTTCGCCATCACCAAGGTACTATGTGGCAAGTTGTAGCCTTGTGACTGAGGAGAAAGTTTTATTCCCCTGGTGGTTGGAAATTGCCTGTAGAAATAGTTGCCCTCGCTAAATGTTTTTTCCATTGGAATATTCCTATTTAGGTACTTACATGGTCCCTTATCACTGTAGTGTCTGAGCACCTTGAGACCTATTGTTTTTGTCTTGTGATGGATACTCCATCTTTAGCTTCCATGTAAAATATTCCAGCCCTGGGACAGCAAGCCCATCTGAATCTAACTGGTTTGTGATTCTCCTGTGGGAGTCCCTTCCTCCATGTTTTCCCTTGGTTTTTATTAACCCAGAGCTAGGCTGGTTGATTAGAGGCAACCAGAGGCTTCTATGATCTGACCAAGCTAATTCTGGCATTCGTTTGACAGCTGTTGGTTTTAAATTGTGAAGTGTAAGATCTGTGATGCTTTTGCATAGCACGTGTGGCAAAAAGGCATTGCCTCAATTTAATTTTTTTGTATGTGCTTGTCTATGTACCTTATCACCCCCTATAGGATCCAGCTGCTGAAGCTAGGATGAAGGTGGCCTGCATAACAGAGCAAGTTCTCACCTTGGTGAACAAGAGACTGGGCCTGTACCGCCACTTTGATGAAGCGGTGAATAAGTACAAGCAGTCACGGGACATCTCCACTCTAAACAGTGGCAAGAAGACCTTGGAGACAGAGCATAAGGCCCTGACCAATGAAGTAGCCTCTCTGCAGTCCAAGCTGAAGACAGAAGGCTCTGATATGTGTGATAAGGTAAGAGCTCTCTCTTGTCTTAGCTGTGCTCTGTTGCGAGCCTTGTAAGCTACTCTGCCTCCATTCTAGATGTCTTCTGAAGCTTAGCTTAACTGCTGCCTCCTGTTCTCTCTTTCATCCACTCCAAAATTACTTGCATCTTGTCAGAAAGATGTAGGGGATGGAGTTAATTGTTTTTTTGTTTGTTTTGGTTTTTTTGCTCTGCTGTAGTTTTACTCTTGCTTTTATCGCTCTATAAAATGTGTGGAGATAAAAAGTTGCTTGCCACTAGCACTCACTGTCTCCAAAAGATCCCCTAGACCAGCTGCATGGGCACATTATTAATGCAGTTGTAACATACAATCCTGCTTCTATCTTATCATTACACGCCTAGTAATAGCAAATGGAATGAGAATGTGGATCTTCTAAGTTGAAAAATACCAACAGATTGTATATTATCAAACTATCCAAGCCAATAAGTTATTTTGGGGTCCTGGGCTATTTCTGGGTTTGTTGCCAGAATCCACGTGGGAAGCTGTTGCTTCATATTACATAGTTTCTTTGGAATAACGAGAACAGCACTTACAGATGTTCAGCTACTCCAGTTGCTGTCTTGACTGACTATGTCTGGGACTCTGATTTTTGCATAGAAAGTGCCTCATCTCATTGCTTCACTGGTTTCATTGTAAAATGAAACCAAGAGTTTTGAAAACATTTACTTGTTAATCTTGTATTTTTGTGCACGTGTGAGTTTCACACTGGTGGAAGATGCTGCCTCCACAGCCAGTAGACTGAATTCCTTTCTCTGCAACAACATGGCAGTACAGCACACACACTACCATTCCCAACCTTTATGCCTCAGCTCTGACCTGAAGCAGCCACCCACCTTGAGGGGAAGATCAGATTTTGTGCTGTGGGTATGATCCCATTGTGAACTGGATTGAGATCCACCAAACTCACTTCACCCCAGCAACCACAATAATTACCGGAAAACTACTACTTTTGGCCAGCTCGGTCCTGAATTGGATTTGTACTGGTGACCTAGCTTTGAAAGTCTCTAACTTATCATTAAACATCACTGAAAGAAAGAATTACACCTATCTCAATTCTAGTATCTGGCTTCTGAGGTTCTATTTAAATCTGCTCTGCCCATTTAGCCTCTGCCCCCCACCCCGAGGAACCCTCCAAATGCCATGTTCACTTATAGCCATGCCAGTGGGAGAGGATGTTCTATATCCTGTGCTGTGCCTTCCTTTCTCTATCAGCTTTTCTGCTTAGCTGTGTCACTGGGCTATTTGTGTTCAGTCCTCTTTAATATTCGTTTATTCTGAACTCCCACAAGGTAAGCGAGATTCAGAAGCTCGACAGTCAAGTCAAGGAGCTGGTTCTGAAATCGTCTGTTGAGGCAGAGCGGTTGGTGGCCGGCAAGCTTAAGAAGGACACATACATTGAGAATGAAAAGCTGCATTCCAACAAGCGCCAGGAGCTGGTCACCAAAATTGACAACATCCTCGATGCACTATAACTTCAGTTAAAGTGGTGGGAGGGGGGAAGAAACGTGAGTTGAGATTAAAGGCTGTTGAGTGGACATGCTCTGAGCCAAACCAGTGATGCTCTTTGGTCAGCAAAATCGGGGAAGGGAGAAAATTTGAAATGGAAAATGTCTGCAAATAACGTTTTTTGGCTTAGTCTCTTTTAGGGCTTGTTTGCCTATCAGCATCTGCCGTGGAAGGAACCATGGTATAAAAAGGTTTGGATTTAGTTGTAACAGGGTTCCTTCCACACAGGCAAGGCAAGACAGGTTATAAAGCAGTCTCCACTCTGTATTTTGCTGTGTAAGAGGGCCCTTACTGTCCCTGTACAACTAGCCAGACAGCCTGGGTGCAGACATGCTCATGGCAGGTCTGAACGTTGGGACCAGAGAGAATAAAGGCATCTTTGTTCTTCTGAAGGCTTTAAAATAAATCCATTCCCCCTTGAATTTATACTTGTATATTTTGGGGAATAAGGAACTCGAGCAAAGGAGTTTTGTACTGATTTTTGTCACAAAAAATAAGGTTTTTCAAGCTGGCAATGTTCTGAGCCTGTTTAAAATAAAAGCAGTGGCTGGAGCTCAGTGCAGCTGAGAGGGTTTCATCCCCTGAAAGCCTGTGCTTGTTCCTGTTATGTTTTTTTGTTTTTAATATGTAAGCAAGACCCAATTGAAATAAACAAGGGAGGATGGATGTTCAGCGCTTTCTCTTTATTTCTGAAGGACCTTGCTGACTCCTGCAGTAACCTAGGGGACTGCCAAGCTCATATACAGATTGTTTTTTCTTATGCAGCCTTATCTTGTGCCCCATGCCTCAGGACGCTAGAGTGACTCAGTGATTGAATGAGGCAGGCTCAAGAGAAAGAGCCTTTGTGTGGAGGAGAGGTTAATGGGCAGGAGAGGAAAGATTAATAAGACTGGGATTTTTCAGCTTGGAAAATGAATGTCTAAGGGGGATATGATTGAGGTCTATAAAATCATGATGGGTGTGAAGAAAGTAAATGAGGAAGTGTTATTTACTCATAACACAAGTAGTAGGGGATACCAAATGAAATTAATAGGCAGCAGGTTTAAAACAAACAAAAGGAAGTATTTCTTCACACAACACACAATCAGCCTGTGGAACTCTTTGCCAGAGGATATTTTGAAGGCCAAGATTATAACAGTTCAAAAAAGTGCTAGATAAATTCATGGAGGACAGGTCCATCGCTGGCTGTTAACCAAGATGGGCAGGGTTTATGTCCCTAGCCTGTTTGCCAGAGGCTGGGAGTGGGCAACAGGGGATGGATCACTTGGTGAATGCCCGTTCTGTTCATTCCCTCTAGGGCATCTGACATTGGCCACTCTTGGAAGACAGGATACTGGGCTAGATGGACCTTAAGTCTGACCCAGTATGGGCGTTCTTAAATTCTTAACAGCGGCGACTGGCAGGGCAGGAGCTGGGAGTAAATCTAGCTCCATTCTGGGGTGAAGATGGTTCCCCTGAGGCAGCCCATCCTCCTCCCACCACTGGCCAATAGGGAACTAAACTCAGCCCTGGACATGTTCCAGCTCCTAACTTAGCCCCCTTAAACTTTTCTGCTGCCCCGTTAGGCTCAGGTATAGTCAGTCTTGCATTCCTCACCCAGAACCGCTCTGCGGTGGCTTCTCTTTTCAGGGGAACAGTTTGAGCCAGGACTAACCTGCAGGGGAGTGTCAAGGTTCTAGGTCCCTTGGTTTTATTGTCACACCCCCCACCCCCAGGGTGGGGTGAGTAGGTGTGACTCAGTTTGTCCACCAGAGGGTGTTGCTGTTACACCTCAGGCCCACAGCATGTATGCAGGGCCCTGGGTTGCGGAGGAGGGGGAAGTGCCTGTGGAAGGGGTGGGCTGGGAGGTTAGGCTGTGAACAGGTGGGGCAGCCCCACTCATCCTGGTTCCATTCTACACTTGTGGTGCCATTGCTTTGATTCAAACACTAACTCAACTTCCTTAGGCCCCCAGGCCCACCCACAACTCACTCCAGGCTCTCCAACCTGCCCAGAATCAACACTGGGCCTGTTTCAGCTGGAACAGTGAGCCCAGCTGCCTGGCCGGTTAATTCTAACACACTAGCATCCAAAGGCAGGTTCCTGCCCTCCAGAGCCTCCCTCCAGTTTGTTCTTTTCCACATCAAGTGCCTCACCTCGCACCAGCACCCAAACTGTCTTTGCAAAGATATATTCTATAAAAGCGTGATGTTTCCTGTCAGCCTTTAGATTCCCTCACCAGTCACATGCTTTCCCTTAAGATTAAGAATACGGGGGGGGGGGGGGTGTGTGTGAGTGTGAGAGAGAGAGAGAGAGAGAATTGCCTGAGGCCCCCTTGAACATATTCTCTCTCCCCCCACTGGCCTGCTTCTGTAGATGGAAAACATGTCCTGTGCACCTTACACACACCCCAGCTCCTGTCCCACTTTCTAGGTCTCTCCCTTCTGCAGCAATAGGTTGCACCCTGAGACCCTATTGTGTGCAGTTTCCTCTGTTCCAGACAACAAGCCAGCAGTGGAAGCCACCTAAGTGTGGGCTGCAGACAATTTGCTGGCCAGTACCATACTAAAGTGCTCAAGGTTGGTGCCACACTGTCTGCACACACACTGAAAGCCCAGGAAGGCAGAGAGTTCTATTCATTTCCAATACTGAATGATTGGATATGTGTTTCTGTGCAGTCATTTGTTGACTTATAAAGTCAGGGGCATAGAAACCTTGCTACATATTTTTAAAACAACAGGACTGACAAATGCCCCTTTCCTCTCTAGACTAACTCATCACCAGCCGTTGCAGATCAGTTATGATCCATCATAGAAAACACAGGACTGGAAGGGACCTTGATAAGTCATTCAGTCTAGTCCCCTGCACTGAGGCATGACTAAGTATTATGTAGACCATCCCTGATAGGTGTTTGTTGAGCCTGTTCTTAAAAACCTCCAGTGACAGAGATTCCACAATCTCCCCAGGTAATTTGTTCCACTGCTTAAGTACCCCTTACTGGTAGGACGTTTTTCCTAATGTCTAACTTAAATCTCCCTTGCTGCAAATTAAGGATGCTGCAAAAAATCCTCTAAAGTCTTGTATTCTGCATTGTTCCGCTAGGCCCTCTTTCCTGCATGGGGGCTCAGTGCAGTTCCCCCTGGAGTCTTTCACCATTTCTCTGTAGATCTCCCATATGAGGAGCTAGACAGCACTGTGTAAAGGGAAAACCTCTGTCCCTCCAGAGCCAGCCCTGCTGCCCCAAAAGCTGGATCTTTGCCCTCCACACTGCTCCCTGTTCTCCTGGGCCAGGGAGTGAGGTGATCAAGAGGGAATCCAAATCCAAGTTTAACAGTGATAAATACTTAAAAGGTATTTGAAGATTTAATCCAAGCTCTTACTGAAATTAGCTTTTAAACAGGCTCCCTGTTAGGGAGGGAAGGAGTGAATGAGTGACAGCAGCTTGGGTAAAAGAGCTATGTCCAGTTTGAATTTTTTGATTAATAGATTATAAGGCCAGAAGGGACCACTGTGATGCTCTGTGACCTTTTCCTCCCATCAAATGCAAGGGAGCAATCAACTGCTGATGGATCTTCAAGGTGTCTACCACAGAAGCCCAGAGTACATTATATCCTTACAGGAGTTCTGGTGTGGTCTCCAGCTGTGTGCTGCAATTCTATCAGTACTCCCAAGCTAAATAGATGAAGAGTGGTCAGTCAGTACATGGATGAGAGAGTTCTAAAGAAAACCCTGTGGGTAAGGATGGTCTCAACTCAGCTACAGATAGCTAAGGGTTAATGTTTCTTTTACCTGTAAAGGGTTAACAAAGGGAACCAAACACCTGACCAGAAGACCAATCAGGAAACCGGATTTTTTCAAAGCTCAGGGAGGGAATTTTTGGGTGTGTGTCTTTTGTCTGTGACTCTGTGCTCTCTCGGCTCTGAGAGAGGATCTCTCTATCTTCAGGTTCTAATAATCCTTCTGTTTCGACAGTTGTGAGTACAAAGGTAGAAAAACAATAGGGCTTATTGTTTTTTTTTTTGTATTTACATGTGTGTAGTTTGCTGGAATGTTTTAAATTGTATATCTTTTTGAATAAGGCTGTTTATTCATTTTTTCTTTTAAGCAATTGACCCTGTATATTGTCAACCTTGATACAGAGACCAGTTTTTATGGTCTTTTTCTTTCTTTTTATATAAAGCTTTCTTTTTAAAACTTGTTGGATTTTCTTTTCTAGTTGAGGCTCAGGGGGATAGGAATCTCTGTGCCAGGGTTACGGTCTCTCTCAGGGAAAGACTGGGAGGGGGAAATCTCTTTGTGTCAGAGTTGCAAAGCTTACCTTTGCAGGGACTCTGACTGAGGGTGAAAGAAACTGGATCTCTCTGTTTTGCATTTCAAGGAATTGAAATAGGGTGATCGTCCAGGGCCATCCAGGGAGGGGAAGCCGGGGAGGAAATAAAGAGGAGACAAGGGAAGGGGGGTTATTTCCCTTTGTTGTAGACTCAGGGCATCTGAGTCTTGGGGTCCCCCAGGGAAGGTTTTGGGGAGACCAGAGTGCGCCAGACACTGAAATCTGGCTGGTGGCAGCGCTATCAGATCTAAGCTGGTAATTAAGCTTGGAGGTTTCATGCTAGCATCTTATTTTCTGAACTCTAAGGTTCAGATCTGAGTAGGAAAGCTATGATAGATGGTCTCAACTCAGCTGGCATTCAGTACCAACTCAGAAGGAAGAAAGGTGGAACATAAAACTAAGGTCCAAGTCAATAAAGATGCTGTGGCATTACAGTAAATACTCCAGTGACCTAGTCCATTCAGCCTACCTAGAATTCCTTGGCAGCTGTAGTTGAGAGATATCTACACTTCTGATCCTAAAATATAGCATGCTATAAAATAGATGCTGTGTTCCAACCTAGAGGTGGCTGCAGCAAACCCTATACATCCCTTATCTACTTTACAGACATATGGTGAGGCTTTATTTTATTTAAAACAAAACAAAATGTTGAGATCCTCAGAAGGGGTCTGAGAAAGGCAGAGGATTAGTATTTTCATAGAAAGTGTATTATTCACCCCTCTATCTTCTCTAAAATCCCTCCCACTCTGCTGTCTTGGAAGCCAGTGATATTGCAACTGTGGACCAAGGGAAGGAGGCCTTAGACCAGGAGCTTTCTTCTGAGGAGGGGAGACATTCTCTGGCATACGCCCTTCCCTGAAATGTGCCCTAACATATCCCAGCCTCCTGCAGGTGGAAGGGACAGAGCATTCAGGAGGAGAGCTGGGCTGCTGCTTTGAAAATGGGTAAGAGCTTCTGGATTTAGAATGAGAGAAGGAAACTGTCCTTTTCTGTCCCTCTCTACTGTAGGCCTCCGGAGGCTATGCTCTCCTCTGTCTTTTTGCCCTCTTTGTTCTCCCTCAGGGATTTCTCCTAACTGCACCAGGAACAGATGGTGTGGTGCTCGGGCTTCGTAGTTCTGATGGCACTTCCACCCTATCTCTGCCTGAAGGGTTATCATTTACTTAAGCCCGCTGGCTTTTCAAGATGCTACTGCCCTCACCAATGGGCAGAGGGGGGTTGTAGGGCAGAGTTGAGGAGGCCAGCCCTGCAGCACCACCTTCTATCCAGAGCCCACACACAGCCCCATTACCCCTCATTTTGAAGTCCTTGTTCATCATCTCTGTAATTACAGTATATTCACATCTAATGGAGTCTAATCTCACAAATAACCCTGCCTTGTGTTGTCGCAACTTGTTTAGTATCCCAAACTTGGACTGTACAGTATCCAACTCCCCCTGGACAAACAGACTGCACAGCAGCCAGCTCATGGATTGTCAGATCTCTTCTCTGGAGCTTGACCCCAACCTGCACAGAGGGAAGCTGCAGTCCCTGTGCTATAGGAGGCCCCCTTGGCTCAGTATAAAGAGGGCATTGGCAAGGGATCTGAATCACTTTTGCATTGTTTCTCCAGTCTCTATTGCAGGTGTAGGCAACCTATGGCACAGGTGCTGAAGGTGGCACGCAAGATGGCACTCACACTGCCCGGGTCCAGGCCACCAGCCCGGGGGGTCTCTGCATTTTAATTTTAAATGAAGCTTCTTAAACATTTTAAAAACCTTATTTACTTTACATACAGCAGTTTATTATAGATTTATAGAAAGATTTAATAACATAGATTTAATGTTTCTAAAAACGTTAAAAATGTATTACTGGCACGCGAAACCTTAAATTAGAGTGAATAAATGAAGACTCAGCACAGCACTTCTGAAAGATTGCCAACCCCTGCTCTATTGTTTATAATCCCTGGAAAGCCTGTCCCTAGCTTTTTCCACAGTTCTCTCTTTTCCTCTAGCAGGCAGGCTGGTTTATGAGCACGCTTCCTCAGGATTTTCTGTGGCACTCACCATCGGGGCATGTTAACACTGATGGGCCAAACCATCTGCTATTCCAGCCCTAGGACTCCACACACATTAACACACCTCAGGCCTGACCAGCAGCACCCCTGCCCCACCAGCTGCTATTCCCGTCCTCACCTTCCCACACAGCTCTGCCAATGCATCTCAGGCCTGGTCTACACTAAGCGTTTAAATCGATTTAATGAGCGTTAAATCGATTTAACGCTGTACCCGTCCACACTACAACGCCCTTTATATCGATATAAAGGGCTCTTTAAATCGATTTCTGTACTCCACCTCGACGAGAGGAGTAGCGCTAAATTCGATATTAACTATTCGGAGTACGGTTAGTGTGGACGGAAATCAACGTTATTGGCCTCCGGGCGGTATCCCACAGTGCAAACCACTGACCGCTCTGGTCAGCAATCTGAACTCGGATGCAGCGGGCAGGTAAACAGGAAAAGCCCGCGAACTTTTGAATTACATTTCCTGCTTGCCAGCGTGGAGCTCTGATCAGCACGGGTGGCGATGCAGTCTCAAATCCAAAAGAGCTCCAGCATGCATGGACCGTACGGGAGATACTAGACCTGATCGCTGTATGGGGAGACAAATCTGTTGTATCAGAGCTCCGTTACAGAACACGAAATGCCAAAGCGTTTGAAAAAAACTCCAGGATACACAGCGCTGCGTGACAAGCGTAACGGGAAGCCAGAGACTCAATGGACTGCTCATGGAGGGAGGGAGGGGGTAACTGAGGACTCCAGCTATCCCACAGTCCCCGCAGTCTCTGAAAAGTATTTGCATTCTTGGCTGAGCTCCCAATGTCTGTAGGTTCAAACACAGTGTCTGGCGTGGTTCAGGGAACAGCTTCTCAGTTTCTTCCCCCCCCCCACCACATGAAAGAAAAGGGAAAGAATCATTCCTTGACTACTTTCAATGTCACCCTATGTGTACTGAATGCTGCTGGTAGACGCGATGCTACAGCAGTGAAGAGCAGTATCCGCTCCTCTCCTCTCCCCCCCCCGGTGGTAGACGGTGCTGTAGGACTGCCCCCCATCCTCGAGAACCCCATGCCTGATAATTGCTCAATATCATGAGGGAATGATCCTGTTACTCCCAGTAGATAGGACAGAACGAGCTAATAAGCATCTTCATCATAGCAAGTGGGGGCTTCAGCCCCCCCTCCCTTTCCAGTGTAAAGAAAAGATTCCGTACTGCCTGGACTGTCATAGCCCGGGAGGCTGCCTCCAAGTCTCTGTTTCTTTTTCCTGCATTCTTTATAACTTCATGACACAAATGGGGGGGACACTGCCACGGTAGCCAGGAAGGTTGGGGAGGAGGAAGCAACGGGTGCGGTTGTTGCAGGGGCACCCCCTGTGATACTGACACGGAGCAGCTGTGCTCTCTGATACACTGGTTCTCTAATACACTTGCCTCTTATTCTAGGCAGGACGGACTCTATTTTTAGAAACCATAAGGAGGGATTGACTCAGTCCCAAGTGAGTCAATCCCAATTTTGCTTTCAAAAATTTTCAGCCAGGGCACTCATGATAGCAGCGGACAGTACAGAGAGGGAGAGATAACCGTCATCTCATTGCCAGTTTACTCCGGCAGTAGACGGTACAGACGACCGGTAACCATCTCTGCTATCATTGCAAAAGCAAGTGAATGCTGCTGTGTAGCTGGAGTATCGCCTCTCTCTCCGCGGCATCCAGTACACATACGGGCTGCGGAAAAAAAAAAAGCTGAACGGGCTCCATGGTTGCCGTGCTATGGCGTCTGCCAGGGCAATCCAGGGAAAACGGCGCGAAAGGATTGTCAGCTGATGTTTTCCGGAGGAAGGAATGACTGACGAACATTTACCCAGAACCCCCCAACGACAATTAGGATTCAACCCTGAATTCCAAGGGGCGGGGGAGAGACTGCGGGAACATGGGAAGCTACGGAAGTGCTACTCACAATGCAACGCTTCAGAAATCGACGTTAGCCTCGGAGCATGGACGCACAACGCCGAATTACTGTGCCTAGTGTGGCCACATGAAATCGAATTTATAGTATCAGTTTTATAAAACCGATTTTAGCTAATTCGATATTATCCCGTAGTGTAGACGTGGCTTCAGTCCTGACCTACAGCCCCCCACCAGCTATTCCAGTCCTGGGACCCAACACAACAAACAGCCCCTATTCTCGGATTCCTTGATCTTGATCAGGGATCCATTCGCTCACCCAGTGCCAATGACAGGAACGCTCTTCAGGCTGCATGGCAAGCAGAGTGGTGTGCAAATCACTGCCTCTCCCAGACAGGTAAAGGGAGGGGGGAAATAGAGAGACTTACAGCTCAGCCCCTCCTCACAGCTAGACTCCTGGATAGGGGAAGGGTGGACAGGCTGCTAGCTTAGGCCACATTCCAGGCCCATCTGTCAAAAGGATCTGCAGTGCCACCTCCTCTCCCAGTCAGTTCAACCTCCAGGCAAGGGTGTGAAATACAGCAGCCTGCTCTGAGTTGGACCTCCTGCCATGCTGCCCATCTGCAATACAGAGTGTGTGTGTGTGTGCAGGGGGTATTTCTGGCCCCTAGCAGAAGGAATCAGGCCAGCTAACGTGGAGCTTGATTTCAAAAAGAAAGATGCCCATGAGAAGCCCCTGCCCTTACCCACCCTGTTAGCTGGGCTCTGTCTGAGAACTATGAGAGCCCTTATGTTCCAGCCAGGACCTGAGAATGCAGAATCCCCCAGGGGAAGGAAAACAATATTTCAGACTCAATCAAGCGACTTTTCCCATCATAATACAAGCTGGTGACCCCATAAATAGAGTGTGATGGTTCCTTATTGCTTCTGTGCAAAAAATGACACAATAATACCTTGAGCTTTATAAAAATTCCTCACAGACCCTGGAAGGCAGGTAGTTCGCCTCTTCTTGCAAAGAGGGGACAGACACAGGGTTGGGAAGCTGGGTTTGTAACCCAGGAGATGCCTGGCTCCCAGGCCAGTACAAAAACCTTGAGTTCAAATTATCTCATCTCACAAGGACTGACTTCCTTCCTATACCTGATAGTCCTTGAGCAGGAGAATGAGCAGCCCTCCTCCTCTACTCCCATATAAGCTCCTGACCTCAATGAGTCAGGTTTAGATGCTATTATTAGGAGCCTCTGTTGAAAAATTCCACACTGGACAGTTACAGACATTAAAAAAAATTACTAGTATAGAATTCTGTATCCAGCACCCCCAGGCAACCAGGGTTTGAATGAAAGCAGGCATGAATGATAGGGCATATTCTGTGCCAGATTTTGAGGGGCACTGGAGTAGCAGAGTGAAAGGGACTGGATTGGAGAGGCAGCCAATGCCAGTATGCGGGGTCTGAACTCTCCCCTGTAATACAATGCAGGCAGGTCCTGAGATGGAGAAAGCTGCCCCCCTCAGGCACAGGGTTTGTAATGCTGCTCCCTGGAGATGTTGCCCTCCCCTGTCTCTTGGGCTTCTGGCAGATCAACTTTGTGCTGCCTCTACACTGACTAGCCCAACTGGCTACCCCTAAAGGGACTCCATGGCCCCCTGACTTTGCACTGGGCTTTTTCCCCAAGCTGTCTTAGATCCTTCTCAGGAGGGAACTGTTTTTGTACAGTGGAGCTCTCAGTGTCCAAAAGATCAAAGCTGTGCAGAAGGGACAGTGCATGCTGTGTCTTTCCCGCTCCAGCCCAAGGGCTTACTGTTCAGCACTTGAGGCTGCTGAGCAGCCCTCAGATTCTGCTCATTAGTGGAGGGCTTGGCTGCAAACAGGCAGCTATAAATAGGAGAGAACTGCAGGCAGCCAGGCATGGCTGCTGCTGCAGCAGAGTATCAAGCTGATTGCAGGGTGGTGACGCTAACTAACAGTCCCCTGGGGGAAGTCGACTCATTTCCACAGACTAGTGATTAAAACAACTACAGCAGGGCCCTCTTTCCCTTCCTACCACCCAAATCACTCCCCAGTCAGGATGTAAACAAATCCCAATGCACTTTATAAACTAAGCCACATCACCCACCCAAAATACAGCCACCTGCAGAGTGGAGCACAGCACATTACTGGGGAGAGGGGAAATCATTGGTTAGGCAGGTCAGAGAAATCCCAACTCTTAAGAAAAGTGCTCTTGGGCCCTCTGAGCCCACACAGAGCAGAAAGGAACCTTTACAGCTCCATCTGGTGCTCCTGGCCCCGGCTCTGGAGAGGAATCAGACTGACTCACTGCTAATGCAGTTTTAAATTCAGGTGTAACATAGACTATAGACACATAGTGATCCATAGCCTCACAGAGTGGGTCTCATCCAGAGCAGTGACCCTTTGGCTTTCTTTATATCCAGGCTCAAGGTAGACAGAGCTGGACACAGTAGGCCTGTGACTCTCAAAGTTCAGGGAGGCTATGACAAGCAAGAGGAAGGGGTCTTGAATGATCCTCAAGGCTCAATGCCCTCTCTGCTAAGCCCAAGGAAAAGCAGTGGCTGGGCTCCGTTGACAATAGTCCATGACTATAAAGACTTCACAATACATCAGAGACCCATACAGCTCTTGGCTCTTACCAAATCTATTTGTAAGAAATGAGGAGAGGAAAACAAACCTACCCAGAGTTCAGGATCCTCACCAGCTGGAAGACAGGGATGCAGCAAACAGCCTCCAGTTGTAAAAGGGTTCCTTTATGGTTGCAGCTGTCTGTCACTGCCAAATTTAAAGGGCCAGCCACAGAAAGGAATGCTGGGGGTGGGGGGAAGGGGAAATTGTATGAGAAGGCAGCCCTGGCTTGTGGGAAGGGTAGTAAGGACTGGGAAGGCACCAAGGAAGTTGGGCTTGCAGAAGGGTTGTGTACATCACGGTCTCTCAGAGCTGGAAAAGCCTTTGGCCTTAGTGTGGGAAAGTTCCCAGAACTGTATTCTCTAAGGTATCTCCTCCTTGAAATAATTTAAGCAACAGGGTTTCCACCATTTCCCTTGACCATGGAGTCCAGCAGGTCTCAGTGGTAGGAACTGAGGTAGCTCTGACATTTCCCTTTGACCAGTTTGATCCC
Organism: Chelonoidis abingdonii; assembly: GCF_003597395.2. Taxonomy (NCBI): domain Eukaryota; kingdom Metazoa; phylum Chordata; order Testudines; family Testudinidae; genus Chelonoidis; species Chelonoidis abingdonii. Next base: position 17,508,247 of record NC_133785.1, read on the forward strand.
ATTCTCCTAATTTCCCAACCCAGCAATTCCTTTCCTTCTAGGAGTTCGCATGCCCCAGCTATAGGTGCCATTTAAAAGCTGACTAGCCTCGTTTTCATCTTTCCTTCTTGAACAAATACTTCTGATTGGTCCTCTTATTGGTCAGAATATACTATGTGCCCCAGTTGATGCTGCTGATCATCCCACTGTACCGTCCCCCATGGTACTTCTTGTTGAGGTTGGCTGCTAGACAGGAGTTGAATGAGCAGCTGGCCCGATAGTATGTGCTGCAGTTGCCTAGGGGGTAGTTGTCACTGTTGCTGTCCCAGGTGATGAAACACTTGTGGTTGTAGCTGCGACCGTAGCTCAGGGTGTTGCCAACCTTGTCTTGGCATTCCCAGGCCATCAGCTGTACTTGCTGGCCTCGCTGGACCCCCGGAACTTGTGGTAGGTGGCATGGCATTGGATGCCTTACCACTCCTCCAGCTCTATGCACAGGGCATGCTGAGCCAGCCAGCTCAGCGTGCACAGTTGCTGTTGCCCAACCAGGGCTCACCCTGCAGGCTACCAAATCCCAGCCTGTACTCTTGCCAGGTGCGGTAAAAGTCCAGGGAGCCATCCTGCTGGCACTGGAACACAGTCCAGCCATCTCCATCGGTCACCATGTCACAGTACACCTGTAGTGGCAGGTTATGCAGCAGCAGCAGGAGCCCATCACCTTCCTATCATAGGCAGACAGGGAAGCACTTTCTCTGGGATCTCTACCCCTTCACAGAGGCACCAGGACACAATGAGATCCCCTTCAGGCTATGGCTGGCAGGAGGCAGTTCACTTCCGTGAGTGCTGCTCCTAACCTGGGTTCACTATCTCCACAGAGCAGGCTGTATCCCCAAACTCCTTCCCTCAGGAACAGACCTCGCTGCTGCCTCAGTGCTGCTCCCTGTCTGGGAAGCTCGGAGTTCTGGAGGGCAAAGCTGCCAAGTGTCCCAGCCCAGGCCTCATTTAATGAAATACAATTCAACATAAAGTGTGAGACGCCACAAAGATAGAGCAGAGGGTGCAGGATTCCAGCTCAGGGCAAAGGACCAAATGCTCCCAGAAGAAGAGGCAGGGAGGGTTGTGAGTACGGAGCATCCCTGTGCACAGGATCCATCCTGTGCCCTGTGAGCCTGGTGCTTTTGGGCACCTGGCACAGCCTGGGTGTGTGGCACTATTGCAGTAATCCAGTGAGACCCAACCCAGCCCAGCAGCTGGCGTTCTTACCTCGAAAGGATGCTGGAGTGGGATGGGTTGGATGGTGTAGATCCCACTGTCCCAGATCCTTTGCTTGTGGACCTCAGCACAATCCCAAGGGAACATCTTCTCTGACTTCTTAGAGGATTCCAGTAGGAGCAGCCGACATAGAGACCAATAACTCACAAAGCCTGGCAGTGAACAGGCTAAACCACTAAAGTGTCTGATGTGTTACATTTTTGGTAGAGCCCTTCTGTGTTTTTCTGGGGATCCTGTGAGGCGCCGGGGGTGAGGGAGGTCTGGAAACATGGCTTTATCATGTCCCTATTCAGTCATGGTGCCAGGGAGCAGAAAGGGACAGAGCCCCCAGAGCCAGCATGGAGGCACAGCTGGAGCCACTCTGCAGGCGCTGAGGGCAGACACACATGACTGGATGATGTGGGAGAACCGCCACAAGAGGAACCTTATGGAGATTTCCTCCCTACAGCCCCTCCCCTTTAGTGAGTTCTGCAGCAAACGGTGATGAGGTCCACAGGGCTCTGCAAGTATTAACTGATTTACCCTCACACACCCTGAGACGCACAGAAATATTATCACCCCATTTTATAAACGGGAAACTGGCACGGAGAGGGGAAGTGACTTGCCTAAGGTTGCAAAGGGAGGCAGTGTCAAAGCTGAGAGTGGAACCCACAAGTTCCTGGTTTCAGTTCTGTGCTCAAATCACCAGACCTGGCCGCTGCTCTGCTCAATTCAGACTGAAGCCACAGGGGGTAGTTTCTGGGTTTAAATGCTCCCAGATCTGACATGTGCTGTGAGGGGGTCACCTACTCCACTCAACACAAGGCAGAGAGACAAAGTGGCTGACCCTACATTTATCCAGAGGTGTTGGTGGCTCCTCAGCCTTGTGTTTTCTTCCTAAATCTGCAAAAGCAGCAGCAATTGGGCTCATCGACATTACTGTAAAACCCCACTGTTGACACCCCTTGGTTCTTTCTCCCTTCCCCTCTCTTCTGGCTTGTGAAAGCTCCTAAATTCCCTCCTGGCCACTTTAGTGACTGAGCTATTCCAGTCCTGGGAGCAAGCACAGCGCTGCTTATGCACCCCACTCCTGGAATGCATCTCTCTTCGCTGTTCCCGTCCTGGGACCTCCCACAGCTCTGCCAATGCACCTTGATTCCAGTCCACAGCATCCCCAGCTCTTCCAGCGCATGGCCTGCTCCTTCAGAGCCACTAAGAGTTGGGCCACATGGGTATTGTATTGTAGACTAATGGGGACTAGGACAAGCCTCTCCAAACTCAGTTTAATTTAGGGCCTGAACTAGTATTTGCACTGGTGTCACTACACTCATTGATTCACCTCCCACCCTGACTGGACTGGGTGCATGGAGTATCCAGGGAAGGAGATTGTATTCTTTGCCCAGACTAAAGTCTCCATGAACTGCTGGGCCCATTGGTTTAGCAATAGGGAGCTGAACTATCTCCTGGGGGATAAAAGCAAAGGTTTACATAGCAACATCTCTGGCTGTATCTCTCCACCTTGCCCAGGAAAGAAAGGTTTCAGTAATGCTAATTAATATGATACACTTTATCCCAAAGGACTGTACACACACAGGAATGCAGCCACCTCTGGAGTGTAATGAGGCAGCTGATTAACAGCACACAGGAACACTGCACAGTGGTTTAGGGCAGGAAGCAAAGGATGTCATAGCTAACTGGTATTATGGGGGGTAGTTTAGGTAGGCAGTGTAGTTCCCAGAGTCCCTGTGGGGCTTACTTTGCACCTCATCTCCTTACCTTGGACTCCCACCTGCCTCATCCCTTTCAATGCTAACTGTGGCTGTTCCTTTGTCCAGTGTCTTGCGGTGTCTGCTTGCTGAAACCAAGAGCCACTGAGTAAGGGCTGAGGAGGGCGACATCCCTCAACATCAGCAAATGGGGACTGAAGCTCTGGCTGAGCTGCACCGGGGAGGGAATGTGTCCAAGTGCAGCTCAGCGTCTGGCTGGGCTTTGACTAACCACTGGCAAAGTTGGTTTGCGACACTGTTTTTCCCCATTAAAGCAAATGGCGTGCTAGTGCAGGAGCCTGGGTTGGCAGTTGCTGGGGGCTACTGCAGAATTATGCAGTGGAAGCAGCAGCAGCTGTACTCTGTACCCTGAGGTGGATGGCCCTCTGCAATCTGGAACTAGAGTTCACTCTCTGACCATGATCAATGCCCCCGTTGGCCTCCCCTGGAGCTGCCAATGAATGCCAATTGGGACGGTGGTTTGGGGGTAAGGACTCCTGCCCATTACTGGACTGTGACACCCCCGCCCCAACTCGCTTCATAAGAAGCATTAAGGGCCAGATTTTCAAGAACTCTGGTCCCATTTAGGCACCTAATGAAGTGACCAGATCTGCTCCCATTATTTGCAACGGGGAAGATGAAGTGGGAGGTGGTGGTTGGGGAAAACCTCCATTGTGCTCAGTGGGGATGGGGTGATGAGCACTTCTTAAAATCTGGCTACACGTGTGTTGCGAGCTCCTTCAAGCAGGACACAGAGGCCTAGGTTGTCATAAGCCCAGCCTTGCTGTATGTCTTAGTTCTCCCTAGAAGCTGAGGATTTGTGGTTAACATCAATGGTTAAACACTACACCAGCGAGTTGCCTCATGTCATTATCACTCTGGGCCTGAACTGGAACCTATTCATGCCTGTGACCTAGAGCTGAAAAACTCCATATTTTATCCCCAGATCTCCATACCATCCAGCTCCCCCTGATCTCTGATAGCCTCCAATTACCTCCCAGCTTTCCGCCTTATCCTGCTTTTGTAAAAAACCTGCTGTCCAAGGATGAGGTTTGCCATTTAAACCAGCCGTTAGTGGAAATCATCTGAGCACTTGGCATGGAATAAGTACCTAGTGAGAGGTTCATTTTCCATAGCCCCCAGATGTAACCAACTATACCCAAGGGCTGGCCACACTTAACATGGGCAAATGGCAACTACTCATCTTTAGTGAAAAGGTGCAGCCTGCAGAGATGACACACATCCCAGCAAGCTGTATTCCAGCTGGAGCAGAAGGAAATGGACAGCATTTGTTGTATGAAAAACCTCACATCATTATAAGTGGTTTATAATTTTGATTTGTGCATTTTAAGTATGTGTCGCAGGAAAAGCTATCCCCTGGCACCAAACCAGTCTGATGATTTAGCGTCATCATTTACATGAGGGATGAAGAGGTATCTGTGTAATATACATAGAGAATGGCTGCAAATCTGTGTATAGAGAGAGACACACACACATCTGCCTCCGCAAAGAATCTGAGAAATGACTCATGATGGAAAAGCCCTAGTAGGTCCCAAGGGCCAATGCAGAATTCTCTGTGGTACTTTTTTCAGGCCCACAAGCAGTCTAGTTTTAAATGTCTCCAGGGAAGGAGCTTCCACCACTTCCCTTGAAAGACCATTCCACAACCTAGTAGATTTTGTCAGGAGGTCATTTCCCCCATATTCAACCTAAATTTTCCTTTGCTGAGTTGCATCCCATTTCCTACCAGGTATAACTTTGTGGCCCATCCTAAACAATTCCTCTTCGTTCTTGGGTTTAAGTCCCTCAAATACCAGCTGCCAGTTAAGTTCCACCCCCTGCCCTGGTTGTCACTTAGCCAAACCAGTCATATTCAGCTCATTTTATCTTTCCTCACAAGTGACCCTGTCCAGCCCCAGAATCCTTCCTGGAACCCCATCAAACTTCTCTCTGACACATTTGAGCTTCTTGAAAATGTATTTGTGACCAGCACTGGCAGTAGGTGCCATGCGTTTCCAGATACCTGGCTGACAAGAGACTATGGTACTTCTAAAGTCTTCTAGCTACTTCTAAATGCTTTCTTCTGGGTTTACCAGCATTTGCTCAGAACAATTCCTGAAGTAAAAGTCTAGTTCTTCCTGGGCAGCTAGCTCATTGCTCATAGTACCATCTCACCTTTATCCTCTCCCCCTCTCTCTGTCTCTTCTTTGCTCTGGGTTAATAAAGAGCGAGGAAGTCTGCTGAGAAGGGCAGTGTGTGGAGGACAGAGCTGAGGAAATGGAGAACAGCGGGGAGATTGTGGTAGGGGCTTAGACAGAGAGAGAGAGAGAACTGTTCCTTTTAGATTATCAGAAAGCCTGGTTGCTATAAATATCAGTAGTGAACCTCTCAGACATTTGTCTTTCATGAAGGCTCTGACCACCTGGAATTCTTCCAGAGACATGAACTGATGGGATCTCAGGACATCAAAGGCGAAAGGAGCGCAAAATGTCAGGCAAAAAAATAAAATAGTTAGATAGATAGATAGATAGATAGATAGATAGGGAAGTGGGAGTGAAGGGAAAAATAAAAATGGAGAAAGAGAGACAAGGCAAAAGTGAACAAAGATAATAGGTCTGCCTGGCCCAGTGCCTCCTGCTCAGACTGCCTGTGGATGCTGAAGAAGGAGTCTGAAGTCCCAATAGTTTCTTCTTCAGCCGTTTCGCCTTGATTTGAGCATTGATTTGAGGTGTAGCGCCGGGTTAGTGCCTGTATGTGTGAAAGAGACCGGTGGCCAGAGGTGGGAGATTTTCACAATGAGACCAGACCACTGGGCCCTGACATAAGACGGTAGATAAAACTCTATGTTGCTCTTGAGTGACCCTCTCTGTCCAACACTCAGGATGGCATTCATAGTCTCTAGAAGAAGTTGTGTCCAAACATGGAGGGAGGATCTCTGTGGGTGGATTATTTCTGTATATTTGCTGCAAAACTCTTTTTTGCATTAAAAACCTTCAGTGCGGCTCTTGCTACAATTCAACTGTCTGAAATCCAGCCACTCTCCTATAGTTGGGTTTGGTGCGTGTACGGCCAAAATGTTATAGGCTGCTGACATGTTTGGGTTTGATGTCAATACTCCTGCCTCCTCAAGCCATAGCCACATTCTTTCTTCCCTTTTCTGGCCCCTACAAATCCCGTTTGTGAGGGCACCCTGGGCAGCTGAGCAATGTGCTGGGATACCACAAGGACCGCTCATCACCAACCAAACTATTTGCAAGTGGAGGGCTGGGCAGGAGGCCTCATGCCCTGTTCAGCTGCAGTGAAGTCATGGGAGATGCTTTGGGGAGAGATGGACCGAAGAAGGAATCAATTATCCAGCCCTTCCATTTTCTTGATCCTCGGTGGGTTAGGAGAAATGGGACTTGGATTTGAATCACCACGATTGGGTTTTGCAAAATCCAAACCAAACCAATGAGGTTTTGTAGAATCAGACCCAAAAGTGCCTGTATCTTTGCTCTCCCAGCACTGGCTGAATGGAACAGAAGCTTAGTCATACCACTGGTTGTTATTTGCACGAGAGAAGCTAGCTAATGGGGAAGTGGAGCGCCCAAATGCACTCACCTTGGATAGACATCTTCAGGACAGAGTCGCTGCAGGACAGCTTGCAGCCAGACAGAATGCCCAGTAGCAGGAGCACCAAGGAATTGAGTCTCTCCTCCAGGCAGCTCAGATTGAGCCTGCTCTCCTCTGGCAACCTCTGCAGCCTTGAGGCCATGGACACCACGCTGGCTTCCACCAAGTTAAGCTGGTCCATCAGATTCCTAGCCCTGGACGAGCTTGGTTTGCTTCAGGAACTGTGTGAACTCCATCTGCTGCTCCCCTGGGACATCCTGTACTTCTTCCAGGGCTGGCTGCTCATCAAGCATAAGGTAGTAGAGCCTACAGCTCCCCAGTCCATCACTTCTTGAGAAGGAGGAAGTATGGCCACCAGAGATTGCAAGCGTGAGGGGTCTTCTTTCCTTTGGCTGCACTGGGGCTGTCTGAACTCAGTCTGCCTGGCTCTAGCAACAGCAGCAGGAGGAAGCCCAGCTGTATGCACTTGCTGGAGGGGAAAGAGATTTCCCTCCTGCTGCTTCTGCTTCCAGAAACACACAACGTGCAAGACGGGAGTGGGAGCTACAACAGGGCTCCCTCTGTCTCTGCTGCTCTGCACACAAGCTGTTGTAGGCTGGGAATTCCACTTACAGGATGGTTCAAAGAAATTGCATGAAGAGGCTGAGAGGAGTTGGGAGGCATCCACCAGGGGAATTGCAGAGTGGCAGAAGGAAACAGGGAGGGGTAGGAAAGGCTTAGATAAAAGAGCACTTGAGACCCTCCAGCAGATTAGCATCTCACAGGCAATTAGAGCCAAGCCCCAGTGGGACACCATGATTAGTGTTTCTCTAGTGCAGACTTTGCTACCACAAGGGTTTAACTTGAAAGGGCTGTAATTTTCCTCAAAGGTAAAGCAAAAAGGAAAGCACCCAAATGCAGGAGTCCCTGCCTGAGTGCAAGCAGCAGTGATCTTTCAGTGAACTCTGGCCCCAGGCTCAGCACAGCCACCCATGCCACCAGGAGCAAGGCTTCCATCCCACCAGCCATGCAGCCACCACTCCCACTCCATCCCACGTGGAGCACAGCCGCCATTCCCGTCAGCAGCTGCTTCTGTCCTGTGCAGTGAACGGGACTGCTGCTTCTGTGCCAGCCACTGCTTCTGCCTAGTGGGTAGCAGGGATACCCCCATGCCAGCCGCTGCTCCCACACCTTGCAAAGTGCAGCTGCCATTCTCATGCCTACCACCGTGATGACTGTGGCTTCTGTGCACATACCCAAACTTGCCCTTTATCCTACATGCCCAAAGCAACCTCCTTCCCCCCACTGAACTCAGCTGCTGGCCCCAAGCCAAATGTGCTCACCTCCATGCCTAGGTCCTGCCACAGTGCAGGGGAATGGATTAGGTGACCTCTTGAGGTCCCTTCCCACCCTACATTGCTATAATTTTATGTCCCCATCATCCTTGGGCCAAGAGCATCTCCAGCAATGGCTGGTGTCCGACAGGCTCAAGCTGGGAGGCTGACATCAGGAGCCATCCTCATCCAGCTCTGAAACCAGTCTGAGATCGAAAGACTGCAAACTTTTTGGGGGCAGGAACTCTCTTTCCGTTATGTATCTGAGCAGCACCCAACCCAACGTGGCCCAGGAGATATCACTCAGTCAAAGAAATAGCAGCTCAAACATGGTCACCAGAACCAGGGGTAGGGGAGCCCCCACCACACTGCTGTGCATACTGGTCATGTCATGGGGGGTGTGGGCGGCCCCAGCTGTGCTGCCAAGTGCACTGGGCAGACAAAGGGATGAACAAGTCAGAGGCTTGGCCTCCCACCAAGATGGCAAAGCTCTAGTTTTGCTGAACATGTCTTGGGACAACTTTTGTGTTTGCTCAGCAGGGCTGGCGCTTTCATTTAGGCGACTTAGGCAGTCGCCTAGGGCGCCAGCATTATGGAGTGGGGGCAGCATTTTGCCGGGGTGGCGGCAGGCGGCTCTGGTGGAGCTGCCGCAGTTGTACCTGTGGAGGGTCTACTGGTCCTGCGGCTCCGGTGGACCTGCTGCAGGCATTTCTGCGGACGGTCCGCTGGTCCCGCGGCTCCAGTGGACCTGCCGCAGGCATGCGGGGTGGCAAAATGGCCCAGCGCCTAGGGCGCCAGAAACCCTGGCGCCGGTCCTGTTGCTCAGGCTCCCGTAACCCGCCCCCCCCACCCCGCCAAGAGATGGGCCCAAGCACTAGTTCATTCATTGGAGAGACTCCGCTGAGTGGCTTTCTCACATTTTGTTTTAACAGTGACTTACTGTAAGAGCTGCGACAGCCTTTACTCTGGAAGCAGCCTCTTTATCAGCAAGTGAGTGAAGGTGAGGTCTATCCTGAGTCAGAGCAGCCAGGCACGCTGCTGCCAGGCCACCCCGAGCAGCTCTTCATGGCCTCCTCCTCCTCACTAAGCCTGAACCAGGAGGAACATAAACCTGGGAAGCTTTTCTCTCTGGGCAGATCCCTCATTCCGCATGCACCTCACCAGAGAGCAGGCGAATTTGTCATGTTAACGCTTCTGGGTATAGGTTCTAACGCTTCTCTGGTGCCTTTCATCTGAGACTCCACTGGGAGCATGGGCTGGGGTCTGGAGGCTCAGGTTCTGTTCCTAGCTTTGGGAGGAAGTGCAGGTTAGCAGCTAGAGCAGGAGACTGCGTTTGATTCCCAGCTCAATCACTGAGTGACTTGGGCAAGTTCCTTCCTCTCTCTCTGCCTGTATCCCCACCTGTGAAGTGGTGATTATGACCCTTTCCTCACTCCTGGGGGAGCATGCATTCTGAGACAGTCTTGAATTGCATGATCACCTACTATCTTTCCCACAGGACTGCTGCCTCATTCAGTCCACAGGACGGACCATGTTCTGGGGATGAGTGAGGAGGCTGTTGTTTGTAGGACCCCTTCCTTATTTCTTGCAAAAGTTGGAAGGTGTGCAGTGAATGAGGTAGAGTATAGCAGGAAGAGATGGAAGTGTCTTGTGGCTAAGGCAGTTAAATGTCATCCTGGAGAACTGGAGTCTATCCTATCCTCTGCCACAGAGTTCCTATGTGATACTGGGCAAGTCACTTAAATCAAACTTTTCATAGGTGGCCACTAATTTTGGTGTGCCTCATTTTCAGAGTGCCTGACTTGATATCCTGTATTCAGATCTGCAGAAGTGCTGAGCTGAACTTTGAACATTTAAAGCTAAGTTCTCCGACAAATCAAGTCACAAATTAGGCACCAGAATTCTGCAACTTTAATAATGTTCTTCTAATGCCCTTTTTCTCCCCTTGGTAATATCTATATAGGTATGAGGATCACTTCCTTTATCCCTATATGCAGCCACCTCTGGTACAGAATATTTAGGAGCAGGTGTTAGAAAGACTGTCTGTCCCGAGATCATCGGCAGCATTCCAGATCTGGCCAGCCCTACTACCAGCATAACCTTCTCCCTCCCTCTCATGTAAGATGCTCATGATGGCTATTCAGGGCCCTAGTGCCTTTGTGGTTTGAGACTTGCCAGCTCCTCCCACTGAGTTCCCTTTCCAGTCGTGAATTGTAAAGAACAGTTCTACGGCACCATCTAGTGGCCAGAAAATGACTGATTTGTAAATGCACTGGGTGGAGGATAATTCTTTGGGTTCCCTCCCCAGGACTAAGGGGATTCTTGTATGTAATGTGGATACAGAGAGAGAAATTTCAGTAGCATTAATTAGTGCCGTTCTTAACACAAAGTAAGTAAATGCAGCCATAGCAGCGACATGAAGAGCAGCTCCATTTTCCAACTTCACAGATCCGACGGCTTTTAGAAGTGAAGCTGGTACCTGGCATGACATTGCTAGCTATTAGAAGACAGGGGACCAGTATTCCCCGTGACTCCCTTTACAGACCTGGTGAGACTGTCTAACTTTTGTCACATAATATTTCACACTTGTAGAGCCATTCTTAGGAAATGTTCCACGAGATGTTTAATGACCACAAATGGTTAGGACTTTAGTATAACAACTCTGAAATATGGCAAACCCCTTCCCCACAGTGCCCCGCTAGTGACTCAGACCTTCACCTCCTGAAACATCAGGATCACTTGCTACAGCACCTGCAGAAGGGGTTCCCTCCAGACCTACCCAGCTCTGCTTGTCAGATCTGACAGGGTCTCAGTACAAGGCAGAATGGCTGGGAAGGGAAAGAGTGGGGAAGGTTTCAGTATTTTAGGAAGTCCTGCCAGTGCCACCTCATCCTGTCACTCACTCTGACCTTCCTCCAACCAACTGGATGTAAGAGAGACATCTGCTGAAGGAGATGCCCTTGTCCAGGGGCATAAGACAGAGCGCAGGCACCAGACCCCTGGGGCAGGCTGCAAGCTGGGTTTGCTCATCCTTCATGTAAATGCTGCATGCAGCACACTGCGGTACATGCAGATGATCCAGAGGTAACCCAGAGACCTTCCCTAGTTCAGCCAGGTGATTCCGATGAAGGCTTGAGGCGTTGTTGAGTTACTTTTGCCCCATTGCATTTACAGCACATTTAGGTCTCTTCCTCACCCAGTCAGTTCCTCTCCTCTTTCAAAGGTACCCATGAACTCCCCTGAGAGAGCCCCCAGCCCGACTAACAAGGAGTTAAATAGCAAATACAAACTAGCTCCCAGTCTGCAGAACGCCCCAACACAGAGCAAAAGCTCTGTCCCTAAACTCAACCTCTAGGCAGGGGCCCTCGGCTCTGACAGATTCTCCTGCCATTCAGACTTAGTGCTGTTTGTATTTTGGACACTGTTTGATGGGTGCTGGAGTCTAGGGGGGGCCTTAGTTCTCTCTGCTTCCCACCCCACTCCCTTCCTCGCTGATCCCGAGATAGAAGGAGCTTTTCTACCCATACTGGTATTCTGCAGCTTCCATGACCTAAGGGCCAGCCTTGTGATGTGTACGGCCCTAGCAGCTGAAGTTGTGGGGGAGAGGAAGAATAGGGCCATGGATTGCCTCCCAGTCTGATTCCACCCAGAGGAGAAACAGCCAGCCAGTGGGCTGTGAGCTTGTGGAGAACCCCAAGAAATCATTTGTGTTCCTTGGGCTTTAGGCTAACACAGCCTGCACTGACACAGTGTGAAGACCTCTACTTGTTAGCAGATCCCTCTGGCTGCTCAGTGGATAGAGGACTACGCACTTGCAGGCAGGGGCGGCTCCAGGCCCCAGCACGCCAAGCACGTGCTTGGGGTGGCATGCCACAGGGGGCACTCTGCCAGCGCCAGGAGGGCGGCAGGTGACTCTGGTGGACCTCCCGCAGGCGTGCCTATGGAGGGGCCGCTGGTCCCGCGGCTCCGGTGGACCTCGCGCAGGGTCCACCAAAGCCGTGGGACCAGCGGACCACGGGACCAGCGGACCCTCCGCAGGCATGCTTGCAGGAGGTCCACTGGAGCCGCCTGCCGCCCTCCTGGCAACTGGCAGAGCGCCCCCTGTGGCATGCCGCCGTGCTTGAGGTGGCGAAATGTCTAGAGCCGCCCCTGTTTGCAGGGCTCTAGCCTCATCCACAGGAGTAGGCACAGAGTGCCCACTGATGTGAATGGAATTCAGCATATGAGCAAGACCATAGACACTTCTAGGTGTGCGCCAGGTGCGAGGAATGGGAATGAACCCTAACAGCTTTGCAGCCTCAGGTTGTTCAGTCTAACTCGTTGGCTGAGGTAGGATAGTGGTTCTGAGACTGCACCATTCCAGAGCAACCAGACATTCCTAGCAAGGCAATCCTGTTCCACCACCCTAACTTGCCCCTCCAGTTTCAAATGGATACTGGGTTCTTCCTTGCTTTTTCCCACAGTGCTCGTTCCACCCCAGAAAGGTTGCATTGGCGGTTGGGTCACATGACCCACGTATTTTAGGCTACGTCAATGTGTGGAGGTGGGGAGTAATTCCCAACTCTCATAGATACACCCAATGAGAGCTAGCGCATTAAAAACAGTAGTGTAACTGCAGTAGCAGAAGCAGTGGTGGCACAGGCTAGGTACCCCAACTACATACCACCCATGGGGTCCAGGTGGGTTTGTACTCAGGGCAGCTAGCCCTCCTCTCCTCACTGCCTGTACTAGCATGAGTATGTCTATGCGAACTGGGAATCACATCCCGAGCTCATAGTGTGGCCATAGCCTGTGTTTGTAAGATGCTTCCCAAGGGAAAGTGCTACAGAAACATGCAGCATTACTGGCTAACATTGCCTTCCCAATAACACTAGTGCTCCTTGCAGCAAGTGGCCTTTCATATAGAATGAACATTGAATTCCTGCCTGGGTCCTACTCGTCTATACCCTGTTACGGTGGATCCTGGCATGCCCCAGGGACTGGATCAGGGGTACTTTCTCACCTGAGGTCAGGGAGATGTGGTGTGTACCTCCTGGTAAACCCTGGAGTCACTCTGTGATGCATACCATGGCCTACTGTGCTAAAGGGTGGGTTCACACCTCCTGTTTCTCCCAAATGCTTGAAATGCATCTGAGATGGGAGTCAGATAGCGCAGTACAGCCTGTTTTACCACTAGGGGGCAACACAATTGATCTGACTCCAAGAAGCTAATGACTACAACAGGTTGGGAACATGTTACCCCTTTCAGGCCAGGGCAACCATCGGCCAAGCTCCTCCAGACATTCAACCCCCCACTGTCCACCCACTTTCAGCCGCTTGGGGGACCCATTGCTTCTTCTCTGCACACACAGGAGGAAAACAAGAGTGACTAATGGGCATTGACAGGGGCATCTTTTTTTTCCCATCCAATTTGTCTTCAAGGCTGACACCAGAGAAAACCCCAAATTGCAGCGTGCGCCCTGCACAGTTTTACCACAGTATCCTGAAAAAGCATCTGGTGAGCTGATAGCGGAGGGGGGCTCCAGCCTGGAGCCCCTGCCGGAAGCCTAGGACTGGCAGCGGTTGGGGACCCAATGCTTCTGCTAGGACGTCAGACAGGAAACTTCCTGGAGGCTCTGAGAGTTCCCTGGGCTCCAGCCATTGTCATTGTAGAGAGAGGCAGGCACACAAACCCCCTGCCTGGGGCATCAGAAGCCCATATGGCTCTGGGGCTTTCAGCCAGTGACATTCTTCACGGTGTGGATGCCATTTTGTATTAGGCCCCCAGCAGCGGAAAACATTGTGGTCACTCAAAGGCACTTGCAATGCTTTGAAAACTAAATGTCCCCTTCCCCTGAGTGTATAGGAATTGGTCTATACAAAGAGGCCTTTGAGTTTGGATGAACTGTCACCCATGCGTTGTGCTGTTCCAGGCCTTGCCTAGAATCGCAGGCCAGGCCAGCTGCTGAGCTATTAGAGCCCATGGAGAATGGACACCTTCAGAGGACCTTTGAGGAAACAGATCTCATTAGAAAATGCCAGTTCCCTAAGAGACCATCTGGCCCCACTTGTCCCCAGCTCATTGACCAATACAGCAAAGCTCTAGTCAACAGGAGGTAGCTGCACCTTGCATGCAGTGGTGTCCTGGAGGATGTCTGTACCGCCCTGGTGTCAGAGCACTGAATGAGGGCACTGAATCGCCCTGCAGCAGAGCTCTGTCAGATGGTGCTGCATTGCTCCCATTGCATCCCATTGCAGCCCTGGGGGGCCGGGGCTGTGTCATCCATGCAGCGGTGGGAGGATGAAAAAACAACAGACAAAAGAATAACCCATGAATAGCATTTGCTCTCTTGTAACACATTTCAACTGCAGCGAACCCCAGGGCTGTCCAAAGCAATGACGAGGGTGGCAGAAGAGCAGTGACCAAGGTGGCCATTGCAGGAGTCATTCTGCCCTCTGTATTAGCTCTCACCCAGCCTGGGCTAGCACAGCCACTTCACTGAGAGACGGGTTGCTGGCCACGACATCTGGTCTATTCCCTGCCTGCTCCCAATTCCCTGGGGTGGCTGGCTGAAGACATCCCTCGTTAATGTCTCACCTAGAGGGCATCACCTTTAACCATGCAGCACCCCACAGTGGTGCCCTGTAGCGTTAATGTTGGGCAGGAGCCAGGTCCTTGTGTGGGACCTGAATCTGTATAATGACCCCTGTCTTCCTGATCCACCTCCACTCCTCCTGGATTAGAGAATGTAATTTCATGGGGAAAGTCTTGAGCTCAGTCCCCCTGCAACAGTGACCTGATGGACACATGGGGACAGAGCTGTCACCACCTCAGACACAGCACAGGGCTGAGGGAAACATTTCCCTAGGAGTGGAAGAATTTAGCAGTTGGGGTGGAGGGGGTAATTGACTGGGATCAGGAGGAAATTCAGTGGCAGGTTGTTGGGTTCTGGATCAGCCTGCGGCTGTGTTTCCATACAGAGAATGGAGCAGTGGAGTCACCGTACTGGAAGAGGTGAGTGATCATACTGTATCTGTGAGAAGGGCTGATGCCAGATGCTTCAGAGAAAGATATGACCCTTCTCCCCCATCCTCTCACACACATCAAGCCTCTAAATGTACATTCCCTATTCCACAAGGGGAAAATGACACCCCTTCCATTCACCTCCCAAGCCAGCAATCAGCTGCTAATGCCCTGCAGCATGAGGGGCTGGGAGGACTTCGGTCTGGTTCACTGTCTAGGGAGTGACTGAGATCCCTGTAATAATGAATTTGTTTAGCCCACGGAATGACGGGAATCAGTGAGAGTTCAGGAGGGTAAACTTCTTTGCAGAAGGCAGAGCCAGCCCCTCTTGGGGATTCATACCCTCTAGGTGAGTGCTGTTGCCCTGAGCAAGGAAGCTCTCTTCTTTCTCTTACAAGGGCAGTGGGAAATTAGGATCATTACACCTTCTTCACCTTTTAACCATGTCCCTAGAGTGGATTTTTTGCAGGACTACATTTCCCAGCATGCACCTGCCCAACTGGAGTTCTAACCCTGCAGGGCAGTTGAGAATGATAGTGTTTGCTAAACAGAACTTGGTACACTGCAGAGTCTAAGGCTGGGGAGTTCATGTGTGACCCCTTATTCCATTTGTTGAACACCAAAATCCTCTTTTCCAAATTCCACTGTGTCCGATTTGATCGATCCTCTGTCCCTCGACTTCTGGCCTCTGCACCCTAAGTGAGATCAACACTCAGCTGAGTGAAGCTCATGGCTTGACTAGTTGAGAGACTCCCAAGCCCCTTATCTGGTAGAGCTGCTGTCTCTGGAGCAGGGAATGGAGATCCTCACTCTGGCGTACTGTGTTCAGTGCAGCATCAGACCAGAGAAGGACTGAGAAATTGGAAGATTGGAGGACGTGATTTATGAGAAAAGATGGAAAGAGCTAACTCTATGTAGCTTGAGGTAGAGGGTATGATAACAGTGCAAGCATACCAGCAGAGTGCAGACCAAGGAAGGAGGGGAATTATTTAGAAGGGTGTCAGTGGATGAAGCTAAGGAAGGGGAAATTGAGGCTGAGCACCAGGGACGCATCCTGACAAAGCCTATCATCCAGTGGAAGAGGCTCCACAATGGGGGAAACTCCATTGCTTGAGACATTTAGAACTAGACTGGAAAATCTAGGTTCATTTTAAAAGGAGCTGAAGGAACACAGATGAGTAGACCCAAAGGACTAATCACTGACCGGATGGATGCTTAGCAGGTAAATTGCAGCATAGAACACAGAAATTTCCCTGCATCCCCTCCTCGTGGCCCATATCATCACCATCACCACCTCTTCTCCACCACAGGGAGAAGCCCAGTGGAAAGTGCTACACATGTGTTAGCACTAACAAAATGTGCACGCACTGTGAACAGAGTAGATCCCCTCCGATATGTACACAGTGGCTTACAAAAATCTTCAGTGTGCAGTGTAATAAAAAAACACCTTACTGTATTTCAGGACATACCTGCCTTGTCCCCAGTAGACTAAATGCATCACCATAGAAAGAAAGTCCTATTCTCAGGCTGTGGCTAGTTTAGAGAAGGCAAAGTCAAAGGAATATGCCTTGAATTTGAGCAGGGGGTGGGGCTAGTACTGATCCTGAGTTCCTGGGGGACTTCATTACAGAGTCTTGGACTGGCCCCCAAGAAAGCTCTGTCTCCTGTACAGATGAACTTCACTCTTATTGTGGAAAGTTCCATTGTGCCAGAGGAGAGATGTTATGGACCATGATCTTCTATGTAGAGCTTCAGTCCATCTTTTAAATACCTTGAAGATAAGGCTTCATGGATATGGAACAAATTTCAGCTCAGATCAGGGGATGGGAAACTATTAGTAACAAACCATTTAGCCAATGAATTTAGCTCTTTCTGTTTGCAAATTATTTGCAAATGGACTTTGATTTTTTATTCCTATTTGCTCAACAAATAGACAAACAGATGCACCATGTAAGAATAAAGGGATTTCAACCTATGGGTTCAGCACGTTGCTTTTTGACTGTTTTTGATTATTCACTATGAGCTGTGACCAGTCCTGCTTCTGCTCCCTGATTGGACAACTCTAACTTTACAAACAGGTGGCAAGCAGTTCCTTCACAAGTAAGGAATGCCCTGGTTTGCACGTGAAACCAGGTGTTCATGGACAGAACAGCCATTTCCCAGCATGTGTTTGAACAAACACAGATTGGGATGGATCTGCGACTAGCAAACAAAGAGGGAAATGAAGGCAGCTGAACTGAAAAGTGATTCAGAATTCCTGAAAATATTTACCCACCATTTCCCCCAGTGTTCGCCCAGCTCTCCTCACAGCTCCTGAGAAGAAAACATGCGAATGCCTAAGAGTCTGAACTACAACACTCAGCCCCCCAGAGCCTGGTTTGTATATAGAAACCACACTCCTTACATTTGTATATCTCCTCAGGCTTAAATGCCCAACACTGCTTATCTCACCATTCTCCTATATAGAATGATTAGAATATTTTTTACACAAGATTATTTGGACTGAGGACTGAGTGGAAAGCAAGCAAATATTTTTTGACCATTTTCACAGATGAGTTTCATTAAAAAAAAGTCAAAAATTTTCCAAACAGATCTAACGATATATGTAGAATTATAACAATTAATATATCATTGTACTTTTCATCAGTAGGTCTCACAGTGCTTTACAAAAGAGGCATCATCATCTCCATTATACAGATGGGCAAACTGAGGCACAGAGTGGTGACATGACTTGACCATAGTTACTCAGCAGATCAGTGGCAAAACTAGGACTAGAACCCAGTCACCTCAGTCTCAGTCCAGAGTGTTATCTACTAGGACACACTTTCACTCTATAACACATGCAAGGCCCTCATAGGTTTCTATAGATACTGACACACAACTTCCCTGCATCAAAACATCTTCTTGTGTGACTCTCAACAATTCTGCCCTTAGAATATGCTAGACTCCCTGTACATACATACTTGCATATAAACCTAACTGCAGATTCAGTATTTAGTGCTTTGAAACCGAGTAATTAGGTCTCTGAAACCTAGGCTGGACAGGTCACTGGTTAGCTATGTGTGTTGCACCATTGTCATATTGCACTCAGACATTAAGGTGATGGATACTAATACAACCCCCCCAAGCCAGTGCTCATGGGAGCAGCTGTTTTTCTTGTTTAATATAAGCGTTCTGTTATGGAATCTAAGCAGGTACTTGGCGATTCCTAAACACACAACTACCCTCTAAAGCATTCGGTAGGGAACATTCCTGCACTGGCCACGGGAGAAGAACTCAAGGGGGCCTCAAGTCTTTTCCATCTCTGGTGTCTGTAGTTCGAAGATCTCATGAGGGCCCTGGTTTGAGTCTCGCATGAAATATTACAAGCAAACAGGCTACTCCACCAACTGGCCGTGGTGTCAGTTGGTATGTGTAATAATCTCCTTCACCCCTTTTCCCTGCCACATCTATGGATGCTGCCTGTACAAAATCTCACAGTACATTGGCATAGCCAGAATAGAGTTCATGAGACTTTTCAACAGACACTGCAAATCAGCGATACAGTGCACAGTACAGGAATAAAAGTGACCAACCAGCCTTGGGCTGTCTATCAATAGATAGGGAGGGTTACTTCTAGGGAAGCTGGTCAGACACCAATCACTAGCTTTATTATCTGAATGGCATCGGAAGCCTTTTCTTCTAGAGAGACAGCTGTGATTCCAAGGGTGTTAGTGAGGCACTCAACTGGAGCCAACGCCAAGAACTTGCTGGGAGCTCAAGGATGGCACCAAAATTAAAAGGAGCCTATGGCAGTCCCCTCACCTTTACAGGAGAGAGGAGGGTGGTCTTGTGGACAAAGCACACATCTGGGACTCAGGAGCTCTCTGGTCAGTGCCCTGCTCTGCCACTGACTTCCTATGTGACTTTGGGCAGGTCATTTAATCTCTCTGTGCCTTGGTTTCCCAAGTGTAAAAGCGGGTTAATAATATTTCCTTTGTCTTGTCTATTTAGGTTGTTACCACTTTGAGGAAGGGGCTGTCTCTCAGTGTGTATGTGTGTGTGTGTGTACAGTATCCTGCATTATGGGCTCCTGATCTCAGGTCTAGGGGCTCCTGGAATACAGATCAATAATAATAGAATGCAGGTGCAGGAGCCCACAGAGAAGGCTAGCCAAAGGGTTTTAGGGAGGGAAGCAAGCTGGTTCTTTGAACACCCACAGACTGAAAGACTCATTCCAACTGAGGGGCACACCTTCCCCTGCCCTCGGAACAATGGACGGACTTATTCCCCCTTCCCCCTCACCACAGTGATGACATTTTGCTCCAGCTATGCAGTTTCATCTTCATTTGCACCCTGGTAAGCGCAGTGAGACACAGCAACCACTAGATGGCCCCCCAAGGCAGTCTTTGGAGTTAAGAACAGACGAGCTGATGAGCCAAGTCATCTCCCACCCCCCATGGAGTTTACCGGGTAAAGGAAGGCTCGTGACTGAGTTGTTCCCGATTCACAGAAGCGCTAGATACACTAGGGGTGAGTGAGCTGGCCCAGGGACGTGCCTGAGTCAGAACTGACCCTGGCCGGAGCCAAACAAGCCTGGTTAGGGTGTCTCCCCAATATTATTATTCATTATTATCATTTCATGGTATGGTTGCTGCCTTTGCTCATCCTTAGTCTGGTCAGCACTACAGCCACAATCTGTCTCGCATGCATGGAACTAGACAGAAGAGACATGAAGCAGAAGCACAGAGGTGTAAAAAAGTATAAAAAGGGTTGAGTGTAGCCAGAGAGAAGTAACAATAATTCCTAGCTGTTATATAGCACGCTTTTTATCCATAGAGCTCACAGCCCTTTGCAAAGCCAGTCAACAGCATTATCCCCATTTTACAGGTAGGGCAATTGAGGCACATACCCAAGACATGACTTGCTCAAGCTCACCCAGCAGCACCAGTTAAACCTATGTTTGCTGGGTCCCAGTCCAGTGCTCGCTCTGCTAGACCACAGGTGCACTAGGTGCAGGGGCAAAGGACATGCTGCAAGGAGGAACCTACCATCAGCAGAGTGGAGGAGGAAACTTAGATTGGGATTTAGGTTCTGTAGTTTCAGTTAACAAGGCAGGGCTTTAACTGGGAGCAGACCCAGTGTGTGCTATGTTAGAAACAGGGGCTGGGATCTTACAGAGAGATGATCCTGAAAAGTGAACAGGATTGTGAGATTACTAAACTCTGTGCAGAAGCTGGGACGGCTCTTCAGCAACCTGATGGAATAAACTAAACCATGGGATTGTGGGCAAGATACAGGCTGACTTCATCCCCCAATAAATATGTGTGTAGGGGGAGAGAGATCCTTGAATCCCCTTCCTTCAGGAAGGAGTAGGCAGGGAGCAGTTCTTGATGTGGTTGGAGGCGACTCAGAGAGGGCACGGATGGTTGGAAGGGGAAGAGGTGTGAAGGAGCCACTGTAATCTAGGCCTAAAGTGAGGCCAGTAAAGGGCGGGGAAATTGGAAATGCCCCAGATGCATAATAAAGGGGCGGAAGCCCAGGGTGATATGAACAGATGTCACACAGTGGAAGCAGTTCAATAAGCAGGTACTCAAGGCCTAGCATTCTTAAACCGAGATGCCATGAATAAGACCATACCAATGTGCGACAGATAAGGGGGTACAAAGGAGTCCTACATACTAAAGGGAGAAACAGAAAGAGTGGGAAAGATCCCTGACTAAAGTGGAGAATGGGGAAGGAGATTGACATAGAGAAGATCTGGCAGGTTACTGTACATACACTGGAGTCACACAGATGGCAAGGGAGAATTTAGGAACTGCAAGGACTGCACACACTGGCTCCAGAGTAAGCTAACTAAACTCCTTGCCTTATTGTTTATAAAGGCCTTGTCTCTGCTTGGGAATATCCCTGATACAGCAATCGATGTTGCCACTGGCTCGTTAGCTTCAGTGCTAACCCCTAAGTGTACATCTACACTGCAAAGAAAAGCCACGGCACTGAGTCTCAGCGCCTGTGTCGATTGACTCAGGCTCACAGGTTCAGGCAGTGGGGCTAAAAATAGCAGCATAGATGTTCGGGCTTGGGCTGAAGCCTGGGGAATGAGACCCTCTGTGGGTTGGGGAACCCAGGTTCCAGTGGAAACCCCAATGTCTACATTGCTACCTTTAGCTTTGCAGCCCAAGTCAACTGACCTGGGCTCAGACTCAGACAGGGGCAAGCTGGGGCTTGCAGTGATTGAGTTAATCAAGGTTCAGCCCTAAATCCCAATTAGCTCTGGTGGTGCAAACCTCTACTTGCTTTTGTCTACATGTAGGGGTCAGCATCAGGAAAATGGTCAGCTACTCCACTTGCTGGCCGCTAACTACTGAACCAGGCCTAGTCCCAAATGTAGACAAGGATAAGGAGGGAAGGTGAGAGACAGAGCTGCTGCTGCAACTGGACTGAAGTTCAATGAAGTAAGGAGAAAACTCTGGAGGAAAACTATGCAGTCAAGAAATGAGAACTGAAGACTGAGCAGTTGCTGTGGGGTCCATTCCGGAACCCTAGAGGCAACGGACAAAGAAACAGGGGAAATTTTAGTGGATGCTTTTAAAGTAACATTTCTGGAAGCCAACTGGACAAAGAGATTAACAAAATATCCAGGTGTCTGCTGGTGGGGAAGATGCAGGAGGGACTGATAGTAATAACTTCCCATTTCTATAGCAGCTTTCATCCTGAAAGTGTGAAGTGCTTTATTACAAACTAGGACCCTTAGGTATATGGCTGGAACTCCCACTGCTTTCAGGAGGAAAACATTCCACCCACCACTGAAATGCAGCCATCTCTGGAATGAGATGCAGCGGGGTGACTGACCAGGGGAACACCTGGCTACTTTGTATTTGGATTGCAAAGTGTCAGCAGGGATTCCCCCACAGGGTGATCACACCACCATGCCAGGTAATCAATGTTTCTAACGTTAGCACTTGGACAGAATTATGGACGAGCCAGGCCACCCCCCCTACCCTGGGGATCCTGGAGGTGCCTTTATGATCTGCCAGCTAAACGTCAGGAGGCAGGTTGAAATGTACACAACAAGGCTACCCTAGGGAAGAGTGTGGGTTCCCCTCCCACTCATCTCATGGCTGGGCAATGCTGCAGTGGCAAAGGAGCAGCAGGACAGCATAGCTCAGCACATGGTGGGGGAAGCAGCATCTCACCCCTAAGATCTGTTTGATTCTCATCAGCCCTTTGTTTCCTCCTGTGACATTTGTTCGCTCACTTGTTGACAATTCAGACATTAATCTCCCCCTGTCCGGTGTCCTGGACAGATTCATTTTTATCACAGTTCCGTTAGTGCCAGGTTGAGCCGGCTGGAGCCTCGGAGGGCCCCTGCACAGGCTCTTGGCAGTGATATTGCAGGTCCCCTGCACAGGCTCTTGGCAGTGGCCTCACAGCCTCTGCTGGCACCAGCAGCCTCCGTTATCCCCCCCGCCCTCCCTCAGGCAGGCCTGAGCTCCTTACCACATCAGGATACAGAACAGTGCATGAATTCCGGCCTCACTTATTTCAGAGCTCTGGTCAACCGCAAGCACCGTGTGTTTCACAAACGCATCACTACAGTGTGGGAAGGGCTGGGGTCTGGGCACTGGCACTCAACGGATGCTAAGAGGCAGTAACTACCGAGTGGATTCAAACAAACAAGTTCCCCTGCTTTGTCAAACTGGCCCAGCATGGGGACTCTGACACAATCCTAGCCAGGCCTTTCCAGCCCACAGCCCCTGGGGCTGAACTACCAGAGAGTGTGTGGTGTATTGAATCTCCCCAGTTCTCAGGGTGAGTTGTAGCACTTTGGATCTCAGCTTGATGATGGGATGTATGTAACCTGGTAAAAGACAGTCCAAATCTGTGCTCATTTAACTACAGGTGTTATTTTGCACCAGTTTAGTGAAACTGGTGCAGCTCTGTGTGTGGACACTCTTCTAGTGGTTTAAAGCTGATGTAGAGCAGTTTGGTGCTTCGGTAAATGCGCAGGTGCAAACTAAACCAGTATAACTAGTTTTAAACTGATACGAGAGAGTCCATGAACAGAAGTTGAACAAGTTTCACTAAACTGATTGAAGTTAAACCAGTGCAACTTGTGCATGTAGATAAGCCCTCGGCTGCAGCCTGTCAGTTAGGGGGCACGTGCTATTAGCTGTGTACTGCTTTCTAACAGGTGGCTTTGTAAACAGGGAAGTGAATTTATCCAGCTTGTGAAATGGTTCCCCCTCTGGTGCCCTGACTGACTGTGTGTTCATATCCTCACCATACCTGGTACAGTAGCTATAGAATTGTCTCTTTCACTGCATTGGGTATAGTCTCGCCCTACTGGGTACTGTAGCCTTGTTACAGCTGGCTGTATCACCATGGTGGCACAACTTACCCTTTGTATTTAGGGGCACTGCTTCATCCACGGGCCAGCTAAATGCCATTTGGGTGGCATTTTGTGTGGGATGAGAGTGCCATCCAGTGGCTAGTTACCTATATGTATCCCACTGAATCCTTTTGGAAATCTGGTGATCACATGATAAGCCCGGTGATTCCTGCACAGTGACTGCAGTGCTGTAGGGCGAGCAGCAGATTCATAAGATACAACATGAGAGGAAATGTCTGCAGAGCAAACCCTGCAGCACAATAAAGTGGAACACACTGCCATGTGGCCTGAGCATGGTCCCAGAGGGGGCCTGCTGCCCTGTGCATCCTTGCCATGGGAGAGCGCTGAAGTAACGCATGCTGTACCACTGTCCCATGGATGGCCAAAGCTGTTGTAAATGTCCTCTGTGGCCCATAATGAAGAGCCAAGTGTTTCATGAGCATAGTGGCACTGGCTCCTTGGTCTGTCCTAGTGCAGCAGAGGGCAGGAGGAAGGAGGGGACCAAGTTGCTGAATTTGAATCATGGAAGGACACTGCTTTGAAATCACGGCAGAGGGTCTTGGGTGCCTCTCCTCTAGCTGCTCGCACCCTGGGGTTGTTCCTGCATATCCCCTGCATGCCCGCCGGGCAGGGATTTCCATTCTGTTACAGCAGAGTTACGCTCTGTAAGGCACTTCTGTGAAAGGGGGACTGTGAACTTCCTGCCACTCTCTTCCACTGGGCCAGCCCCCTCACCCCAGCAGAGGCAGTGAGGTGTGTGTGTGGGAAATAAATAAGTGCAGTATCTGCTCAAATGATCTTACCAGACCTAATGGGCTCAGTTTTTCTGTTGATGCTGCAAACAACCCTCCAACCTCCCTCGGGATCCACAGCTCCTGCTGGGTCGTTCCTGCCTCCGACACCATGGCTGCTAGGAAAGACTTTGCAGCTGGAACCAAGCAGGCCATTTGCTCAGGGAAGCTGAATGGGCCCCAGCTAACTTTCCTGCAGCTGTAGCTGGTCCAGCAGGGCTAACAGGCATAGGAGCTTGTTTGCAGCAAGCTGTAAAGTCAGCTGATTATTACATGTCTTACGGCAGTGCCCAGAGACCCCAGTGAGGATCAGGGCTCCATTGCGTTGGGCACTGCTGAGACACATAGGCCTGGTCTACGCTACGCGTTTATACCTATTTTAGCAGCTTTAAACCGATTTAATGCTGCACCCATCCACACAATGAGACCCTTTATATCGATATAAAGGGCTCCTGAAACTGGTTTCTGTACTCCTCCCCGACAAGAGGAGTAGCGCTGAAATCGGTATTACCATATCGCATTAGGGTTAGTGTGGCCACAAATCGATGGTATTGGCCTCCAGGCAGTATCCCACAGTGCACCACTGTGACCGCTCTGGAAAGCAATCTGAACTCAGATGCACTGGCCAGGTAGACAGGAAAAGCCCCGCGAACTTGTGAATTTGACATTTCCTGTTTGCCCAGCATGGAGCTCTGATCAGCACGGGTGGTGAGTGCAGTCCCAAATCCAAAAGAGCTCCAGCATGGAACCATACGGCGAGATACTGGATGCGGATCGCTGTATGGGGAGAGCAAATCTGTTCTATACTGAGCTCCGTTACAGAAGACGAAATGCCAAAGCATTGAAAAAAAATCTCCAGGCTATGATACACGATCCACAGCACAGTGCATGTGCTGTGACAAGCGTAACGGAAAGCCAAGAAACAAATGACGCTCATGGAGGTGAGGGACGGGTACCCGAGGACTCCAGCTATCCCACCAGTCCCTGCAGTTCTCGAAAAGCATTTGCATTCTTGGCTGAGCTCCCAATGCCTGTAGGGTCAAACACATTATCTGGGGTGGTTCAGGGTATATCTTGTCAATTTACTCCCCCTCCCCCATGAAAGAAAAGGGAAAAGAATCGTTTCTTGACTTTTTTCAATGTCACCGTATGTCTACTGCATGCTGCTGGTAGACACGGTGCTGGGGCAATGAACAGCAGCATCCTCTCCCCTCCCCTCCCCGGTGGCAGACGATACAGTGCAGTAGGACTGGTAGCCGTCCTCGTCATCAGCCCGTGAGTGCTCCTGGCTGGCCTCAGGTGAGGTCGGCCAGGAGCGCCTGGGTAAAAACAGGAATTACTCCTGGTTATTCCCGGCAGATGGTACAGAACGGCTGGTATCCGTCCTTATCATAGCAACTGGGGGCTGAACTCCATCAGCCCCCCCCCCCCAACTTTCATGTCTAAAGAAAAGATAATTGACTGGCCCAAGGTCACACAGGAAACCTATGGAAGAGCCAGGAACTGAACCCAGCTCTCCGCCTTAACCACAAGCCTATCCTTCCTCCCTTCCTCACTGCAACACACAGGGCCAGGGTCACATGTTGAGTAAGGAAAGGCCATGTTTACATAATTGCTCTTCTTTTAACAGCAGACATGGCTACTGGCTGCACCCAGGCCCTGACACAGAGTCATTTGGACAGATCAGCTTATAAAACTAAGCACAGACTTCGACTTGCCTTGTGGCCACGGCTGCAATTGATGGGTTGCAGGCTGAGTTGCCAAGCAATAATACCTGCTGAGAGGGATCCAGGGGTCCCACTGTGCAAAGAGGTATCAGGAGGTGGAGGGGACAGCGGAGGTCATTGAGAGATGGTTCTGCTCCTGGGACACGTTCTGTCTGTCGTCTGGGCAGCTTCTTCTCTTTGAGGTACTGTTATCACTCTGTGATTGGGGGAAGGGGTCTTCATCAGCCTAATCCTGCCAAGCATCCTTTGCTGGAACCTGGAAAAACAACAATAAAAGCCCTTAATCCCCCTGGTTTGGGAGGAGTGGCCCTGCTTTGATATCGTCCCTGTCTCAGCTCATCCATGGGGGAAGGGAGGGAGCCGTCATCCTCACTGTCAGGTCCTGACAACCTCAGTGAGCATCTGGAGCGGTCTGTCACCACCCTCTCTGTGCGTACAAAGGACTCCTCCAGGCCCAGGGTGATGCACAGCCCTCTGGACTCCGCCACTGCATGCCAGGGGACTCCCTTTCCACCCTGCTCCCTGGACGAATCCACTAGTGCCTGGGCTAGTGTCTGGCCTCCACCTTGCAGCAGCAAACTGAGTGTGTGAGGAAAGGTCCACAGGAAGGCCTGAGCCCAGCAGAGAGAAAGACCCAAATGTCAGAGTCCAGATCCTGCTGTGCCACCCAGGTGCTGGGAACTCCTTAGATCCAGACTCTGAAGGGTTTAGAACCGAACTCCACTGATTATGTCTGGATGGCACAGGACTCTATGGGCACTGAATAAACCTCCAAAGTCCCAGCTCAGCCCATGGGGGCTTGGTGTAAAACCTGGGCTGATTCTCTGAGTGGTTGTTCTAGCATCCTGGTCAGGAACGTGGAGGGGACATCCCCAGGACATTACAGAGCTGTACTTCCCTGCAGTTTGGGGAGGGAGCATATCACTCCCTAGGGATCGCTGCCAGGTTCTGGGTGCACTTCTGTGGTGGGGGATTCACTGAGACCCAAATGCAATCCCATACATGCGGAGAGATTTCCTCCCAGCCACTTGCTGCAATCAGTGCATGCCTGAGGTCTGCTTGCCATTATTTTGGCACTAAGCACCAGAGAAAAGCACCCAGCCACATAATTTGGCATGTCTTCTCTCTCTCTTGGAAGAATTCACCCTGCATTGCTGTCCCTTTGCACAGGCTGCACCAATAGAGAGGGGCCAGAAACATCTCCCAGCCCAGGCAATACCCTGTATCCAGCATTTGCCTTCCCTGTCCAGAAGCCAGGGATGGAAGGAGCAAGACTCTGCACCCTGGCTATTCCATGGCTGCATGAGGAACCAAGAACCCAGCTGACCCAGCAGTCCCAGAATCAGGGCGGCACAAGCTTTGATCTTCCATCCCTATGCCGACCCTACTGCCCACACCGGGGTGAATGAACGTGGCCCCTGTCTTTCCTACCCCTCTCTGGTTTGCTCTCACAGTCTGCATCTCTCTCCAGTGCAGTCCGACGCCCGCCTGCGTATAGTTCCTAATCTGGGTCTCCCTTTCCGCTCTCGAATAGGAGATTTATATCTCAAGTGGAAAGACCTCAGTGCTTCCTCTATTGTCCTCATGAGTGAAGGCAGCACCCAGCCCAGCAGCCTAATTTACAGCCCCGCCTGCAGGCAGAAATCACGCCAGCTGGACTCGAGCCCAGCCATGAGGCAGCAGAGCAGTGGTGGTTTGAGCGCCATGTGAACCTGGCGCCTTGCTGCCCCCTTTCAGAGCTGTCAGAGAGCCTCCCTCTTCCGGCACCTCTTCAGAGTGGGGAGAGGCCAGGGGACGATGCTCCCAACACGAAAGCAGGACTTGTGCCATCTGGGACCCTTGTGGGGCAGCACTGTGAACACTCACAGCAGGTACAGCATGGACAGGGGCAGGGCAGACTTACGCCATGGCAACATGCCTCAGCCCTTCCCTGGAGTGAGAGGGGAGTTCAGTCTCCATGGCTCATGCAACCCTTGGCTTTTCTGCTCAGGCTCCCACTGAGGCAGGGCCGGATTAAGACTTGTAGAGGCCTTAAGCACTGAAAAGATTATGGTGCCTCCCGCATATGTAATTCAAAATAAAAACAATACTACACCATAAAATAAAATTTTATTTTTCGAAATGACACAAAACTTACATGTATGTTGAAATTAAAATAGCTTCTTTCTAGATTTTCTGATTGCAAAATTCTGGATAAGTTCATAGAAGCTGACTTGACAAAGCATGTCCGCTTCCATACACAATAGGGAAAGTGAATCAAGTCTGTCCTGACACATTGTTGTTCTCTGACGTTTTTTTATTCTTTTCAGTTGACAAAAAAGAGCATTCTACGGAGCAGTTAGTAATCATCAGTGTTAAAAAAAATACGTAGTGCGATCTCTACATTTGGAAATACTCATTATATTCCGTCTTTCAATATTGTGTCATGAAGATCAACGTGACTGAATTTCATTTTTCCTGTTTCATTAAACTGTGCGCACATATAACAGTGGAATTGCCTTACTTCTCCACAGAGATTCATGTTCAAGTCAACAGGGTATGAGTCAACTAGCTTTTGGGAACCCTGTGAATATTGTTCCCCAGATAAGTCCATATCATTTAGAAAAAAAATCTATTTGGTACTTCTTTGTACACTTCACCTCTTCTCTTCATATGAGCTTCAAGTGTATCAGGTATAGCATAGTAAGTAGATATACAAAGTTTATCTCTAGGATTCAATGCTGTTTCTGTTGCACTGCCATCATTTGTTTGTTTATTCCTGATTCGCTTGCAAGACTGGGCTTCTTTGTAGTTAGTATCAGGCAAGATATCTTTTGATATGTCTTTAGATCTTTCGAAATCATTCCTCAAAGTGTGTAAGTGGTCTGCTAATGATTGACAGAGGTCTGCACATGTTTTCAAATCGAATTCTTTTTCTTGGAGAGCTTGACTTGTGTGGTAAAAGTGTAAAATTTCATTCCACATGGTCAACATGAATACAAACTCTAGTTCTTGCAGCTTGTTTGCAATGTTTTCTGCCTCTCATATAGTTTCTCCCCTTTGTGACTGGTTTTCAGCTATACTTGCTAATGCATCCACAATCTTTGAGCAGAACTCCAGAATTGCACTTGTTGCCACTGCATGTGCATCCCAGCGAGTATTAGAAAGAGATTTCAACACACAATCATTGCCCAAATATGTTTTAAGAACTGCCCATCGATGTGTTGAGGCAGAGAAAAATGTAAAAAGTAACTGGACTGTTAAGAAAAACCTTACTGCCACCAGACAACAATCAACAGCACTGCCGCCAACAAGATTGAGAGAGTGTACAACACATGGTATGAATATGGCATATTTGTCATATTTCTTCTCTTCTAAAAGCTTCTTCTTTCTGTTTCATTTCTCCCGGCAGTTTACGTTTCTGTGATCCACTCGGTTAGGTTTCATCCTGCCCCTTATCTCAGTTATTTGAACTTTAAAAAAAAAACCAATTACACAATGTACACTATTTGTATGTGTGTGTGTGTGTATATGAGGGAGAAAAAAACAAATCAAGTACATATAACTCAGAAGAATATATCAATAATAAAACAAATTTATTGCAATACATGACAGGATCTGATTTCCTCACATTATTTCGATCTACGTTAGTAGGACACCCCCCTGGTTTACGTAGGGATAAGTGATAAAAAGAGAACAGAAAAACAGGGGAAGTGTGTGTAGTGGAGTGTAAGGAAGTCTAACAAAGTTCTGATTTTTCCCATGATGACTACTTAGATGCTTTTTTTGAAATATCAAATTTTTTCAAAAATAAATCTCATTTTTTTGGTGCCCCCTGCTTTGCTGGTGCCCTAACACGTGCTTAGTCTGCCTATTGGGTAATCCAGCCCTGCACTGGGGGGCCATTAATGGCCAGGGTTATCCCTGATTCTCCACAAAGAGCTGGTGAATGGCTGAGGGCTGGGCTTGACCTGAAAGTCTTGGCAGCCACAGGGATGGGCACTTTCACAAGGGAAAGAGAGCTAGGGCGCCTGCACAAGCAGTCTCAGGGCTGGGGGCCTGCAGGGCATTCTCAGTGGGTGGAGGCCCTCAGTTCTGGATTCACTTCTCCCATTGGTCTGACATAACCCAAGTTCAGTGAATTTCAGGCCATGGCATAAGGCTCACATATTTCTGTCTGAGGGTGGGCAAACTGCTGCTGTGACCATCTAGACCTCCTTATACTTATCCAGCCCCCCGCAACCACATTCTCTGACTGCATCACACCTTGAATGTATTTATCCTCACATCACCCATCATTCCAATGTATAGGTGGAGACCTGAGCCACAGAGTGACTAAATGATGCCCAAGATCACCCAGGAGGTCCACAGTGGACCTGGGAATCCAACCCAGGTCTCCCAGGCCCTGGGGGAGTGCCTTAGCTTCTGAACCAGTCTTCCTCTCTCACAGGGGGAGGTAGGGAGATCTTTTGGGACTGACCTGTGCCAGGTTGTTATTTAGTGATGGGATGTTTCTTTGAATTGTTGCTGTTATGCCCAGAGATGATGATGCCACCCAGGGCCAGCGCTTCCATTAGGCAACCCGAGGTGGTTGCCTAGGGCGGCAGGATTGGGAGGGGGGGGGCGGCATTTTGCCGCCCTTAGCGGAAATTTGGCGGTGGGGGGTCCTTCCGCTCCAGGTCTTCAGTGGAAATTTGGCCGCGGGTCCTGGAGCAAGTGAAGGACGTGCCACCGAATTGCCCCGAAGATGCGAGCAGAAGGACCCCCGCTGCCGAATGCTCAGAGGAGAAGCGCTGCTGCCTAGGGTGGCAAAAACCCTGGCCCTGCTCCTGATGCCACCAAGTGGCCATCAGTTGGGAATGACTTTTGATCACTGTCACCTGGGCCTGCTTTTGCCTGCAGCACCAGATCCCTGGGTTGGAGATGACAAGTGCCTTATTCCATTACCAGTCCAATGGACCAAGCAGCCAGTCCACCCCATAAGAAACAGTAACAGCTCACTGTTAAAGAGGTGCTAGTGGCTCCCATGAGCAACACAGACCCATGGAGTCTGAAGCTTGGCAGCTTGGAGCCAAATGTTCAGACTCTTCTCTTGATCTATTTGGGCTGAAAATCTGCCAAGGTTGGGCTTTGTGGTGAGATTTCCAGCTCTTCCTCATGCTGTCCAGGCCCATATAAGAAGAGTGTCTCTTGTTCAGCACCAAGATTGGAAATACTTTCCACGCTGCTGGCAGCCACTTGACTCAGTATGAAACACTGCATGAAGGGATATCCTTGCATGTAAGTGGAAGGGAGACATTGTCCTGGGGTGACATCTGCTTGTGCACCCCAGTGCCATCGCAGAAGGAGGATGCTGCCCCCCAAGAGAGCCCCATGCAGGACGACACCTGTTCCCCATTCATTTTCCTTCCATTCTCTTCTCCATTGCTTCATCCAAGCCAAAGCCTCAGTGGATCTGAGAGCAAGGCCGCCTTGGAGCAGAGAGGGGAGTGGAAGTCAGGGTCCAGAGGAGAGAAGCAAGTGGATCAGAAAGATCAGAGTTTGACTCTGCCTGGCACCTCCAGTGCAGAGAGCATCAGAGCAGCAAATGCGCCCAGGTCTTAAAATGCAGGTGTTACCATGCAGAGAGGGAGTGAGGATTGGGGGCTTCGATAATGCTACCCTGAGCCTGGGGAAAGAGTTACTGACCCTTCAGCTCCAGGTAGACTGCTGCTCTTCCCCTTCCCCCACCCCCAAAAGAAAAAGCCGAATGGATAGTCTGTTGGCTGTAACACAAACAGGAAACTCGGCCAGGACCCAGCCCTTCTGAGCAGTGAGAGGAAAGAGACAAGCTTTGTTTCAGAAAGGTCCTCAGTTAGGACACACTGGCAGCCTGCACAGGGACATATGGGGTCCGGTTATGGGCACTGAGCATCACTGAGCTCCATCTACCCTATGCAGGTACCTAGAAGGCTACACAAAGGTGAGAAAATCCCCTTGTTTTCCTGGCCCCTCTGCACAGTCTCACATTACACCCCATTCCATCTCGCAGGGTCCTGGAGCCCAGGCTTGAGCCTGACCCCAAGCATCTGCACCACAATTAAACAGCCCCTTATCCTGAGCCCCTTAGCCCGAGTTAGCTGGCATGGGCCAGCCGCAGGTTTTTAATGCAGTATAGACACACCCTATGTGTAGGATGACCTGGTATCTACTTTTCAACCGGAATACCTGGTCGAAAAGGGATCCTGGTGGCTCTGGTCAGCACCACCTACCGGGCCGTTAAAGGTCCAATCGGTGACGCTAAGGCAGGCTAGTCTCTACCTGTCCTAGCTGGCACTGTACTGCGCCCCAGAAGCAGCCAGCAGGTCTGGCTCTAGCTGGTGGGGCCACGGGGCTCCATGCACTGCCCCAAGCATCGAATCCGCACTCCCATTGGCCAGGATGTCTGCGGGTGAGAGTGGCACGTGGAACCTCCTGATCCCTCCGCCTAAGATCCGGACCTGCTGGTTGCTTCTGGGGCATGCGCAGCGTGGTACCAGGACAGGCAGCTAGCCTGCCTTAGTCCCCACACCCCAGGCTGCGCTGCTGACTGTGAGCCCCCCAAGGTAAGCCCACGCCCCAACCCTGAGTCCCAACCCCTGCCCCAGCCCTGAGCTCCCCCAAACCCAGAGCCCTCTCCTGCACCCCAACCCCTCAGCCCCACTCCAGAGCCTGCACAACCAGCCAGAGTCCTCACTCCCCTGCCCTCCAACCCCAGCCCTGAGCCCCCCTGAACCTGGAGCCCCCTCCTGCACCCCAAACCTTTCACCCCCATCCCAGAGCCCCTAATCCCCCTGGACCCCAACCCCCTGCCCAGAGCCCTCTCCCACCCTGAACCCCTCATCTCCGGCCCCACTCCAGATCCCTCACCCCGTCCTGCACCCCAAACCCCTGCTTCAGCCCATAGCCCCCTCCCCCACTCTGAATCCCTCAGCCCCATGCCCCAGCCTGGAGCCCCCTCCTGCACCCCAACCTGGTGCCCACACCCCTAGTTAGAGCCCTCACCCCATTCTACACCCCAACCCCCAGCTCCAGCCCAGTGAAAGCGAGTGATGGTACGGGAGAACAAGCCACTGAGGGAGGGGAAATGTAGTGAGTGGGGGGTGGGCCCCTGGGGAAGGGGTGGGGCTAGGGTGTACGGTTTTGTGCGACTAGAAAGTTGGTAACCCTACCTCTGTGGCCTAGTGGCCAGCACTCCCCCTGGGTTTCTGGGCCCTAGGTAGGAGGGCTATGCAGAGAGAAAGCTAGCTCCCAGGGGAAGGAGCCTGACAGACTAGCAGGGATGAAAGTGCTGTGGAGGCAGCAGAGGGGGGAAAGAAAGCCTACCACCTACCAGATTAAGGCAATCTGAGGCCATGTGCACACTACAACACAGAGCTCTTGTGGGTCCACTGCCACTTCATGGTCCTGCCTGTCCTGTGGCTCCATTCCCCTCTCAAAATGGAGATTGCCTGGGAGTCCCCCCAACACAGAGAGACCCTTGTCTCTTCCCCAAGTAACACCAAGGGGAGCTAGGGTGACCAGATGTCCCAATTTTACAGAGACAGTCCCGATATTTGGGGCTTTTTCTTATATAGGCTCCTATTACACCCCCACCTCCATCTTGATTTTTCACACTTGCTGTCTGGTCTGCCCAGGGGGAGCAGTACTTACCCCAGCAGAGGGAGTGTATCCATGTGGGTGGGCCAGGCTCACTGCCCTTCTCTTCTCCTGCCACACCCAGTGTCCCCCATTATACAGGGACTGGCGAGGCCCCCAGAGCACTAGGTCTCAGAGTAACACCCTACCAATATGAACAGGGTAGTTCACCCCTCTCAGATATTGTTAAGGCTCTCTGAAGACAAAGGCAGAGGTATGGCCCAGCACTGGTTACACTTCATTCACATTTCCACGCAATTCTATGAGGGCTACAAACTTTAACAAAAACCACCAACCAACCCCCTGAGATTCTGCTGTATGCCCCTGATTCCAGGAGCTGGGGCCCTAGACAAAGGCCTACAGGGCCTATGCTTAATCAAACTCTTCCTTCTCAGGCCAATGAAGGCTGGGAATGCTGCAGAAACAGCATGCACAGCCCCAGGGAAGTACTTCTTTGTTGCTCAAGACATAACCCTCCGGCCAATTAAGGAGCAGCATAAATGGCCTGGAAAAAGACTGCCATCCAATCAGGTGGTTGTGATGTGGGACTTTTGGGGGTAGGAAGATCAGGAAAAGGAGGGTTCCTTAGGACTGACTGAGGTGAAAGAGATACCCTCCCCTCAAAAAAATATAGCAGGTTGCTT
The DNA here is from genome assembly GCF_003597395.2 of Chelonoidis abingdonii. Taxonomy (NCBI): domain Eukaryota; kingdom Metazoa; phylum Chordata; order Testudines; family Testudinidae; genus Chelonoidis; species Chelonoidis abingdonii. Next base: position 17,542,342 of record NC_133785.1, read on the forward strand.
TCTCGCTCTCACTGGACCTGAGTAACCAAGCATCAGTGGTCATGGTATAGCCATTGCTATGGATTCAGGAACATGTGGGGAGCAGTGAAAGACATGTTGCCAACTCTCACAATTTTATTGCTAGTCTCATGATATTTGGTGTGTCTCTTAAAGCCCCAGCTCCTGGAGTCATGCGAATACATGAACATTTCAGCTTTCATGTAAAAAAAAACAAAAAAAACCCCGCAAGTTTCTAGTCCTCATAGTTGCTGAGACAAGCCTGAAAATGTGACTCCTCACCCCTACAGGTTAAAAAACCAGAAAACTAATGTAAAGACATCAATATTATTTTGGAAAAAAAATTCATGATTTTTAAGGCAATCTACTGCTACTTTGGGACCTGACTTGTGATTTTTGAACATTTGGCATTGGCAATAGGTATGCATAACCCTCCCCACCTGGCAGTGAAGAGCTGGACCGCACCAGGCCTCTCTGTTTGACAGGGCATACATTAAAGTCAACATCCAAATGCCCGACTGCAGAGCACACAGCAGCCACTGTAGCACTGGATCCAAGGACAAGGATTCTTTGGGAGAGATGACAGAGCATTATTAGTTATTAATTTATTATTCATTATTATTATTATTAAACATTTACAGCAGCATCCAAGATGAATATAGTAGAGGTTTTGCACGCACTGAAGGGGCAGTCCCTGCCCCGAGAACCTCACAGTCTAAAGACAGACAAATAGACAGATATTAGGGGAAATGGAACAACAATCCATCATTTAAATACAGATGAATAGATGCACTGTCGGAAGTGGGTCTTTAAGAAGGATTTGAATATGGACAGAGTTGTTCAGTTCAAAAAAAAAAAAAAGCTCACGCTCCAAAACGTCTGTTAGTCTATAAGGTGCCACAGGATTCTCTGCTGCTAGTGCATGCACTAATCTGTACCACAAGGGGGCACAATTGGCTAATTTATTACAGCTATTATTCTTTCACCTGGTTCACCAGGCTCATATGCAGACAGCAAGGCAGCAAATAGCTGGCTGGCCATTAGCCCCATGCAGAAGGTGCACTATTATTATTGATTATTTGTATTATTGTAGCACCTCAGTCATGGACCCCAGTCAATGGACCCCAATTGTGCGAGGTCCTGTACAAACACAGAATGACCAATCACTCAATAGCCATATAAAGTAACCAGTGTTAGAACCAAGAACAAGCTGAGTGTTTGCCTGTCAGAAAAGGTTTCCGATATATTTATATTGGCAGCAGGGCATTTTTACATGTGTGTGTCTGTGCAGCGGTTGCACCATTTTAAGGGAGCAATTTAAACAGTAAACTTGGTTTTGCCGTCTACATTTTATATATTTCCTGTAAGGTTTATCACTTTCCCCCATGGTAAGGAATGCTCTATCCCACGTGACACCACCTCCTAGCTGATAGGTGGCTTGTTCTTTGGGGAAAAAAAAAAAAAGATAGCATGGTCAAGATGTTCCAAAATGGGCATTTAAAGTTAGCTTCCTAAGTCCATCTTAAGGTGCCTACATAAGTGGCCTGATTTTTCAAAAGCACTGAAGACTGAGCAGTTCCTGTTGGCTTCCAAGACTAAACTCTCCTTGCAACTAACCACCAAAAGTCAGCATTCAGGAGAAATGGCGTCATGTTGGATGAGAGGCCAAGCCATAAAATTCAGATGGGCAGCCAGCTCTGCTGATGTGAGATTCAAGTGGGAGTCTGTTGCTAAAGAGACAGTGAGGCTCACATGCTGCCTGCTCTCCCCTATGACCTTACCAGTGAAATAACACAACACTAGATGCAAGACGAGCTGAACGTTGAGAACAGGAGTGGTGCTCACCTGAAGGATAACCTGGGCCACAGCACAATGCTGCCTGCAAATGAGATCCCAAAAGCAACATTCACCATGAACAAGGTGGGGGAAGACTCTGTGGGATCACCCAGGAGATGCAGGAAAGGTTCCCTAGGGATCCCATGTTGGGCAGATGTTTCCCTAATTCTCCATGTAGATGCTGCTGGTTTCCCACATCCACTGCAACCTGGAGCAGTCTTCATTCCCTTGACAGGTGGCTCTTCTGGCTTCAGGTATGGATGCTGTTTAAAACATTTTGAGGGAGTCAAGCTGAGGGCTTAAAGAAAGCTACAAAATTCAATACCAAGACCTTTCTCCTCTTCTCATACATCAAGCATAAGAAATCCCACAAGACCCCCAAATCAGGCACAAATCCTGCCCAGTACCTGAGAGACACTAGTCCCCTCAACATGGCTGTAGAGCTGGCTGGAGGGGAAAAGATAATGGTGTCCATGCATGTTCTGCATGAGAACTCCAACTCCCTAGCTTCAAAGCCCCAACAGAGTCAGGACAGATGGACGTGGACCGTCTGGGATGTTAGGTTTAAAGCAGGAACATTGGCAGGCCAGGGAGAAGGGATGGAAAGAGAGCATCTGAGGGTTTTATGACAGCACGAGAGCCTTGTTCGAACACAACTGTGTTGGATAAGTAACAGAAATAGCCATGGGTATCATAGTGAGACATGGTGGTCCTCTATATCCTCGAGAGCCCTGGCACATGGCAGAGGTTACTAGTTTTTGGGTAGGTGTGAAGAGGCAGTTCTTTATTGAGCCTTACATCAAGCCCCTCCTAGATCTTTGTATAAAACCGACAGCTGATTGTGCTAGTGAAGATGCTGGGGGGTATGTGAGGGCATCTCCGCTGACCTCTTCTGAGTGACTCCCAGCGACACCCTTAGGGAATGGTGGCAATGCTGCAGGTTAAGGGCAATGGTTTGGCCAATACGTGAGTGGACAAATGCCGAACTGCTGGCTAGGCCTGTGTGTCACAGGCTGGGGAGGGGCTGAGCAGAGAATCCCCCCAAACCTGTGTCACCTGCAACTTGGTTCCCTCAGAGACAAGAAGCTGTGCGGTGCCTGGCCGATGGTGGGAGATACTAAAGCGACGGGGACAATCAGAGAACAAAGCAGCCTGTGCGAAACCTGCTTTCAGGCCGGCTACAACTGCAGGCTTCAGTTGTGCTTTGGTGGTGGTTGACTTTGATGCGACTCAAGTAGCCTTTCTTCCTGCCCAATGCCTCTGGCACTCATGGCCTACAGTGTGTTTGAGGCAAAGAATGTATCCTGTCACCACGGCTGCTTCCCTTTATTTGAAGTGTCTCACTGAGCTATCTTCCCCTGACATGCTTCTTTCAGTGAGAATTATTTCCCCCTGCTTCTATCTGTCAATGGCCTCCCTCCCCCCCCGGGCCTCCATGCTCCCCGTATGTTCAAGCAGGTGTGAAGACAGGCTGGCCCTTTGTGTAGAATCTCTTTCCTCCCCTCTCTGGACTCCTTCCAGTGCTGTCACTTTTTTTCTCTCTTTCCTCCGTCTTGTTTTTCAACAGAGCGCAGGGCTCGCTTCTCCTGTCACCTGGGCTGAGGCTGTGCAGCCGCACGCCTGCTCTAATCTCGCCTTCCACAAAGGGCATCCCTGTCACTCCAGGGAATTAGAGACATACCTGGATCTAGGGCTCGGCGGATAACACAGCCAAGCTGGCCGCAGCCAGGGGGATCCTGCTGATAGCACAAACAGGAGCCTGGCGCACTCTGCTTTAACTTCGCACCAACTCTCCACCCTCAGAGAAAACTCTTGCTTTGCACAAACCTGCTTGTGAGATATGAATGCCAGGAGGCAGCTGCAGGAGAACAGCCAGGCTAGGCTGAAGGTTGTTCTTCCGATCTTCCAGGCCCCGCAGCAGCATGAAGGGGTTTTCAGCACAAAGAACCAGGAGGACAGGCGACCGTGCCCTTCACTCCTAGATCAGCAATTCAAAATCCCATCTGGATGGTAATGACTCATCAACGCCCTTCCGCTGGCTGTTCAGTGGCCCTGGCAGGTGAATCTCATCACAGCAGCTCCCCTTGCAATTGGCACTATTCCTCCCCCCTTCCCGCCCACCTCCGGCCACCTCATTGGCAGCCTCAGCTGTGAAATTTAGGACTGAATGGGCCAGCAAAGTTCAGTTCCCCCTTGGCCCTGCAGGGGGTGCCCCCAAGCCAGCACTAGGTCAGCTGGGAAGTCTGCAGAATGAGGGCCACGTGGTAACTGTCCTTAGGGAACAGCCAGGATGCCAGTCTCCAGGGCTGTCAAACAAAATCAAAACCAGTCCCGGTGCTGCTGTTTCCTCCTCTTTCCCTCCCCTGCTGTCACACTCCCCTCCCTCCAGCAGCAACTGCATCACGTGAAGGCCAGTGATAATGTGTGGGACATGAGGGTCACCCTTGCACACTTGGTGAGAATGGCCTCGAGCCCTAGCTCTCTCCACAAACCCGGCAGCGTGCGCTCAGGTCCATGGAACTGTGGCAGGGTAAAGCCAATATAACAGAGTGGAGAAACAGGCTCATGTGCCCCAAGATGCCCCTATATCTGTGCCTCCTCCTGAGAGCACAGGAATCCTTCTGCCAGGCAGGGGACTGGTACCAGACAAATCCACCCACTGCTCTGCCTGATCCCTGCCAGCATCAGTGAACTCATGGAAAAGGCTAGGATGCTTTCAACAAACCCTCTCCCCTGTCAGAACCCTGGCTATTCCTCTAGCCATCTGTTTCTATCGGCCTGCATCCCTCAGCAGCTGGCACAAGGACCATAACAGCACTGAAGATGCCAGCCAAGTGTCCAGTGGTGTTTTGAGAACAGCCTTGTTATCGGTGCTCCTTGGCATCTGTCTTCACCTCTGCCCCCAAGGAATTATTTGAAGGTGTTGATCTCACCTGACAAGCTCTCCTGATGCCTCCTCTGCCAGCATTTTCTGTCTCCCGCTGGTCTGGGCTTGCCAGCAGCACCCAAGCAGCGTAGGAGGGAGAGGGCTCAGGGGATAGCGAAGCTTCCTTAGATAGGCACCTCCTTTGAGATTTGATTGACATGGCACTTACATACTGCAGTGATAGGCACCTTATAAATGTCACATCGGCCAGACAGACACCAGTGCCAGCCAATAAAAGGACTTTACTAGACTGGGAACAAATCAGACATTTTGGGCTTCATGCCACCACAGCACATGGCACAAATAGACTGTGTGAATATTACCATGGCTCAGACTCAAACCAGGGGGTCTCACTGGAGCCTGCTGAGAGCAGATCCACTGGGGGAGCCTAAAGAAAGCTCTCAGCTAGGTCAAGAGCTAAGCTGGGATCATCTCCGCTGGAAAGGTTCAACTGAAACTTGTTGGCCATGAGTCCCAAAGTATTCAGCCATTCCTGGCAATTACAGAAACAGGTGGGGGCTGGAGAATATACCAGAGGGAATGTTCCTATGTTGGCTCAAGAGACAGTCTAGATAGGAACCTGACAAGGCCTAAGGTCTATAGTTGCAAGAAAGCCAGATGAAGAGAAATCATGTTTTAAAGTGTATCTGAAGCAAACATGCTGCCAGTCCTGCCCGAGGCTGATTTAACAAGGATTGTTTAGTCATCTCAAGAGCAGATTGATTAACATGATTTTTAAAAAATGAATTCAAGGATAATAGCAATTATCTTTACAGTGTATGGGGTTGTTAGTTTTGTTTTGTTTTGTTCTTGGAAATTGCATATGGGATGCCATAAAATAAAACCACAAATCAGCCTGATGTCCAAACAGTGCCCAAGAGTCAGGGTAGCCAGCAAAAATATCAGCCAAGCTAAATTATACAATGAAGAGAAAAGAGGAAGAGCAAGAAGAAGAGAAAGAAGGAAAGAAAGAAGAGAGAAAGCAGAGGAGAGGGAGCACAAATACAGTGTTAGCACATGATGGAACGGTCTCCTCCCTGTACAATCAAAGTGCCCATCACAACCGTCTCATCTGTAGGTGATTCTCTGCTATGAAGTTGTTCTGGTTGATATGATCATTGCTCATTACATTTATCACCCTGTGCTAGTGCTGTACAGACACCCAGTAGGAGACAGTCCCTGCCACAAAGAGTTTCAAAGACAGACAAAGCATGGGAGGGGAAACAAAAAAGCAACTGACTGTACTGCTGACTTGCAGCTCAGTAGCAGAGCTGGGAATGAAACCTATCTATCCGGAACCAATTCCATAGCCACTGACCCACTCTGCTGTCTAAAGGTTAAGAGGGATGCTCCCCTGCCAGCACAAAGAGAAAGCCAGTGTCACTTTCCCTCAGGAGCAGGTATGCTATGGTGGTGTGAATACAGGTCTAAGTTCAGGGAACTCACTCGCTTCAATCCTAGCTCTGACATTCACTTCCTATGGGACCCTGGGCAAATCACTTCTCACTGAAGCTCAGATTCTCTATTATCTTACTCCTTATGACGTCATTTACAGCTCTGCAGAGTGGGTGTCATATGCTCTTATCAGTGCAAATGGAGAATTCTGGCTTTTCCTCGACAAGCAGGAAAGAATCCAAAGAGGAGAAACTGGTTTTGTAGTTGGAAAGTGATGGTTCCTAACCAGATCAGCCACACCATCACCGGTTCATTCACCTGCACGTCCACCAATGTAATATATGCCATCATATGCCAGCAATGCCCCTCTGCTATGTACATCCGGCCAAACTGGACAGTCGCTACGGACGAGGATAAATGGACTACAAATCAGTATTAGGAAAGCAATATCGAAAAACCTGTAGGAGAAAACTCAGACTCCCTGGCCACACTATAGGGACTTAAGGTCATCCCTGCAGCAAAAAACTCAGGACCGACTTCAAAGAAACTCCTGAGTCTCAGTTATCTGCAATTTGTCACGCATCAGCTAGATTAAACAAAGACATGGAACGGCTTGCAGACTACAAAACTAGGTCTCCTCCTTGGTTTTCACGACCTCAATCTGCTAGAGACAGGGCCATCCTGCCCTGATTTGAGCTCAACCTTCTTATCTCAGCTTGCTGTTATATATATGCTGCCCTGGGAATTCCACTAACATGCATCTGATGAAGTGGGTATTCACCCACGAAAGCTCATGCTCCAAAAACGTCTGTTAGTCTATAAGGTGCCACAGGATTCTTTGCTGCTTTTACAGATCCAGACTAACACGGCTACCCCTCTGATACTTGATGCTTTTTTTAGTCTCTCCTAAGTGAAATGAGAACCCTCTAATCACCAAGTGGATTCACCGGGAAGAAAAGTGAACGAGGCCATTACTATTCCAACTAAGCGGGGGTACTGGTGTCTGATTTCAGTCAGGGGAAGGAAAGGGCACAATGATAATGTGTATATAGAAGATAAAACGGGGTACGTACAATGTATTTGTGGAGAGTTTTGCTGTATTTTTCTTCCAGACAATTTACAACTAGGGGGAAAAAAAATCCCTTCCCGGCCCGTGTCCTGGAACATGGACAATAGCTGGAGGATTTGTATATCAGCCTCGGGAACTGCAGCTAGTACACAAGTTCCAGGAGTCAAGACGGAGACCTATAAATCCTGTGGCAGGAGTCTCTTCAGAGCACTGTGGGGGCAGCCAGCAGCTGAGACACCTCTAGCGCCTCAACCCTGATCCAAGAAGGGGATTTCTCACGGCTTTGAGACTCCAGTTCATTGTGTGCTAGGACAGCAGGTGCCGGCTAACGGTGGTGATTCGCTCACTCCTGGCATTAAGTAATACTCCAGAGCTATTGGATTCAATGCCCAGAAAGTGCTTCCTGCCACCAGCCAAGACAATAGACAATAAAAGGGGTCAGCCCTCCATTCTGTGGCCTTGTGACCTTGGATGCTTTATAAAGAACATTTTTTTCCCTAGCAACTCAGAGAGGGAGATTTGCTGAGTTCTCTGGGCTTTTAAATCATTATTATTTCAAAGTTTTATTTTAAAACAGACAGTGATAGAAGGGGCTGGACCGACAGCTCTGAAGGCCCCTATTTATCTAGAAGCAGGCCCAACAGCAGGCAAGCTTCCCCACACAGACTGTCCCCCTGCCAAAGTGCCACTAGACTGATCCAGAGAGACTACCATTTTCCTCTTATGCATGGCACTCCAGAAGTGCATTATTGGAGGTTTCTCTTCTGAACCTGCAAGGGCTGGGCTGGATAAGCAGTACCAGACTAGAGGGACCAGTGTTCTGCTCTGATGTGGCAATGTCTATGGCCAATGCCTGCACCAGGCTGAGTCACACATGGAGGAACAAAATGTAGGAAAAGGAAAATGTAGAGAAGTGACAGGTCCATATTTGGAGACCTGAAGCAACTGGGTCAAATTCATCCTCCGGGTAACTCAACTGATTTGGGGGAACTATCCAGGAATGACTATGTCCCATTCATCTTGATGGTTCCATATAGGACTTTCCCAACCATATGGAAATCTTTGTGCCACAGACAATGCCTAAAGTAGGGATTATGGGAACACTTCACTTACTGACATCCCTGCTCACTATGCAGTTGTCAACAATGCAGGTCTCTGTAAAAGCAAAAGGCACCGGGGCTTCTTTATGGTAAAGCAGGAACTTTGGGGAAGGGCTCATGTCCTTTCTGTGCTCTGTAAAGTGACCAGCAGTGTTAACCCCTCTATAAATAATCATCATGCAATATTAAGCCCAGTTCTGCTAATGCAGAAATCAATGGCAAAGCTCCCAGACTTAAATGGAAGCAGGACTTGGCTAACTGTGTGATATAGCATGGAACTACTGCATTTTACAGTATTGAATCATGGTACTGGACTGTATTGTACTCAGTCCCCAGCACTGCATGGCATTATCCGATATTGCATTGTTCTGTACTGAATTGCATTGCATTCGAGGATTGTATTGCACTTTATTGTATAGCAACACATTGTACTTTACTGTATTGCTTTCTGCTGGACTGTAGGGCACTGTACCTCACTCCACTACTGGCCAGCCTGTCACTTTAATATTGGACCACTGGAACTGCCTCACAGGGGAACTGTGCAGATTAATTAGTTAATGTGGGTAACAGATTTGTGGCAGCAAACAACTGACATCCCAGTTGCTAACTAAACGTAGTTTTCTGCCGCTTCACTGCAACTCCACAGAAGTCAATGGGTTAAATTCAGCCCTGATGTAGGCAGGCTCTGTTCCAATTGACCTCAATGCAGGTTGCATCTTTTTCCAACAGGGCTGAATTTGGTGCAGTGTTGGTGTAATGTGGCCTGTCCCTGGAATGTTCCTCAGCCAGTAGCACCACTTAACCCTATAAAAACAAGATGCATTGTATTGCAATTTGTTTTTGTTGATTCCCACTTGTTCTCTTTGCTTTTCAAGGCTCCAGTCTGCGGATCCCTTTCTGCCTTTCTCTCTTTGCAGAGTCTGTTTTGCAGGCATCAGCCTTTCCTCTCCTGTGTCCCTCAGATCATTAACTAGCTGCACTCACTCTCTCTCTTTTTTTTCTTTTGAATGTATCAGGCTACTGGAATCAAAGAGGCATTTCAGTGACTCAGGCGTTTCCCATTGCCCTATTCCAGCATCCTCTACTCTTAACGCTGAGAGCTTTTCATGTCCTATTTGGAACTGATAGGAAGCCCTTTCATTGTTTCACTACATGGATATTAACACTGATGAAGGAAATGCTCCATCTGATAACAGAACCGTTGAAAAGTGCACCGTTTCCAAACGAGCAAACTCTGAGACAGTCGATTACTGCTGCCCGCACCGACTCAACTCTTCTCGCCTGGTCAGGCCAGGCAATAAGCAGAACCTGTCTCTCTTGCAGCCAACACTACTCTGGGATTTATTTATCCTTCTCTTTGAGGCCCTTCAGGAAAAGGGGATTTCCCCTGCCTGAGAAATATTCATTGATCAATTTTACTCTTCAGATGAGAACAAGCAGAAAGGCCACAATGACCCAAAGGATCCATTGGTTTATGGAGGTCAATAACATCAGTGAATTTAAATCTAGGATCGATATGGATCTAGTTAATGGCAATAGCTGAAGAGTAATATCTATGATGGGCAGGGCCGGCTCCAGGCACACGCACAGGAAGGAGGTGCTTGGGGAGGTCAATGGAAAGAGGTAGCACATCCGGGTCTTCGCAGCAATTTGGCGGCGGGTCCCTCAGTCTCTCTCGAAGGGAAGGACCGGCTGCCGAATTGCCACCGAAGAATGAAGCAGCACGGTAGAGCTGCCACTGAAGTGCCACTGATCGCGGCTTTATCTTTTTTTTTTTTTTTTCCTTCTCCGCTTGAGGTGGCAAAAAAGCTGGAGCCGGCCCTGATGATGGGACATGAGGTTTTGTGGTTCAGGTGACTGATTCATGCTCCTTCTCTGCCCAGATGTTTCCAAGCTGCAGGTCATTTCTATTTAATGTATTTTTGCATTTATATGGCTACGTAAGCACCTTCCATCCCAGAATCTGAAACCATCTTGCAAGCTTTAATTAATCAATCCTCACAGACTCTTCTGTATAGTGGGTAAGTACCATTATCCTATTTTCACAAACAGACAAACTGGAGCAGAGACAGAAAGACACGTGTGCTGAAGGTCACACAGAAAGTCATTAACAAAGCCAGGAAAAGAACCCAGGGGTCCTATCTCTCATTCTTGTGCTCCCAGAGGAGATCACTGCCTCCAAAACTTCCAGCCAAACATTCAGCTTCCCTGGTCAAAAGGAGACCTGTTCTGGTCCCAGTCACGGCAGGTGAGTTTGCCAGCTATTCAGATACAATGTGCACAAGTGAAGTCAAGTTTCTCTTTTCAATAATATTTAATCTACCCCTTGTCAAAGGAAAGTTCAGTGTCTATATATTGTTCCCCTTGTTTTCATTTTCTCTCTCTGGGCTCCTTGAAGACAGAAGCCTTGCCCATCTTAAGAGGAGGATGTGACAATCTGGGTCCTGACACCAAAAGGGGAGAACAGAAGGTTTAAACTCCCCAAAAGAGCAGTTGAACCAACTGATTATATTTTTATAGTACAATAATACAGTATGTATTGAGTAAGGGCCTTTATATGAAAGTTTGTAATGTTCTGAACTTGATGGTCATGATGCGATACGTATACAGACTGTGATGATGAATCATCCATTGTCCAACGCAGGAAAAGACAATGATAGACCATTAGAGTTCACGGTAATACAGTACAACATCCCAGCTATCAATTTTCCCTCTCTGAATAAACCTGAGTCACTGTGGACAAAGAGGAGGGGGGGAAAAAAGAAAGGAAAAAGGCTTTTAGAAACAGGCTTAGGACTAAGACTTTTTATCCAGAACTTGAGGGATGGACTCAAGACAAGAGGCTGTCCAGGAACGCTGGTTCCCCCATCCTAGCGTTTATGCTGGGAAACCGTTTGAAGGCAATAGATAACTTGTATTAGAAGAGGGATTTTATCTAATATGGACACGTAAAGCCCGAGGGTTCTGTGTAGCTGGTATATGTTTGCTCTCACTATTTCATCTTTGAATCGGTGTTTTTTCTATTCAATAAACTTCATGTTTATTTTTCTCCCCAGCAGGCCTCTGGTGTGCAAACTATGTGGAATGTGTGTGCCAAAGTCAGCTGGTATCTAGGGCGTGGGTTCCAGGCCTTCAGGGGTGGCAAACCAGACAGGAAGGGTTAAGTGGCTGGTACTTGGGAAGGACAGAGCTGGGGAGGCTCAGACTGGAGGGGCTTCTGCAAAGAGTAACTAGGCTGCTGGAAGCCCAGGGGAGACCTTGTGCTCAGAGGTATGCTACTGGTGTCAGGGAATTGAACCATAGCTGCACAGCACAAAGATCCCCCAGAGTTACAGGGCAGGCAGTGACAGGACCCTTTCCTGGTCTGGGTGGGCTCAACAGTGTCATAGAGGGTAAATGCAGAGCTGCTAAAGGAAGGGACACCAGAGCCTGAATCCCTCTGTCATCTTTCAAGGCAGGGAAGTTTGCCCAGCTCATGCTGTCCCTGTTCTGTGGATAGCACTGTCAACTAGTACCTTCCCCCAGTGCTAAAGTCACACAAAAAGTAAAAAAAATCTTGTAAGTCTTAAGCAAAACAAGTGGCCTCTCCCTTGTCAGTATCCGAGTCCTTCCCCTTGATAAGGGACAACAAATGGCTTGATTATCACAGGAAAAGGCATACATCAGCCTGCCTAATGTGTACGCGCTTTTACTGCCATTGAGCACATAACTTGGGCATTTGATCGCTCAAGATGCCAGTGAGGCCCTTAACCTGGGGATAGGCACAAGGACTCGCCCCACTGAATAAGACCCAATTGCTCTGCTAGTCCCATGTCCTGAATCCTACAGTGGCCAGTACCAGCTGCTTCAGAAGAACGTGTAAGAACCCTGTGGGTAGATGTGGGATAATCTGCCCCCCACGTTAGCTCTCATTCCAGTCCCTAATAGCTAGAGATTGGCTTAAACCCTGAAGCAGGAAGTTTAATGTCCCTTACAAGATGCTGCTATCATAAATACCTGACTAGCGCCCCCTGCTGCAGTCCCTACTCACCAAACGTACATGCTTTCGAACACCCGCTTGTGTTCTGAAGTCAGGCCCCACCATCATTAATATTCATTAGCACCCCTTTGCTCACACCGTTTCTCTTTCCATAGCTCTCTGCTCTTCAAAGCGATGAGATGGGGTTTGATTGTTGAGAGTGTTTTGTTGTATCCTAAAGATCTCTCCAAAGCTGGCTGGGCCCCTCAGTTTTCTGTCCATCCTGAAAGTCATTTCCTTTCGCTGTGGCCGCTCTAATCAATTAGCTGCCTATAAATAGCCTTGCTGATTTCACTATGACATCCTCAGTGCATTGTCACTGCCAACTTCCTTCTCTACCTGGGGAGCTGTTTTTTTCCACAGATCAGAAAAAGCTCCGAGGGAGGTTAGGGGAGGGACAGCGAGAGGGTGGAGTGGGCGGTTAGAAACCTGGTGTTCTGCTCAGTTAATAGCTCCAATCTCCGGTGTTACTTTCCACTATGTGCCAGGCCCCTCCCTTTCTCACGAGGAAGCTGTGTGGAGTGCAAAGCTGCTGCTGCCCTAAATCATTCATCATTCCTCTAAATATCTGGAACAAATACCCTAGCACAGCAGAATGGTCCAGTCCTATGAAGTGCTGAGCACCTGGAATTCCCCAGGCAGGCCCCCTTATGAACAATGGTTTCCTGGCCTCAGAGCTGCATACAGGCAAAGCCTCACAAGACACAGAATCCAATCCCTCCCCTCAGTAAGATGCTTGAGTTAGCATCTAGCCACCCTTGGGTGACCAGAGTTGAAGCACCCGGTAATTAGTGATAGGATACTCTCACAAGATTTGGAGGGGCCCTTTATAATGGGACTGCCAGACCAGACCCATGGTCTATGTAATCCAGTATCCTCTCTGCAACAGTGGCCAGAACCAAATGCTTCCAGGGAAGATGCAAGAAACACCAGAGGAAGCAGGTATGAGATAGTCTGGCCCCTAGGAAGGTCACATCCTTATCTCTAATGGCTCAAGGTTGGCTTAAACCCTGAAACTTTAGGTTTTATATCCCTTCCAAATATTTTTTTAGTGTTGACTATTAATTCCAAATATTCTTGTTATCCACATAGTTTTCCAATTCCTTGATCACCTTGGTAAATTCTTGGCCTCAGTACATGCATTGGCAATGAGTTCCACAGGAGTTCCACAGTCTCATTATGTGCTGTGTGAAAACCTATTTCCTTTGATCAGTTTTGAATGTGCCACTTTTCCATGTCCTTGTGTTAGGAGACAGGGAGACCACAAGCTCCTGATCTACCTTCTCTATACTTTTAAATTGCAGAGCCTATGGCCACTGCCCTCTCCTTAAAATCCCTTCACAAAGACTGTTCCCAGCTAATTCATATGGCTGGCTAAGCAGAGAGGCAGATGGGGATACCTGAGATTTACTTCGTCTATTTATAATATCAGAAAAATGCATATATGTGCCTATGAACATTGCACACATTCTATTGTATCCCTCTCTCCTCATACTTCTTATATCCTTGTTGTCTGAGACTGTAGTGTAAATTATTTGGGAGCAGGGACCATATTTCATTGTCTCTCTAGAGCACCCAACACAATGGGCTTCCCAAACCTGATCTGGCCCTCTGGGCACTACTGCAGGATAAATATTAAATAATAATAATGGTTACCTGAACTTGAGCCAAACGTCTTGCTTCTCCAGAAGTGGAGTGGAAATCTCACCCGTGCAGTCTTCTCAGGAGATTTATGCTTCTTGCTCTTCGTCGGGCTAGAACTACCACAAGTACTGACTTTTTTTACAATGCTTCGGCCCTTCCACTTCAAGCTGGAATCGAAAGGGAAAAAGAATTAAAACAAAACATTAACAGACTGTTGCCAAACTTCAAAAGAGGCCCAGTTCCAGTTCTGGATGGAGATTTGGGGGGTTTCTTAATAACACTTTACACTTCTATAGGTTTCATCAGAGGATGCTATCAGTATGCTTGGCAAGCAGTTAGTTAAGCTTCACAGCAGCCTTTTCCCACATGGTTGAAGGGAGGCTCAGGGCGCTGAAGAGACTCACTCATGGTCACACAGCTAGTCAGAGACAGGACGAGAACCTATATGACCTGGTTCCATGCTCTAACCATCATACCATGCTCTCTTCTTTCTTAGCTTAACATGAAGGGATGGGTTCAACCATCTCTAATGATTCTCCACCCTCAGAAAGTGCCCAAGGGACTGTGTGTTCAGCACACGAAGAAACAAACTTACTTTAAGCACCAAGTAACATTCCTGAGTCTCTGAGCCACCAGCACCATCGCACATAGGAGAGAAAACTAGGAACCTTTTTGAGATTTGAGCCCTGCAACACTTTGCTAGCGAGAACTTCCTTCTGGTTGTGATACATATCTACAGTGGGTCAGCCTTGTCTATTGAATAACCTAGGGTTCCTGCAGGGAGTCAGCATTTTTGGCAGTTTTCATGGTTCGCCCCATGGATAAGTGTAGCCAAGGCTAACCAGCCTTTGGTACTTACTTGGGTACCATGATCCATCGACTTTGAAGGATGCCATTTCTTCCTTCACCCAAAAACCAAACCAGACTAAACCAAATCCAATTATTAATCATCAGAATTTACAGCTCAGGGAAACTAAACATAGGGGAGATGTTGCACTCAGCCAGCTGGGGCTCTCTCTTTTGCCATGATTTCTGTCTATCAACACGGAAGAGATTAACGTGGCAAAACATTGTCACGTTATACTGAATTTGTTATAAAGTTCAACTGCTGCAGTCATTGCATTCCAAATCAAAATTAACAGACGAGCTTGTTGTTTATTATCCTGGAAATGCAGGAAATAAAGTAGATAAAAACAAGGGAAAAAACATGAAAATTAATAATTATCCATCAACATTCATTTAAAAAAAAAAGGATCTTTTCAAGGCTATTTCTTTATTACCAGATCTCCCAATTGTGTCCTGGACCCATCTGTTTTGCCAGCAGTAACTTAAGGTGTCAAGACTGAGATGCCCCTTTGATCAGCTCCCTGGTGCATTTTCAGTGCACTCTGGCCAGCCCTTGAAATTGATCAATTTCACCACCAGCAACTAAACAACACACAACAAAAACTTCAACCCAGGAATCAAACCCTGCAACAAACCTGTTGCCAAATCTGTCCGCATATCTATTCAAGGTACAGCATCATAGGACCTAACCACATCAGCCACATCATCAGGGGCTCGTTCTCCTGCACATCTACCAATGTGATATGTGCCATCATGTGCCAGCAATGCCCCTTTGCCATGTACATTGGCCAAAGAATAAATGGACACAAATCAGACATCAAGAATTGTAACATTCAAAAACCAGTAGAAGAACACTTTAGTCTCCCTGGACATTCAATAACAGGCTTAAAAATGGCAATTCTTCAACAAGAAAACTTCAAAAACAGACTCCAATGAGAAACTGCAGAACTGGAATTAATTTGCAAACTGGACACCATTAAATTAGGCCTAAATAAAGACAGGAAGTGGACAGGTCCAGTGATGAGCTGCCAGAATATTAATAACTGGCTCTCTACTGGGTCTTCGGCGGCACTTTGGTGGCGGGTCCTTCAGTGCCACCAAAGACCCGGAGCGAGTGAACGATCTGCTGCCGAAGTGCCACCGCCGCCTGGTGAGTACAAGCCCAAGACCCCTGCACCCTAACTGCCCCCCAGGGTCCCACCCCCTACCAAACTTGCCCGCTCCCTGTCCCCTGACTACCCTGACCCCATCCCCCATCACTCCGACAGACCCCAGGAACTCCCACGCCTACCCAAAACCCGCCCCGTTCCCTGTCCCCGGATCACCACCCCCCAGAACCTCCGCCCCCCTCCAACCGCTCCCTGCCCCTTATCGAACCCCCTCCTCCTAGCCCTGGCCTGGCCCCCTTACCATGCTGCTTAGGGCAGTGTGTATCGATGCCGTGCGGCCCGCTGGAACTCGCAGCCCCACCCCCTTACCTTGCTGCTCAAAGCGGCTGGAGCTGCAGAGCTGCCCAGGAGTGGTCCAGAGTGCTGGCGCTAAGCTCTGCAAGAGGGGGGAAGGTGGAGGAGGGGCCAGGGAAGCCTCCCCAGCCGAGAGCTCAGGCGGGCCGGACAGGACGGTCCCGTGGCCTGGACGTGGCCCGCGGGCCGGAGTGTGCCTACCCCTTCAACAACCGGTTCTAAACCGGCTTCTAAATTTAATAACCGGTTCACGTGAACCGGCTGTAGCTCACCACTGGATAGGTCACTACAAAAGGTAATTTTCCCTCTGCTGATACTCACCTTCTTCTCAACTGTTGGAAATGGGCCACCTTGATTGCATTGGCCTCGTTGGCACTACAAAAGTAATTTTCCCTCCTTTGATATTCATCCCTTCTTGTCAAGGGTTGAAAATAGGCCACTTCCATCATAACTGAACTGGCTCATTAGCACTGACCCCCCCTACACTTGGTAAGGCAATGCCCATCTTTTCATGTGCTATAATATATATTCTGCTCACTGTATTTTTCACTCCATGCATCTGATGAAGTGGGTTTTAGCCCATGAAAGCTTATGCCCAAATAAATTTGTTAGTCTCTAAGGTGCCACAAGGACGACTCATTGTTTTTGCTGATAAAGACTAACAACGCTACCACTCTGAAACAAACAGTAAGTCCTGGGAACTCTTCTGCTGGCAGTGGAATCTGTGGTTCTGACTGTTGGATTCCAACATGGGTGATAAAACACTGCAGGCAAATGGCCAGAGGTTCCATCCTGAATGCTCCCAAACCATTTCAGCACAGCGTCTCTTCCACAATGAGATCATGGCAGGGTTCAGCCAGAGATTTCACCAACTAAATGCTCTGACCAATCATTTTGCCAGAGCTAATTCCCATAGGGATAAAATGAAGGTGAGGGATTCCTCCCCACCCTCAATTTGTGTTAATGGTGAAGATTTGTCATGTTTCTACTTCTGACCTCTGGGCATGTAGGGGTTTCCTGCCTCCTCCCTCCGGCCAGGCAATTACCATCTGGTACTTAGAGAGTTTCCTTTTGCCCAGCTCCTTTCCATTGTTCTGGAGACAGGCAACAACTAAGTGCCTCAAGGTCACTTCACACCAACTGTCTGGTGGGTAATAATCTCTCCTCAGAGTGGCTGGGCAGAGGCCGAGAAACATCTTGCTCTGATGTTTACAACTCCATGTTTGATCAGGGATCCTGGGAAACAGCTCATTGCCGTTCCCAGGAGAGAGGCAGCCTGACCTCATGCTCAAAGCACTGGGAGTAAGGAAATCCTGAGCATTAACCCCTGACTCTGGTGCTGACTCCCTGCGTGGGCTCCAGCGAGTCACTTAACCTTCCTGCAGGCCACAATCACCCCTGGAGTAAGCAGGGCAGTGGAAGCTGAAGTTTCTGACACCACTGCTTTATCTGGGCCTTGGTTCAGCTTCCCGCACTGTCACATGAAGAGGGGGATGCTCAGCGAGGGGTTGAGAGATGAGTGAGTTGAAAAGGTAAAGTGCTACTTATGAACATATCTGAGTGGAAGGTGCATCTCACTGCCCTGCATTAGCTCCCCCAGGTCCCCAAACGAACTAGCTAAGTGAACCAAGCATTCCTCCTCCTCCGCTGCTCATTCTGGAAATTATTTTTCTCTCAGAATCTGCTACAGCAGGGCTTCTCAACCTTCTTCCTTCCGAGTCCCCCCGGCCCCCTCCCGCCCCCCAACATGCTATAAAAACTCCATGGCCCACCTGTGACATCACTACTCTTTTTCTGCTTCTCCAGTAGATTAAAAGCGGTATTAAAGTGATAGTTATACCATTAAACACACACATATAATAGAAAAGGCAAATATAGGTAAAAAATAAAAAACTGCATATTATTTTGGTTTTACTTAGTCATGTGTGAAACTTGTTGCTGGTGCTGACCCACAGGCTGGGTGGCCGGCTGAGGTGAGTCAGGGAGTGGAGGTGAGACTCCCTTTCCAAGCCCCACGGCCCAGGGCTGAAGCCGAAGCCCCACCCTGTCGCCTGGGGCTGAAGCCCGGTGTGTTTTGGCAGACCCCCGCTTGAGAACCACTATGCTACAGGACTATGCTGCTACTCTAGTAGAACAACATGCCCATTCATGAGGGAACTGGCCCTAGGGAACAAGAGAAACTCAGGAGGGCTGGGCAGAGAGGGAGAAGGGAGAGAGCACCTCACGGCACTGCTTGGTATTTGGAGTGGCCCTGAAAGGTGCTGTCTTTAGTCCAAGGGAGGATTAGCACGGGCATTAGTGGGAGGAGAATGAAGTGGGTGGAACAACTGGGGTGGGTGTCCTGGAACCCCTCAACACAGAAACCTGAACTCTAACACGCAGTGGGAATGCCCTCCTGTGGTGATTGCATGGGCTTCTCCACTCACCTTGTTTCCTGGTGGTATATTTAGCTGGATATTCCATTGCTAGGCTCATGAGCTGACAGCAGCACACACCCAAATGCTGCTCATGGAAAGTCTGAATTTCAGCAGTGTTCCTCTCCTGAGGGCCTGAGAGGGAATCCAGAAAGTACAGTCTCTTTTTCCAAGGCCTGACTTTGAAAAACAACAAACAGGGCAGGCCCGGCACATGAAGAAAGCTTTCCACAGCCCATGAAACACACTTAACATCTCATCACAGGCAGCAGCTATGTGTCAACAAAAAGGATATTTAGAGTGTATGTGAAAGCGAAGGGCTGACAGTCCTGGCTAGAGATGAGTAGTACGCACAGGTTCTATGCAAGGTTCCCACACATAGCTCTGCCAATGCACCTTATGCATGACCTGCATCACTCCCTGCTCTTCCAGTCCTGGCCTCTCCCCATACAGCTCTGCTAATGCATAGTAGACTTGACCTTGTGGAAGTAGAGAAAGCACCCCCTGCTATTTTAGTCCTGATCTCCCCACAATAGCTCTCGTCAATGCCCCTCAATCCTGACCCACAATATCCCCCACTGTTTCACTGTTAGACTCCCAGCATAGCTCTGCCAATGTGCTCCAGCTCTGATTTACAGTCCTCTCAGCTATTCCAGTCCTGCTCATGCTGCAGATTCATAGACTCAGATTCCAAGGTCAGAAGGGACCACTGCGCTCATCTCGTCAGACCTTCCGTATAGTACAGGCCAGGGAACTTCCCCAAAACAATTTGCAGAGCAGATCTCGTAGAAAAACAGTCAATCTTCATTTTAAAATTGCCAGTGCTGGAGAATCCACCACAACCCTTGGCAAATTGTTACAAAGGTTAATTACCCTCACTGCTAAACATTTACACCTGATTTCCAGTCTGAATTTATCTAGCTTCAGTTTCCAGCCATTGGACCATGTTATACCTTTCTCTGCTAGTTGAAGAGCCTTATCACATATGTGCTCCCCATGGAGGTACCTTAGACTGAGCTCGAGAAGAAGCTGCATACTCTAGTAGGGATAGGTAGGCAGTGTCGGACAGGTTCCAGCATGCAGTATAGGAAAAAAGCTACTTAGCGTGGAAACAAGCACAGAGCAGTCCACTCCAGAAGAAGGTACTGTATTGTCTTGGAGGTTGCGTTGCATAGCTTTGCTGCGACAGACATGGTCCTTTCATTGGGGCTGCACTGTATTTATGACCCACGCCCCTAGCACAGACAGCATCGGGGGAGGATACATTATACAGTGGATATTTTGGCATGGACATAGACTGGTTAATCACCAGTTCAAATCCAGCCCGTGGTAATGATTGACAGCCATTCCCATCTGATGGCTGTACAGTGGCACTGGCTTCTGTGAAATGGGTTGGGTGAGTCAAGTCCAATTCCAAGTGGGCAGGTGTCCAAGTCTCTCCACACTTGGCCCCCCCTGCTGATCAGCTCAGCAGAGAGACCCAGGATTGAATGGGTCATGCAGACTGAAGTTTCCTCCAATGCCAGAGCTGGGGAGCCTGTAGGGCTGAGGGAGACAGATTGGTGGGAAGGGGGAGGGAAGGGAGGGAGATGTTTGCACTGCTACTGCCCATGCTGTGTGTGTCCTGTTGGGAGAGCATTTCACTCTCCAAGGCTGTCAATGCAGCACCTTTCTTCAGCATGGAATTATCCTTTCATGCTCTCCTTTCCAGTCATTCAGACAAAGCAAGCACATCAGTCAGTGTCACCAACTCTCCCAACTTTATCTCAAGTCTTGTGATATTTGGTGTTTTTCTTAAAGCCCCAGCCCCTGGAGTCCTGTGATTACGTGAGATGCTTAGCATTTTTTCTGTTTTTAAAGTAGGTTTCTAGCCCTCCTGATTGCAGAGTAAGGCTTGAAAAAACAAAGTCTACAGCTCAGAAATCAGAATGCAATGAAAAATAACCCCCAAATTATTTTTAGATCTCATTATTTTTAAGCCAATCATATAATTCTGGGGGCCTGACTGATTTCTGAATGCTTGAAATTGGCAATACTGTTCTGCACGGGGATCATTTTTCTCCTCCCCTAGAGAAAATGGAAATTTACCCCGTGAATACAATCCTAGATGCGCAAAATGGAAATACAAAATGTAATAGCAATGGCAGAGATGGGCAGGGCCGAGTCCATCTATCTGACTTCTGGAGGGGCCAATATAGATGCGATTGTTGGCAGCTTTGGGGAGGAGACTGGCTGGCTGGAGACGCTGGTGGATGGGACCCTTTGGTGGATGGCCAATGACAATCCAAACCCTCCAGTGAAACCAGAAGATCCTTTCCATGTTCCCCAAGAAGCCCAAACACCACAGCCTTGTTGATCAGCCCTCACGGGCCCTCCCTCTCCAGCCATGGCCAGCCTTAAACATGTTTCCACACAGCTGGAGGGAAACCCCAGCTGCAGTCCTGAAAAATAACAAATAATAAAAGTGGCTGTGAGCAGCAGCAGGGCTGGCAGGAAACATTCCCAGTAGCACCTGCTTCCTGAGTGCGACGTTTATTTGATCCCCTGGCACCATCTGGGCCATGCCCCACTCTTTGTTTTCATTAAGAGTTTAGAAAAACAATTCAGCTTTGACTAATTGCTCTTTAAGGTTTTAGACTCACCCTGTCTCCTCCCCCCAACTTCCTCTCCCACCCCGTTATCCTCATTTGATGCCCTCTCCACCCTCTCTCTGTCTCTCCATTCCCATTTCCCCCTCTTCCCACCACCCTTCTTGCTCCCCCACTTCCCGCTCTGCAGGACACACAAACTCCTCTATGCTTTCATTTCCCAAGAAGCCCCTTTTGCCTCCAAACAGCCAGCCGAAAGGGGCAGGGGATGTAGGATCTCTGTGAAGCATGAGAGATTCTCTGTGTGCTGTTCCAGGATGGCTCCTTCCCTGCCCCTGAAGACAGTCGCAGTACAAATGCACCAGCCTGTTACTGTGTGTCACAGAATGTCAGATGAGTCACGATCTGTCGCAGCACAACAGGAGTTACTCCTGTGGGTGGGTGAGGAGCAACTGGAGGTCAATGCTAATTTACAGCTGAGTCTCTACACAGTAGGGGAATGCCCCAGGGGCATCTAGCTTTGGAAACGAACTGATATTACAACACAGTGCTGGAAAGGGAGTCATTCACTCATGATCCACAGCTGATTCCTGGGCCCAGATCTTCCTCCCTGGAAAATAAGTGAGGAATTACATGCCTTACTCAGCTGCCTGCAATCTTTGCAGCATCAGAGGGTTGGTGGCAATTGTTATTCCTCAGCGCTCCTGTGATCCCCATATCCTCACCTGATGGGTTTAGCAGGATCAACCACAAAGACAAAGAACCAGAGGAATTCCGGCTGCCTGTTGACATTTATTGTCAAGACTTTGCAATGGCAGTATCCCTCCCTAATTACCGCAGCATGTGGATCTGCAGACAATCCATTCTCATGTAATTAGCAGACCACATATGGCATTTTCCCCCTTGACCCGTCAAACTTCAGTGCAATATTTGTAGCTTCTCTCTCCTCTACCTTTTGCACATCAATAGAACTTCCTGTCTGAGATCTCAAAGCACCATTTAGCATTTCTACGCCCACCTTCCAGTCCAAAAAGAGCCAGTGGCCCCATTTCCTTGCTCATTCCTAACAATCACTTCCTGCTCCATGATCCCTGTGATTATTTGGAGCACATGGACTGCTGGGGAGCTGGGATTTCCTTTCCTGGAAACCCAGCAGGCTCAGCTTTTCTGTTTTCTCATAGTCGCCTGTGTAACTAATTATCGTTCTGTTTACGCCTCATGATACGTGCACGGATAAACAGACATGAAAGCTCCGAGTACCTTTCCCAGTCCTGGAATCAGAGCCAGTTGCATACGGTAACCACAACAACGAATAACCTTACACCTTCTTCTGAGCACAGGGTCCCATTCTGATTCCAGTCTTGCCTTTGTGCTGTGCAGCAGCAGTTGGGGGCCTCAGGGGCCAGCTTTCCAGTTGAAGAGAAACCAGTGATGCAGGCTCTGGGTATACTCTAAGCATAACTTGCTTTACTGGAAAGCAGCACTGAACTGAGATGGTCAAACAGCCTGCAGGGCAATGCCTTCTTCTAAGGATCTCAGCCAAAACCAATGCCCAGTTCCCAGGAGACAATGCTACCAAAGACTAGACTCTAATCAAAGCCCCAGGCAGACAGCAAACCCCCTGCTGCTCACACAGCTCCCTTGTCCACAAACTGCCTCTACACAAAACCTTGCGTAACCCCAAATTAACAAAAACCTAGTGTGTCTTGTCTTCCCAAAAGCCAAAACTTGCTCACACAGTAAGGAAAAGAACTTGGATGACTACGTGCAATGGCAGGTGATGCCTGCCACAAAAACCATCACCCCACTCCCTAGATTATAGGTATTATCCTGCCTGAAACAAGTTACCTGCGGGCACATACAGGAGCAGGGGCGTGCACACTGAGAAGGCTCCACTAAAAGGGTGGATAGTGAAAGTCCCTCTCTGAGAGAGGCGGCTTACATTAGTAATGAGCTGCGAGGGTCCTAACTCAGAAAACCTGGAGGTGAAGTCTGACAACCTGAGCGTTCAAGGGAGTTTGGATCGGAGATGTTGGTATGGGGCTATCCCTATTTACTGCATGACGGACAGTCAGACTCAACAGACATTTAGTCTAGTCATAGATTTCCTCCCCCTTTTTTAGAATCCATTGTCTTGAATGGGGAAAATGTTACGGACTTCAATAAATACAAATCAGTGACTGGGTTCCTAAGTGCATGGAGGAGGTGCGAGTATCCATCCAATCCCTCCAAGCAAAGCAGTCCCTCGAGGACAGACTGCTACTTGCCTGGGAAAGCATTAGCACAGATCCCAAACAATGACTATTTAATAGGGGGCTGACCCATCCCTTGTGACTACTTGCTAAAGCTTTACTTAGGAAAAAGCACAAATGTCAGGACACTGATTCTCCAAGCCAAACCAACACTCATCGGCCACTTTCAGCTTTCCTTTCTCCCACAAGGCTGGCATTGCCAGATCTGGCAATTTAGGGCATTCGGCACGTAAAGCGGAGAAAAACAAGTGTGAGCCCCTGGAATATAGTGGCCACATGAGTAACCAACAGCACAGGGCCTGTGAAGAGCAGATCGTGCCAGACAAACTTGAGAGCAATTTTCAGTCTAATTACAAAGTTAGTTGAGTGGCTGGGTACAGCCATTGGATTGGTTTGGAATTAGAAAAATTAGATCAAATAGACTTGACAATGACACCTTACAACAGAATGATTGCTGGCTGAGGGGCCATAAGGAGAGAGTGATTATTATGAATGAGGCTGGAATGGAGCGTACAATGGGGTCCCTTATGGGGCAATGCAGGATCCAGGTTTGTTTAAATATCTTCATTCATGATCTGGAAGAGGACGTGAATGGCGCATTGACTAAACTGACAAAGGACATGAAGCAAGGGCAAGTTCTAGAAGTCCAGGAAAAGGGGAGAGAGAGATGACAGAAAGTTGCCAAATGAGACTGAACCTGGAGAAATGCAAGAGATTTCTGGTGACGGGGAAATAATGCAAAGCACAGATATCTAGTGGGAGGAAAGTGTTTGGGAAGCACTAATGCCATGAAATATCAGACTGCTAGACACCCAAAATCATGGACTGAACAGAGACACTGGCTTTACAGCTTATTACAACATTCTGTAACCCTCTAACCCCCTCTTTTTGTCCTAGGCCTGCAGAGGCGTTAACAGGTCACTCTACCATGAATGGTCCCTTGCAATACATGCAAACTACTTACACTAAACAATCTGTTGCACCTTGCATTTTGTTGTGAGTTCCATTCCCAGCCCTGCAGAAGAGCTCTGTGTGGCTGGAAAGCTTGTCTCTCTCACCAACAGAAGTTGGTCCAATAAAAGATATTACCTCACCCCCATGTCTGTGTAATATATCAGGGTGCAATAGAGGACAGTAAAGTAGACAGGGGCTTAAAATGCAGTTGGAGTGGAGGGAGCAGTAAAAAATAGCCAGAGTGGAACAGGACTGGGGGGCTGCAAATGGCTATATTTTCAGAGGTGGTCTATATTATGGATGTTGGCAGAAGCAAGGAGATATTGTATACAGGGAGCTACATATATATCAGGGACCTGACATCCATCCTTATAAGTGGCCACCTACAAAATACTGCATGTGGTTTTGGGCACGACAATAGAAGAAAGACATTGACAAATTGGAGGAGAGAAACAGATGGTTAAGGCTTTGGAGGCACTGGCCTACCAGGGAAAGTGCAAAGCAGTACAGCTTGGAGGAGAAATGACTGAGAGGTGATTTGGTGGGGATCTTCAAACGTTTCAAGTAATGGAGAGGGGAAGGGCCATTTACTGGGGACAGAGGATCGAAATTGTGAGATGAAACTCAAAGCGAGATTTCGGCAGGACAGCAGATGTTGTGAAACTTTACACTGGAGTAGACTCTGGAACAGTCTCCCAGGGGAAGTCTCTGAAGTAGAGCATGTAGGAAATTCTCTGAAGAAACATTACACAAAGTAAAACTATTTCCCCGTGCTTATTCTCCCCCACACCCCACACCCCCTAGTTCCTTACGTCTCCTTGTCAATTGCTGGAAATGGGCCACTTTCATTACCACTACAAACAGTTCTTTTTCTCTCCTGCTGATAACAGCTCACCTTAACTGATCACTCTCCTTATAGTGTGTATGGGAACACTCATTTCATGTTCTCTGTGTATATACATTTCTACTGTATTTTCCACTGCATTCATCTGATGAAGTGGGGCTGTAACCCACAAAAGCTTATGCTCAAATAAATTTGTTAGTCTCTAAGGTGCCACAGGTTAGTCTCCTGTTCTTTTTTTTGAAGAAATACAGTTTCTCTGCCATGTGGACTGCCTGGGACCCAGGATTCCACACTTCCAGGGTCCACAGTTCTGAGGCAGCTCTGCCATGTGGCCTACCCTGGGACCAGGGACCCCAAGCTTCTGGGGTCTCCAGCCCTGAGGCAGTGTACATGGCAGGGCTGCCCTGGAGCTGCAGACCCCAGGAGCCCTGGCAGCTGCTGAGTAAAACTGACATTCTTCTTCATTTCATTTCTGCAATTGCTGCTGGTTCTGCAAGTTTATTTCAAAATTTCCAGTTTGTAAGAAATTTTGGTTTCACTTTGATCCGGAACAAAACCAGATTCCAAAACTGATCATAAACCAGAAACCACAAGTTTCAGATAGCACTAGTCTGAAGCCCCATATCAGGAGTTATTCAAAAGCTGGCTTGACAAAGCACTGAGGAATGTTCTACTGGGGAGAATCCGGTAAGGTGGCAGGGGACTGGACAAGATGAGCTCACTGGGCTCTTTTGTCTCTACATGTATGAATCACTGCTATAGCTGTACTACTTATTACTTCATGGAGGTCAGCACACAGTCACCATCCTACCTTCAATACACACAAGCCATCTGCCATTTCATTTAGCAGTGGGGTTTTGGCTGCATATCTGTTTGCCTCTGTATAATGAGCTTCCTGTTCACGCCTAGCAATCAAGCTATGGATGGGAAGGGATGTGCTCTACAGGAGAGGAATTAGCCCAATGGTTAGAGCACAAAAGGACCAGGGCTTAGGAATTCTGGAGTCTATTCCGGGCTCTGATGCTGACTTTCTGTGAGACCTTGGGAAAGTCACTTCACTGCTCTTTTGCGAATCTCAGTTTCCCTAGTGTAGCTTTACCATCCCACCTGTGCTGAGGAGGGAACGCCACTGAATAAAACTTAGTTCCCTTAAATTCCCCCCACATACACACACACACCCCCTTTTACTGGAAGTCAGATGGCATTTTAAAGCTCTGGGACTGTACATTCAATACAGGGCTTTCTTCTCAGGTGACCACCAATTCACCTGATGAACTCACAGGATGAATAGTTCTGTCTCCACTCATCTCCCCTTCAGTTGAGCAACAGCTCCGCAGAGTGTTCTTGCCCATAGTTTGGATCTTCATGCTTGAAAGGAGCTGAATTTCTCTACCTGAACGTACAGCCCTTTCCCCTCTGTCCTGCACAGTGAGTCGCTCCTCAGAGCTGCCAGCTCAGCAGAAAGACTCTGCAAAGCCAGAGGTATTCCAGGCATGCTGCAGGAAGAGTGACTTGGGTTTCCACGGCTTAGGAATGCTGCAGCAGCCTCGCTGGCTTTGACTTCTCTGCAGCTCGCTTCCTGAAGTACTGATGCACACTTCCTGCCTCAGTTCCTGTCTCCCCCACGCACACCCATGCTCCTTTCTGGAGCCAGGGCCTGGAGTTTACTGGAAACTCCAATTGCTCCCAAAAGCATCCATCATTGCAGCCAAGGTTTCTATTTGGCAGCTGGCTTCCATAGCTTGGGTGGGGGCGGGGGAGGCTCTTGTTTCACTCTCCTATTGTAGGGAAAGTTTTGTTTTCTGCTTTAGATACACAAGGAGTGAACAAATCTCTCTCACATAGTAACACACACACACACATATTCAGGCAGCAGAGCACAGATCATCACATCTCAAAGACAACAAAGGGAAACTGATCACAGATCAATGGAGATGATTCAGAGGCAGTTGCCTACAGTTTATACATGGCATGTGGGACTACATGGGAGAGGAACAAAGAGGCCGAATGCTGCTATTCAGCAGTCAGCAGAGGAAATCATTTGTAGATACACCCCAAAACTGGTGGTTAATCCCCCACAGGATAAACCAAACCAGCAACAAAAGTGAATTTCTGTTTCACCATTCTGGCTAACAAGAAGTCAGAAAAGCAGTTTCCTTAGGTATTCCAATCTTGTATCACCACCAAAACACTAGACTTATTGGCTACACTTGCAAGTTGCAGCGCTGGTGAAGGGGTTACAGCGCTGCAACTTACTCGGTGTCCACACTTACAAAGCTCAGCCAGCGCTGCAACTCCCTGTCTGCAGCGCTGGCTGCGCTCCTGGTCTGCTACAGGTGTAGCGAATCCAGCGCTGGTGATGCAGCGCTGGTCATCAGGTGTGGACACCCACCAGCGCTGTAATTGGCCTCCAGGGTATTAGGAGGTATCCCAGCATACCTTTTTAGCCTCTCTGGTCATCATTTCGCTCTGCAGCATTTGGCAAAGCGCTGTTGTGAGTGGTGCATTATGGAGCTATCACCGAAGGCACCTCGTCCATTTGGACGCTGGGGTTGTGAAGAGGGACCGAAGGTAGCGGTCATTAGTTGGCTTCCTGTCCAACGCCAATGTGCATCGCTTCACCTGTTCAGCGAGTCTTGGTGCCAATTGAGCATGCCAATGATTCCAGTAAGAAAAACTGGACCCCGACTGCTAGGACTTTGCTGATGAATGTGCAGCACATCACGTCTGT
This sequence comes from Chelonoidis abingdonii, assembly GCF_003597395.2. Classification (NCBI taxonomy): domain Eukaryota; kingdom Metazoa; phylum Chordata; order Testudines; family Testudinidae; genus Chelonoidis; species Chelonoidis abingdonii. The sequence continues at coordinate 17,570,419 of NC_133785.1, forward strand.
CAGTTGAGCTATCCGTATGCTCAAGAGTGACAGTGAGGAGAGCTCAGATATAAATGATTCGGCCGACGCGCTGACGCTAATCGCTTGTGCAGGTAACGGAACGTGCTCAGTCACCGTGGCAACCTGCTTTGGGCTCGGAAACAAAGCACTGAGTGGTGGATCACATCGTTAATGCAAGTCTGGGATGGACGATCAGTGTGCCAGAACTTTAGATAGAGAAGAGCGCCTTCATGGACTGCTGTGCTGAGCTCGCCCAACCTGCAGCGCAAGACACGAGACTGAGAGGCTGCCTGTCAGTGAGAAGCGGTGCTATGCGTTGGAAGCTGCAAACTCCAGACAGCTACGATCAGCTCCGCAAACCATTGGAGTGGGAAAGCTCGACCGTTGGAAATAGAATGTAATAGCAAGTTGCAGCCATTAATCGCATCCTGCTAAGAAGACCGTGGCTCTGGGATTAAGACATTCTGAGGCTTTGCTCACAAATGTTTGTCATAGTAATATCCTCGATTGAACCTTAGATTCAAATATAAGTACTAGCATGAAGTCCTCTAAGCTTAATCTCCAGCTTAATCTATAGCTGCCACCAGAGTCAGCAATTGATAGGGCTGACCCACCTTCCTCTCTCTGGTGTCCCCAGCCTTCCTGGAGGACCCCAGATTCCAAATCCCTTGAGACTAAAAGCAGAGGAGATAACCCCTTCCCCCCTTCCCAGGCGTGCCTCTTGTCTAGCCTGCGAGTACCAAGAAACCGTTTTCTGCTTCCCAAGAGATAGCGTTCTCTCCCTCAGGACAATTGAGATTCAAAATACCAACAGCTTGCGCTTTGCCTTCCCCGTTCTGCCTTCCCGTGAGGAGACAGATACCTGATACAGGGGTTGCAATTTCTCTGCCTTACTAGAAAAGAACTTCCACAAGTTTGAAAAAAAAGCTTATATAAGAAAAGAGACAATACAGACTAATACTTGCATAAACATTATACAGGCTCCTACTTAAGAAAATCTGAATAACCCAGTCTGATTTAAAAAATAGCCAATTTAAATAGACAGCAATCACACACAGTAAGTACAAAGCAAAGCATATCATAGCCGATTTACTTTGTTCCCGTTTTGTACTCACTGCTTTAGTAGAATGAGAAGAAGATTGAATTAGCAGATATAGCTTGCCTCACGCCGAGGAAGCAACAAAGACCAGCAATCCACATCTGAATATAAACACAAAGCTCCTCATAGCCGAATTACTTTGGCTTTCCTTTGTACTCACAGACTTTAGTAGAATATTTGAGGTAAGATGGAGTTAAAAGGAAACTTGTTACCCATAGCGAAAAACAAAAAAAAGACCCCGAGTATACAATCCGCCCCTGACTTCAAACAATCCAGTTCTCTGATTGGTCTCTGGTCCGTGTTTGGTTACCGTTCCAGGTAAAAGAAACTTACCCTTACCTTACCTATCTACTTATGACAGGGTTTCCCTAACTTGGAGGGCAATAGATGGGACGCATATTCCTATTCTGGACACCCCCAGCCTGGCATCGATACATTAATCGAAGGGTATTTCTCTATGGTTCTGCAGGCGCTGTGGATCACTGTGGGCGTTTCACTGACATTTTACACAGGCACTGCCTGGAAAGGTGTACGATGCACGCATCTTGCGAACAGTTGGCATGTTCAGGAAGCTGCAGGCAGGCTTTTTTCCCAGCGAACATTCAAGGGGGATGTCGCAATGCCCATTTGTAATCTTGGAGACCCCGCTTATCCCGTATAGCCTTGGCTCATGAAACTGTATACAGAAAGCTTGATCACGACAAGGACGTCTCAACTATAGGCTGCAGCTGGTCCAGGAATTGACTGTGCGAGTGTGCTTTTGGCCGTTTAAAGGGAGATGGAGAAGTCTCTATGGGAAGCTAGGCTCGGGGAAATGCAGCATCCAGCGATTATAACGCATTGTGTATCCTCCATAATTTTGTGAAGGGAAGGGTGAAGCCTTCATGACGAAGGACTCCGAGGTTCAACGCCTGGAGGCTGATTTGACAGCCCAGAGAGCAGCTACTAGAGAGCCCCAGCAGCTGCCTTCAGATTAGGGATGCCTTCAAGGGTAATTTGCAGCTCGACAAGCAACAGCTAAATCGTCTGGTGCCTTCACAGGATGAAGTGCAGTCTGGTTGCAATGATTTCGCAGTGCCCTATCTTTTCACTTGTGGTCAGTATGTTCCTTTCTGTAATATAAAAACGGTTAAAAGACAAAAATATTTTATTAAAAATACAGTACATAAACGGGCAGGGGGGTAGGGTGTGAGCCGTAAAGTCAGAGTTTGAATATTGTCTTTCTTGAGTTGGTGTTCATGCCTGCTGCACTTTTCGGATCTAACTATGCTGCATGGTGATGGGGGGGTCATTAGGTTGGTTGTTTTTGTTTATCTCCAACCTGATTTCTGCAGCATTTGGCAAAGCGCTGTTGTGAGTGGTGGCATTATGGCACTATACCGAAGAGCACTCGTCCATTTGCGCTGGGGGTTGTGAGGGGACGAGGTAGCGGTCATTGTTGGCTTCCTGTCAAACGACCCATGTGCATCGCTGTCACCTTTCAGCGGTTGGTGCAATTGAGCCAGCCACATGATCCAGTAAAAAAGCTGACCCGAGCTGCTGACTTTGCTGATAGAATGTTGCAGCACATCACGTCGTCAGTTGACTATCCTATGCTCCAAGAGTGAATGGAGGAAGCTCAGATGATAATGATTCGGCCGCGCGCTGAACGCTAAATGCTTGTGCAGTAACGGAGACGTGCTCAGCACCGTGGAACCTGCTTTGGCTCGGAAACAAAGCACTGAGTGGTGGGATCACATCGTTATGCAAGTCTGGGATGGACGATCAGTGTGGCCAGGAACTTTGAGGATGTAGAAAGAGCGCACTTCATGGACTCTGTGCTGAGCCGCCACCAACTGCAGCGCAAGACACGAGACATGAGAGCTGCCTGTCAGATGAGAAGCGGGTGTATTGCAGTGAAGCTGCAAACTCCAACAGCTACCGATCAGCTCCGCAAACCATTTGGAGTGGGAAACTCGACCGTATGGAAATAGGTGGTATAGCAAGTATGCAGCCATTAATCGCATCCTGCTAAGAAGACCGTGGCTCTGGGGATGTAAGACATTCTGATGGCTTTGCCACAAATGTGGTTGTCATGATAATATAGCCTCGATTGAACTTAGATTCAAATATAAGGTACTACATGAAGTCCTCTAAGCTTAATCTCGACACTGCAGAGTATCGAATAGCGTATACTGCCACCTGAGAGATACCTTAGCTCAGAATTGATAGGCCTGACCCACCCCTTTCTCTCTCTGGTGTCCCCAGCCTTCCTGGAGGACCCCAGATCCAATCCCTTGAGGTCTAAAAGCAGAGAGAGATAACCCACTCCCCGCCTCCCAAGCGTGCCTCTTGGTCTAGCCTGCGAGTACAAAACACGTTTCTCTGCTTCCCAAGAGATATGCGTTTCTCTCCCTCAGGGCAATTGAGATTATCAAAATACCAACACGCGCTTTGCCTCCCCGTTCTGCCTTCCCGTAGGAGACGATACCTATACAGGGGTGGCAATTTCTCTCCATTACTAGAAAAGGAACTTCCACAATTTGAACAAAAGAAGACTTATATAGAAAAGAACAATACAGACTAATACTTGCATAAACATTATAACAGGTCCACTTAAGAAAATTGAATACCCAGCTGATTAAAAAAGCAATTTAAATAGATCAGCAATCACACACAGTAAAGTTAAAACAAGCATATCTATAGCCGATTTATTTGCGCCGTTTTGTACATCACTGCCTTTGTAGAATGAGAAGAAAGAATGAATTACAAGATAGCTTGTCCTCACAGCCGAGGAAGCAACAAAGAACACAGCAACTCCAAACATCTAATATACAAACATAAGCTTCCTCATAGCTCGAATTCTTTGCTTCCTTTGTACTACGACTTTAGTAGAATATTTGAGGTAAGATGAGTTAAGAGGAAATTGTTACACCATAGCGAGAAAACAAAATAAACCCCGAGTAACAATAAGCCCGCCCTGACTCAAAAACCAGTTCCTCTGATTGGCTGCTGGTCCGTGTTTGAGTTACCGTTCCCAGTAAAAGAACTTTACCTTACCTTACTATCTACTATACAGGGTTCCCAATCGGGAGGGCAATAGACTGGTAGCATATTCCTATTCTGGCACCACCCAGCCTGGCATCCGAACATTAATCGAAGCGGTTTCTCTATGGTTCTGCAGGCGCTGTGATCACTGTGGGCGTTTCACTGACATTTACACAGCACTGCCTGGAAAGGTGTAACGATGCACGGCATCTTGCGAACAGTGGCATGTTCAGAAGCTGCAGGCAGGCTTTTTTCCTAGCGAAATCAGGGGGATGTCGCAATGCCCATTTGTAATCGTTGGAGACCCCGCTTACCCGTATAGCCTTGGCTCATGAAAGCTGTATACAGAAAAGCTTGAATCACCGAAAGGACGTCTCAACTATACTGCTAGCTGGTGCCAGGAATGACTGTCGCGAGTGTGCTTTTGGCCCGTTAAAGGGAGATGAGAAGTCTCTATGGGAAGCTAGACTCGGGGAAATGCACATCCAGCGATTATAACGCATGTGTATCCTCATAATTTTGTGAAGGGAAGGGTGAAAGCCTCATGACGAATGGACTCCCAGGTTCAACGCCTGAGGCTGATTTTGTCAGCAGCAGAGAGCAGCTACTAGAGAGCCAGCAGCTGCCTTCAGCATTAGGGATGCTTCAAGCGAGTAATTTGCAGCTCGGCAACAAAGCTAATCGCTCTGCGTCTTCACAGGATAAGGGCAGCTGGTTGCAATGATTCGCAGTGCCCCTATCTTTTTCACTGTGGTCAGTTATTTACACTTTCTGTATATAAAAACGGTTTTAAAAACAAAAATAATTTATTAAAAATACAGTACATAAAACGGCAGGGGGGTAGGTGATGCGCGTAAAGTCAGAGTTTGAATATGTCTTTCTTGAGTGGTGTTCTGCCTGCTGCACTTCAGATTAACTATGCTGCATGGTGATGGGGGGTTTAGGTTGTTTTTGTTGTGGACACACTGCAGCGCTGGTCGCTGTCAGTGTGGACACACTGCAGCGCTGGCCCTACACAGCTGTACGACCACAGCTGTAACTACCAGCGCTGCAAAAATGTAAGTGTAGCCATACCCTTACAGATGAATGATTCCTTAAAACCAGTTTAATCAAACACAGGGTTCTTCTGATCCCAAAGGACCAGCCACACACCCAGGTCAATATATCACTCAGATCTTAACCAATAGTCACGCTGTTGCCAATCCTTTAGTATAAAAAAACTAAAGGTTTATTTATAAAAAATAAAAAAAGTGAGAGTTAAAATTGGTTAAAGGAATCAAATAATACAAGAATTGCAAAGTTCTTGGTGCAGGCTTGTAGCAGTGATGGAATAAAGTGCTGGCTTAAGTCAAGTCTCTGGTTGCTTCCAAATCATTGGAAGGTCCTCAATTCTTTGGTTAGAACGCTCCCATTAGCATAAATCCATAGTCCAGAGGTTTGAGCAGGAGAAAGGATGGAGCATGAAAGAGGCAAAATGGAGATGTTTCCAGAGCCTTTGAATAGCTTCTACCATGTGGAAGGTAAACCCATTGTTTCAAACAAATCCCTCCGCACAGCTAGTGGAAAATCACAGATGACAAGATGGTGTTTAGAGTCACATGGGCCAGTCACATGTCCATGCATGATTCCGCTTAGTCACTGCAGAAGCCATTACCTATACCTCAGACAGCATGTTCACAAGAAAGTTCATTGTGAGTTAAATGTTCTTTTGATGGGCCACTCAGTTTGAATAGTCCTTGTGGGTGCTATCCAGGTGCAAACATTTCGAAATACAAGTACAGAGCCAACAGTCATGGATACACATAGCATACTCATATTCAGCAAATCATAACCTTTCCATATACACCTTACTTGACAACCTTTGTATAAGATTTGTTGCAATTATATAACAGTAGTTGCAACAATGATCTACATGGTCAGATTTTAATCAGATAACGTCACATCTTCCTTTCTCTTGTCGAGGCTCCTGTCCAAGCCTTGATCAACTCACAGCATGACAGCTGAAACCTCCTTCCTCCACCCTCTCCAGTACCCAAGCACAGCAGTCAGGCGGCTTTCAGCGGCATGCCTGTAGGAGGTCGCTGGTAATGCAGATTTGGCGGCATGCTTGAGGGAGGTCTGCCGGTCCTGGGCCTTCAGCATACCTGCCACCGAAGCCGCGGGACCGGCGGACCTCCCGCAGGCATGCCGCTGAAGGCAGCCTGACTGCCACCCTCATGGCGACCAGAAGGCTGCCCCCCGCGGCTTGCCGCCCCAGACACGCGCTTGGTGTGCTGGTGCCTGGAGCCGCCCCTGCTACTAACTTAGCCAAGACACAGTCACCAAAATTATCTCCCTTGCCTGTCAGTCGGACCATACCACTCTTTCCATGTATCTTTCCACTGGCTCTCACTTGTACACTGCATCCAATGTAAACATCTTGCCTTTCGAGCCTTGCAAAACTCCTGAGAGCTTAGAGCTCAGGCCTGGTCACTGATGTCGATTCCCTGGCTGCACACACTCTGCTCTGTGGGTGATGCCAGCCACAACCCTCTTTCTATTTCCTTCCACCCTTCATTTCTCTAGGCTGGTTTTCATGCTGCTCTTCGTGTGGAATGACATTCCTAATCCATGCTTGAAATGCAGCGTAGGCAGCAAGACCCTCTCTCTCACACACACACACACACACGCACACGCACACACACAAAGTCCTTTCCTCTTCACCCTGCCAACATGGTTCAGCTTGACCTGGAGAGACCTCACTATCCAGGGCCTAGTCAATCACTGTCCCTTCTGCTGAGCCTACCATCAGAGGAATTATTTAGAATGGTGGGTACTCTGGTGTGGACAGGTAGCCACCTGAAACTCAAATCCACTCCACCAACTTCAACCACCGCTGACACAATGGCCATTGGACAGTCATGACCTCTGGTCACTGCTCACTATAGCTACGCTGGAATCAGACACTTAGTCAAGAAACACAAAGTATTCCAATTCCTAACTGGAACAGAGGGGAGAAATCAAATCAATTTCACTTAAACGACATCTCCGCTGGACAGGCAGAAATATCTTGCGCCACGTGAGGCAACCACCAATGCTTTTAATCTCCCCAGAGACAATCCGTCAAAGCTGTTCCTGTTCAGAGCCTGATAAAATCTGACCAAGATGTTTTTAACAGTAAGCTGGGGTGATTACAAAGCAGCCATCCCTTGCCTGTTGGCTGAAAAAGCTTGACTTGGCATTCGGTTTATAGCCATATACTTGTAGATATATCGCTTAGATCCCAGTGTGACCCAACAAACTGTGGGTGATTCCCAAACAGGGATCAATACAACTCATTCAAGACATAGCCAAATTCCAGCCTCATAAAATAGCTCCAGATGAAATGCAAGAATGAAACAAGGTCCATTCTCCTCCCTCTCATGGAATGCAATGTCACTGAATTGTCTAGGCAACAGAAGGCAGCTGCCTATGACTAAGCTCTGGTGTCCTCTTTGGCTCTTGCCAATGGCCAGGCAACCTCTTTGACTTCTGAGGTTGCCCATGTCAGCAAGGGCAGAATCCAACCCTCACCAACTCACAGTGAGAGGAAAGAAAATGCAGAGAAATAAACAGTAACACTTGAGATGTGGATTTCTGAAGCCTTGCTTTCCCTTTTTGTATATGCACTTGGCAGGCACAGTTAATATCACTTAGTGTCCTGACATTTGGCAACAATCAGGTAGGAAGATAGGTAAATATATGAGCAGCACCTGGAAAAAGTATCATACATGGCAAAGCCAGGTATAACTCCTTCCCTGCTCCACTGAGGATAGGAATTTGCAACTCCCCCCACCTGCCTCCCCTCAATAGATTTACACCAGCGTAACCCCATTCATACTGGTGGAGTTAAATTGGTGTCAATCAGGAGCAAGTGAGAGGAGGTTTGAGCCCCTGATGTCATAGGGGCAACTCCATTATGTTCAATGGGAGTTTTGTTTAAGTAAGGATGTCCGGATTTGCTCCAATGCGAGTGATGAGTGCAGTCTGGGTGAGCAAAGGATTTCATGCGCAGTTAATTGTGAAGACATCACACTGGCTGTTCCTTGGGAGTAGCCAGCACTAAAAAAAGAATGCCCTTTTCTCCATCCTTAGAGTTCCAATGAAATTACAAGCCTGTGGCTTCACGCTCAAAGGAAAATTACAAAAACAAGTACAGTGACAACCAAAATAACCCAAACCCAGGATGTGCAATAAATAGTGCAGGGACCAAAATGCCCTTTAAACAGATTTTTTAATCTCCTCTCCCTTCCGCTCATAATATCACCTTTATTATTTTCTGATTTGGCGTCTGATTCTTACGAGTGTAACGGATGCTGACAGCGAAGTAATGGAGCGGTGGCAATTTCATCTGTGTAGCCCTCACAGGATTTCATATGTCTGCAGAGACTGAAATAAGGGAAAGGTGACTACAGAGGAGTGGGTGTGCTGGAGAAAGAGTTGCCATATAATAAACTGCAATAAAGCCACGGGCTCTGGGATTTTCAGCTGCAGGTTAGTAGCTTCTTTTGACATAAAGTCCTTGCCTAATATTGTAGGTGTCTTCAACATGGCTTTGCAGATTTCAAGATCAGATTCCAGTTGGCAGAGAATGTGCTAACTGGGTGAGAGTTAATAGGGATGATAGGGCTTCCCAGTCTCTCCCCTTTCCAGTGCCTGTGCGGGGCTTCAGCCAAAGAAAGGCCACTTATTGCTGCACCCCCTGGCATGGGCTAACCAGCCAGTCTCCACAAATCCCTATGTTCTGGCTGGTCTTGAAGGCAAACTCCTCTCCCTGACAGACACTAAGGGGGTTCTCAGCTCCCCAGAGCTGCACTCTGATCACTGCAGCAGCTCCCCATTCATGCCAGTGACTTCAGCGAGACCCAGAGAAGTGCACAGCTAACTTCTCTCTCCTTGGAAGGGGGACTATGCTTCTGGGTACTTTGTGAGCAGACCCAAATCTCCTTGCACAAATAACAGTCCAGTATCCCATCTGGCTCCCTGGCTGCTATTTAGCAGTGTTGTTCCCAATCCAGGGGACATTTGGGTGTTCCACAAATGCCTCCTCATAGCCAAGACTCAGCTTATTTGGAAAAGAGACTAGTAAGACCCAAACTGAACAGAGCTACATAACGTTAGTCTTAGGCCTGAACACTGGCCCAAATTTCACCTTAAGGAGATGATGCATTTCGGATGCACTGGATTCTGACATTAGTCTAGCTACATATTTGCCATTGTGAGCAATCATCAAGTAATCAAACCAGCCATATTCATCATCCTTCCATTTGCTGATTCCTTGGCCCCATTAGACCCTGCTGCCCCATTCAGATGGACTAGACCCGCAAGGCACATTGGAACAGACTGGATCCCTCTTGATCCCATACACATATGTAGTCCAATCACTTCCTTTGGCCCAGTTCCTTGTTTGAGCTCCACCATGGGGTCATTCCAAACTTTCACAGCATCCTTGGCAGGCAGGAATGAGACAATCTTGGCAAACCTGGGGTTACTGACTGAACAACTGAGCAGTATGGTTACAGATGTGGGCAATTCCAGAATCAATGCTGATGCAGCTCCCTCCTTGACCATACTTCCTCGTGTCAGACACCACAGAGTTGATTATCCCAAGCTGGGACAGTCTGGCTGCACACACCAGCCCTGATCTACCTCCACCCATGACCGCAACCATAGGGCTGGGTCAATTCATCGTAGACCCCTCCAGCAAGCCTGAAGACTTCTACTGGATTCTTCAGTGAAAAAAAAAGTTTAAGTATGAAATGCTGCGGATGCAAGAAGGCAAGGTGTATTTGGATTCGTTCCCTTGTAGCCCCAGGTCTGCCCCATCATGGTAACTTTAGCCCATTAAAGTTGCTTTGCCTTCCCAAAACAAATTTTATATGGTCATTTAAAAATGCTCCAAACCAATTTTGAACAGCAATATGACAATAGTAGTGGTGAAAGATACTTAAGAGAAACACTTGATGGCAAAACATAAATGAAGAAGAACATGGAGTTATGTGCTGCCAATGGTGTCACGTAAGAGCTAAATCACTCATTCTGAGCCTCCCACACCCATGCAAGAGAACATACTTCAAGGGAAAAGATTTCCAGAGGCCACAAACTTGTACTGTCTGTATGTGCATGCCCTTTTGGCTGACAGCTGGACACATGACTGCGGCTGGTGTGATAGATGAGGACTGGAGTCTCTTTAATAGTATCTCACAGTGGTTTCCGTAAGTTAATGGAGATTGCACAACACTGCTACCAACTGCCATGCCGGATATATTTTGCAACCCAGGCTGCTGTGCCACATCTGTAGATGATATGCCAGAGCCTTCTGAGGAGGCCTTGAGGAAGTCTGAATTAAAAAAAAACACAAAAACCCCCCCGAACAAACCTCTTTGAATAGCAGCTTGTTGGACAAGTGGCTTTAGATGATGTGAGCAAGCACTGGCAGACATGTGATGTGAAGCAACATAGCAGGTTTGATTATTGCATCTCCACCAGAATGGCTGGAGGAAGGTCCACTTTGCCTACAAGCCCAAGGGCTCTGGGATATAACAGTACCATATCCGATGACATGAGCTACAGTGAGAGAACAAGCCCATGAGGATCATATGATGAGGCCAACAGAGATGCAAGTAATGGCTTGCATTAAGGAAGACTCAGCGTTAACTCTGCAACACACTGACCAAATATGTCTCTGAATCCCTTTGTGGCTGATCTTCAGCTGGCTAATGAACCGAATCCCTTAGCTCAAGTGGCTGTGGTCTGTGCTAGAGGGTACAGGTTCTGTCTCTACTGATGTCCCAGCCAGGTGTTATAACATGAGTGAAAACCCAGGCCAGTGCATCAAGGTGCTGAGTTCCAGTCAACCTCCTTCTCCATCTGTCTTCTTAATGAGCAAAAACAGGAAAGGAAGGCTAAATAAAATGGGTTGAACTGGTTAGTGACGTGTGTTGGCAAAAAGAAACAACCCAAGATGAAGTGGGATCTGCTTAACACCTTTGAAGGTCACAAAATATTTTCTTAAACAAATAGTCCTAACAAAGTTGATTGATTTCATCTTCATGCCATCCAATAAGCAGCGACTCAGAGATGGTAGATTCATTTTAGAAACCCATAATGGTAACCCAATGGAACACAGAGACTTTTAGTTTGTACCAAGCATCGCTTTTTAAAGCTCTAGACTCCTGAACAGTTTTCAAATACCTGCACAATCACAAATCTAAATGGATCTGATGCCAACAGGACCCCTGAATAAGACTCTGCAGATCACAATAAACACACTCCCCCTGAAGAAGCTTGGGCCTTGCAACATGCCCTGAAAGTCAGCAGACAGCTCTGTCCGATCAAGGCACATAGGGAGAAAGATAACCCCAGAACATCTTATCCCTCCCGCACCAGGTATACAAATTGAGGGATCATTGGACTGAGTATTCCAGCTGATCTCAACTGCCAAGTCAGGACACAAGGAGAGAGGCAGCCTCTAAGATACACAGAACCCAAACTACTAAAGGCCCTATAGGTCAAACCCACCCACTTGGAAATGAAGTGGAAAATGATGCAGTCTCTGGAACAAAGGTGTAAGTGAAACACACCATTGAGTAAACAGGCAGCTTAATTCTGCACCAGCTGAAGTTTCTAAGTATCTTGTCTCTCTCTTCATCAGTATGCAGAGACCAAAGCAAGATCACGTTGTTCCAAGATTTATAGCAATTAGTAAACGGATCATAAGACCTTGGAAAACCAATGACAAAGACACTTCCATGGAGTCTCAGCTTCCAGGGTGGATCTATAAGGCTCAGAGCTGACCTCATTCTTCAAGAACAGGAGGAAGCTGGAGATACTTGGAACAGAAGGGAAACAGAAGGCCAATTTCAAAAGAGCTGAGGGTCAGATTTTCAAGTGCTCAGCACTCAAAATTGGGGCTAGATTTTCAAAAAGCCCAGAGCGCTTTTGAAAATCTGGACCTGCTTGTGGGTGCTGAGCCATGTTGAAAATTCTGTCCTCAGAAAGCATTCACTGTGCTACGCTCCAGGGCAGCACCATCCAAAAGGCACAGGCAAGTTATAATGCATATCAGTTGCATTGCCCTACAGGCACCCCAAATAGCATGACCTCAGGAACAATGTTCCCTCTAATTTTTTACACCCGTGTGCAGAATGAATTTTGTTATGTGCACCAATATGGAGGTGATGTGTGGCGGGGGTGGGGCCGAGGGGTGTTTGGAGTAATGGAGGGGCGCCTCAGGGCTGAGGCAGAGGGTTAGGTGGAGGGGGTGAGGGCTCATCAGCTGGGGTTTGTGGGCTTCTGGAGTGGGCGCCAGGGACTAAGGGGTTTGGGTGCGGAGGGGGCTCAGGTCCAGGCCAAGAGAATTGGGTGCAATGGGGGGTGTAGGGCTCTGGCTAGTACAGGCTCGTGAGGTGGGGCCGAGAATAGGGTTTGACAATGTGAGGAGGGGTGCTCGATCTAGGGCAGAGGGCTGGGGTGTGGGAGAGTGTGAGCGTGCCGCTGGGGGTAACATGGCCTGGGGTGGGGCCAGGGATGAGGGGTTTGGGGTGCAGGAGGGGGCTCAGGTCCAGGGCAGAGGGTTAGGGTGCAGGGGGGTGAGGGCTCCAGCTGAGGGTACAGGCTCTGGGGTGGGGCCAGGGATGAGGGGTTTGGGGTGCAGGAGGGGGCTCAGGTCCAGGGCAGAGGGTTAGGGTGCAGGGGGGTGAGGGCTCCAGCTGAGGGTACAGGCTCTGGGGTGGGGCCAGGGATGAGGGGTTTGGGGTGCAGGCTGTGATGGGGAAAGAGGACTCCCCCAGGCCTCTCCCTGGCCACAGCAGCTCTGGGGCCTGGGCCGGGGGCACGGCGTCTCTCCCCACTGCATGCCGGCGCAGCCCTTGATAGCCTGCTGCTTGGTCGTGCACCTTAGAGGGAACTTAGCTCAGGAATCAAATGCCAGGCCCTAATTATTCACCACTGCTTTGGTGGTGAGTGGTATGTTTTTTTAAAAATGAACGTAGTGGTGACTAAAAGTGCTACAGCAACAGCCCTGGAAACCAAAGTCCCCTATCTACAGAGCACATGCAACATAATATACCACATAAGCAACACCAACACCCTGGTTTGCAAAAACATTAGTAGTAATGGAAACCATCACTAAGGGAGACAGGGAGCTCAGACATCACAGCTCATCCTGTCTGTGGCCCCTCAGCTGAAACTGTCAACAAAGGAGTAAGTCAGCCAAAACGTGATGTTGAGCCCTGCCCTCTAGGAAACGCACAGACAGACTCATTTCCCACCAGGCCATTGGCCGTGGGTGGACATACCCTTTGGGGAGGCTAGCCCTGGCCTGGCCCCTTCTGCCCGAGGCCCCCATGGCCAGAGCCCCAAGCCTCCTGGGTCGGCCTGAGCTCCTACAGCCAAGACCCCGAGCTGCCCCATGGGAAAAGCAAAAGCTCTTTCCAAAGAATCTGAGCTTTTTATATACCCCATGCAGGTTCCAGGGCAGCTGAGGAGGTGGTATGTGCTACTCAGCTTCCTGGGTTCATCAAAAAGAACAGGAGTACTTGTGGCACCTTAGAGACTAACAAATTTGGTTCATCAGTAATCTCTCTAGAGTCCAGGGAGATTACTGATGAGGCCAGGAAGCTGAGTAGCAGATACCACCTTCTCAGCTGTCCCAGGACCTGCATGACGCATAATAAAAACTTCCTCTGGCGGAAGCCCAGCCTGTGCAAACCGTCAAAACCTGTTACCCGGCGTCCAGTGTCGGCAGGAGCTCCAGGGGAAGCTTTGCCTCCACTGGCCTATTATGCCCACAGCTTATGCACCAGGGCTACTAAACAGTTGCAAACGACTTTTAAACACTACTGGCCTGGGGTGGAAATGGAACCAGTGGCTTGTGGGTCATCATATTCTAAACTCCCTGAGCTATTCGGTCCCCTTCAGTGTAAATTTTACTATTCCCATATAGAGAGATTTCGTAGCATTCAGCTGGCGGCTTCCTCACATGGGAAATAATGGTGAAAAACAATTCTGACACTTCCAAAACTGTTCTCTAGTACTTGAATCTGGTGGGTAGTCCATCGCTGATGACGATATTGTCCCAGTTCTTCTCTATGGCTACGCATATGACTCTGAAGTCCGAACCCTGATGCACAGAGTCGGCCATACTCAGAGCATGGGAAGTCTGTATTTGTGATGTTTGATGATGCAGCTCTCTGGCACATTTCACATGCCGCTCATAGATGATTTTGTCAATCCTGCTCAAACCTGTTACAGCCTGATCTTGTCAGAGACCACCAGCAAGTCCTGTTCTGGTGGGTATGGGATGGCTTAACGCCATGACAGGTGCTAGCTAGCACAGCTTCGCCTCACTCTGGCACTGCAGCATCAGTGTTTCTCCTGGTGATCCAAGAATGTTAAAAGATCCTTCAAAAACAATAAAATATGGGTGAATTTTAGTGTTCTAAAGTGCTTGCTAGGCATTATGCAAATAATCCCTTTTCTCTGCCAGTGCACCTCAGGCCTGCTTTGCAGCCCCCCTCCTGTTCCAGGCCTTGCCTCCACTCTCAATCCTGATCTTCTGCAGTACCTGCTATTCCAACCTTAGTCCTCTTCTGAACAGACTGCAAAATTAAGCTGAATTATACCGAGCTGCATGGCAGTCACTGAACAAGCAAACATCAAGAGTATTACCCACGTGTCTCGCTGCCATGTACCTGGGCATCTTGCTTATTTTGGAAGAGATTCATAAACACCACATTGGGGTAACTGCTGGACCCTGTTTAATGGGGGGCTGTCACTGCTTGCAGGGCATTAAAATAGTCCTGAAATATAGCCAGGGGCTGACCCAACCTCACAAGGGCATAATGCAAACAGCTCCGAGCCTGGAAGCAATCTCAGTGTGGTAATGAGGGCAACCCCACATTAGCTTATGGGAGAGGTTTCCTTGGAGCAGAATGTTAATATGTTCCTTAAATCCTGTGCTTTGAAGGCTCTTTTACTCGGCAGTCAGCAATAAAGTGGAGGGGAGACTTTAGCAACCAGGGAGCTAGCAAAAGCAGCTGTTGCTACAGTTGCCAAGGAGCACAATATCCTCTGACAGTCTCAAATGACTTCCTAGACCTACCTGATTGCTGGATTATCTGCTTTCCATGAACTGCCACATCAGCAGCCACACTGCAATCCCTGCACTGCTCACTTGACACAGTCTGGTTTATGCTTTGCAACTGGCAAAGTCAAGATCACAGTAATAGAGGTAAAGGATCAATCCCTTGTTGCAACAATTTTCCTTGCAGACATTGATTTTGAGCGGTGGAATTTGAGAACTTTTTTTTTCTTTTTTTTCCACATAGACTGTCAGGTCTGGGTTCATGCTGAATCAAACAGCAAGTTAGGGAATAATTATATTTTAGTCTCCTGTTCTAGTTTCTGTAGCTGTCCCTCAATCCTGGCCCTAGGGTACCCCTGCCCATCACTCACCAGCACAGCTGGAAACCTGAAAAGCCTGGGCCTATCGGGACAGCACCCCAAATATTTAGCTGACTAACTTCAGCTTTTCACTCAGTAGTCAAACTGCTTCCAGACACTAAGGTCAGGTTCCCAACCTGCCCTGTTCTGTAGTTCTGTCTGGCCTCATCACTCCCAGAATTCCTTGTTTTGTAGTCTTCACTATAAACTGGTTCCTCCTTAACTAATCACACATAGAGCTTTTTCTGGTTTTTCTATAGTTTTTCAGGGGATGGCTTATCCTGTACCAAATCAAATACATTATCATCTTCACCTGCTGCTATGAAGCTCAGTCTCTACTCTTGGCTTCATCTCTCTCATTTAAATTTCAGTCTCTATATATCAATCACTAACCAACCGAGTGCCAGATTTTCAGAAGTGACCTCTAATTTCCGACTTCTCTGCTTTTCGGTACCTAGTGTTAGGTAGCTCAGTATCTCAAGCTAATGTTAGAAACTGAGACACCCAAAATTAAAAGCTACTTTTGCAAATGTGGCCAAAATTTAATTTTCACAAGTGCTCCCCCCTTGATTTTGGGAACCTAGTTTCAAACATCAAAGCACCTGAACTGACTGACTGTGCATGTGCAGCACCTCTGAAAAATTAGACCATTTCTCTTGGCATCCACATATGGACATAAATCACTAGCTTAAGGCAGACATGCTTGAAAACGTTGGCATAGCTAACTTGCTAAAGGCCACAGAGAGTCAGGTTTAGAACGCAAGTTCCTTTAGCCACAAGACTGTCCTTCCTCAGTAAGACTGTGCTAATTCTTACCACATCAACAGCACAATCAACTCAGTGTCCAATACACTGTTCAGTCCATAACACAGGAATTTAGTATTATTTATTTTACAGTTGTCCAAAGCGTGCTACCTGCCTCCCAGTGCCGACAAGAAGACACAGTGCCTCCTGCAAAGAGCATACAGTCTTAAAGTGAATATTTGTAAAGTCTAACGCGGGCATTAGTGTTTGCAGGACGGGGGCCTGAGCATTCCCAAACATGGTGACAATTTTAAAAGAAAACAGAACAACAATAGAGAACACATTGGTCTGGAGTTTTTCCTCACACATGCAAAATCCATTTTACAGCTTGGATGCAGTAACACTGAAATAGCCCTTTGACAACATACAAGCCAGGACTTGGAGGTACTGGTTTTTGCCAGCAGGAAAGGGAGACTTTGCTGTATACCTTAGTTAATGAAGAATTCATTTTACATATACATTCTTATGGTGTTGCCAGGAGGCTATTTCACATCTATGACACTGTACCTATTAAAGAAGGCAGCACTATCTAGTAGTCACCACACAGGCCTGGAGGCCAGGCCTCCTGGTTCTATTACTGGTAATCTCTGCATGGCGTCCTCGTGTGACATTGGAAGAGTCGTGCAGGAAGTGCTCTGTGCCTCGGTTTCCCTGTCTGTAAAGCCACGATAAGAACTCCTGCCTATCTCAGAGTTGCATTGTGAGGCTTAAATAACATTTGCAAAACACTTTGGGATCCTTGGACAATAGATGCTGTGAGCTACAAATTGTCCAGGCTAAACATAGCATTTTCAGAAAGCCAGGGGAAACCCCCAAATGGTGTGTATAGCGTTCCATCGTTCACACAGCACGATCATCACACCACAGGTTGGTCTGTCTAGCTAGCCACCTTCGGCCCCACAACAATTGCTCTTTTCCCTCCTCTTCTTCCTCCCCAGGCAGTAGATGGGGCAAGACTAATAATTCAGATGATAGAACTAAGTTGATCCTGATTAGAAAAGGCCTTACCCCCAAAGAGAGCAGATTCAGGCTCTGTTCTGCCCTGTAATCCAATAGTCTCTCCTGGCCTTAGCAGCAAACTCAAAACCTGCCTCCAGGCAAAGACACTTTGTCTTGAAATAAGAGAAGTTAAATGTGTCTTAATGGGAATTTTGACACACTTTGCTTTGATTTTACTAAAGTTACAAAAGTAGCTGTTAGAAAATATTTCAAATCCCCCCTCACTCCCTCCATCTCCTGTGAGGGACTCACTCCTCACGCATGTCAGTGCACCGCCTGGCCAGAGCTTTCCAAAAGGAATCAACGATTGCAGAAATTAAAAGCCTGGGTGCCAAATCTCACTCAGCACCCCCTCCCAGAGGGCACAATCTGACTATTTAATTACAGCTTCATCAGGAAACTGGCATCCCACAATCTGCAACAACAGTCCTAGTTTGACAGGCGAAGAAACACACCTGCCTTGGCTCTGGACAGACAGCTGACGAGCTGGTACTGGGGTGCCAGTATCATGATCTCACAGTACACTGACCAGTCCAGGAGCCCACGGGATAGGAGAGAAGGGTGAGGGTGGAGGGTGTTAAGTGAAGGTTTGACTACACCATTCCAGAATGTCTTGTAAACTTAAAGGGGCGAAACTCTTGGGTCCTGCTACCCCAGAATCATGGGAGTCTGTCACCGGGCTGCATACAGAAGGTAACTGAAGACAGTGGAAGCTGGAGGAAGGGCAGTGGGCAGCCCACATCCTGTCTAGACAGAGGGTATATATCTCCTATGAGATGGCCCTACAAACCTTCAGTAAAAGAATGTTTCTGAGGCACAGGGAACACCAGAGAGGGAAATGAAGCCACTTTCTACAACAAAGATGGGCAGAAGAGGCCTGGCACAGCTAGTTCACTGTGTCTAGGGTGGGGATCATGTCAATAAACTGTGTAGTGCGGATATGTGCCGCTCCCCTCTGCAAGATAGGGTTAGAACCATTCAACTGTGCACATTGGGCGTATACAGCTAGCAGCTAATGGAGAGTCTCCTCTAGTTCAAGTAGCAGGAGATTTGTCGTTTTGGAGCAGTGAAGATCCCAGGAGGCCACACATTTGTTGCATTAACTTTGTCACTTTCTTATCTGTTCAACACAGGAACGGCATTTCAGCCTCAGAGAGGTTCCATGAACATGATGATCCTTGAGTCCTAAAGTAGCATTGCTGATATCTTGCAACGTCATGCAGTCTAGAGCAAGGAAGCAGCAGACATTGCCGGACAGATCACAAACTTTGCCTGATACCAGAAATATACATATAGAGAGGCCTGGCCCTATACAGACAACACCTGGGAATATATACGTTATGCGGATTATGCAAGATGGCAGGATGTTTGCTGCCCTATAATATGCTGATTCTTAGCCATACAGGACTCCTTCTTCTGAACCACTATTCTTAGCCCAACACAGCAGCACAGAATTAGGAGAATTGTACTGAAGCAAGGACTGTCATCGGGTTAAGATGAGTTACAAAACCAAGGTCCATGTAAGGTGCTCTGGATTCCATGGCATTTTTTGTAAGAGAAAGGGTCTTAGCCCCAGCATCCTGGCCACGCTCCACTTTGGATTATTGTCCTCCCTGTCTAACTAACTTCTGCCTTGTAACTTCAAGTGGACATGGGATTCGTCATCATTTCCTGTCCTCATGGTTGCACCATGTTGCTGTCACACACAGTGGCTGCCTCTCAGAGGTGGGTGAAATGACCCCTCTGTATTGTACCAGCCATGAAGCACTATGGAATAAATGGGGCTACAAAAATATATGCCCTGCCCTGGTTATTTTTGTTCTCTTCCTCATTTGAGGTTTCTGATCAAACACTTAAAACCCTGTATCTTGCTCCTATCTTTGGGCCATGGCAGACCCCAGTGTCTTTGTCTGGGCAGAAACATGTACCTGTGATTACATGACTAGCATCTGAATTCTGGCCTGACTCTCCTTCCAAGGTCGTATACTCTTTGGAGTTTTCCATTATTATTTCCAACTCTGGTTTCTGTGATGGAATCTCTCATCTCCTCCGATCACAGCACAGAGGGATTCAATTTTAAAAAGGCAAGATGATGACATGAGCATGTTATTAATTTCCTGAAGTTTCATAAACTCAGCTCCATTTGGCTCTGAAACAGTGGCCAGTAACCTATCAGCCTTCACTGACATGGTCAGACTTTCACTGGGAACGTGCTGTGTGCGGTGTAAATCTCACCACATGATTCATGAAACTGTTAGCGCAGTCTAATGACTGTATAGCGCAAGTCAGTCCTCTATAAAAAGGCTGTTAAGGATCAGTTGATATCTGGCATTCAATAATTGCATTAATGCATGTAAAGTGAGACTCTGCAGTCTCTATTTTATATGATCATCAGCTCACTATTAAATACTAAAGATGGACCATGAGCCAAACACCCCTCTGTTCTGGGGTGTTCAAACTTCACCTCCCAATTTTTTGGCTGGGACCCCTCTTTGACAAACTTATTTAGTAAATTGCAGTAATTATCCAGATAAAATTCACCCCTGCAGCTGCTAACCCCAGGGAAGGGATTTCATAGTCTCTATGGCCCTGTTTCAGCAAGGCACCAAACTTTAAGCATATGAGTAGTCTCACTGGGCACATGCTTAAGTAACTTGCTGAGTTGGGACCTATAGTAATGGAGTCAAATCACTGTAGTTAAAACAAAGTATCCCCTCTACAGTCTGACTCCATCTAGTCTGTGACATTGTAGGGGTCAGGCACTACAGTGATTGACATGACATGATAGGATGGATGGATAGAGTAGGGGCAGGAAGAGGGGATGAGGGTCTTTGCTAAATATGCGTAGACAGGGAGATCAAAGTAAATAACGTTTCTCTATCACCTTCCATTCTGCAAGATTCCAAAGCACTCTTGGGTGGAATGGTCAAAGGGAGTTTGCCTCCTAACTTTTGTTTAGGCAGCTAACTTCTGTTGAGATCAGTGGAAGGTAGGTACCTAAGCAGAAGTTAGGAGGTGAACTCCTTTTGAGCATTCCACCCTTTACAGACTTTATGTTGATCTGTTCCCCTGCTACTGAAATGCAGCTCACTCTAGGGTGGAACCTATCAGGTGTTTAAGAGCGCACAGCAATGCTACACAAGAGTTTAAGACAGGAAGCAAACAAGAATCCTGGATCCAATCAGCATTGCAGGGGAAATAATTTTAGGGAGGCAGAAAGTAATTACCCAAACTGAAATAAATTAAACAGATAAACAATAAGGGTTCTGAAATTACAAGTGGAGTCTCTTGCTCTCATCTGCAAAGGCAATGTTTAAATGCAGTGCCCCTGCTGTTGTGGCTGGTGAAGCCCCATTCTTGCCCCGACACACATAGTATTACATTTGTAAGCTATTTCTTGTTGTTTTAAAGCAATGCTGCAATTTTAACCCAGAGTCTCAGATTGTCAAATAGTTTTTCTTTTCTTTTTTAATACAGCTGAACTAATTTGATGAAAGGAAAAAATAAAGTGCAAGCCAGACTAAACATACAGAGTTCCTACCTACAACCAGCACTCAGCTTCTCACTGGCCAAAATCAACACTTGTCAATATTTAACATGACAGGATTTTAAAGTGGAGGTTTGACTCCAGGACGAAGGGTGGCTGAAAAACATTAATAATGGGCCCTGTCCAGGCTAGTATGACAAGCTCTTACAAAGAGTTTGGACTTTTATTTGGTGAAAAAATGTTTTATGAACTTTGTCTACTAAGCTAAAACCACAGCATTTTCTAGGCTGCACACACCTTGTACTAGCCAGCAGGGTATATGTACCTGTGTGTACAAGTGTGCAAGTCTTTGTCGGACTACGTAGAAGTAGTATGAGGACAGATAGAGTGTGTGTCTATGTGCATCTGTGGTGTGATGTGTGTGTGTAGCTGTATTTGTATTAATGTGGCTCTATGTGTTGTGAATACTATATGTACGTAAAAGCATGTTTGGGAGAGCATTGTCTCATGGTGTGTAAGGGGTGATCTCTCTGTGTTTGTGAACACCTTTTTCTCTCTCTCTCTCTCTGCAGGAATACTTACTTCTGCTTGTGTCTGTATAAGGGTCTTTTCATCTGGGTGGGTCTCTGTGCGAGTGTGTTTGCCTGTGCGATGTGTGTGTATGAGCATGAATCTCTGTGTGGATGTTCATCTCTGTGCGAGTGTGTCATGTGCATGGCTGGAAATTGTACATTTGCACCACATTGCTAAATTAAAGAAAAACTAGGTATTTATTTCGGAATCTGGAGAACTGACAGGTCACTGAGAGTCAGGAGTAAAAGGTCAAGGACAAACTTTACCGAAGCTCATATTCCTGCCCATCCCATGCCACACACCAGGCCATTTTACCTGATTTCGTCTGGATGAGATGAGCAATGAGCTGGCTAGCCCAGCTCACTTGACAGGCCTGTCTTGTCTTGAGTCTGCCTTATCAGGGAGCATCAGTGCCAGCAGACTTCATAGAATTTATTGAGCTGAGCTGACTTTCCCAGTTATGTGCCTGTCACATTGGAAATGGCAGTCTGGGGTTATAACGAAAAGCCACCTTTATCAGCCATGTGGAAACAGTGTATCGCTTCTGTGAATAGGGTGCTCTTTTCATAACAAGGCATCCACACATATTTAAAATAGGTCTGAACGTGAATGAAAGATGCGGAAGCTAGAAGGTCCCTGAAAAGTGTCTATTAAACTATACAGTAGGACCAAATATACTGAAATATGGAAACACAAATAATATCCTAAGAGACATTAACATTTGGCTGATTGGTGTTATCTTTCAAATACACGACTTGGCATAATTCAGCACAGGGCCTGATTCTCTTCTCTCTCGCACTGGGGAGAATCAGGAGTTAGTGTCAGAATAAGACCAGTTCTTCATTATATTGACCCTTGTGGAGTCACCTAGACACTGTAAAAATATGAGGGATCATATCCCTCTTAGAGATCAGGATGACACCTAACATGAGAGACAGATGATCTCACACCTGACAACTGAGGGATTCTTACAGCTTCCTCTGAAGCATCTGTCCGAGATAGGCTACTGGGCTAGATTGATATCATGTCTGATCCAGTGTGACAATGCTTATGTCTCTCTCTCTCTCTTTCTGTAAATGACTTAGTGCTTTGCGAGGATATCTGAAGAGATTATTCACTTTGCTCAGCATGAGACAAACGCAAAGAGTCACAAAGGGAAGACAAGTCAGCTAATGCCACCCGCTTGCTGCTGTGGTGCCCCTCTTCCTATGCATCCCTTCTAGTGGCAGTGGCAGTATTTACAGGTGCATCACCCCATAACGCAGGCTGAGAAGTCCCTTGCATTTTCCCATGGAATTAAAATACATTCAATAATACACAGGGTCTTCTGAAGATGTTAGAAGCTGGCTAAGCATCACAGTGATTATGCTTTTAGTAGGATTGTGACCCAATACGTTTCTTTCTTTTGTATTTCAAGTTTGTATTTCAAGTTTGTTGTATGCAAACTTGACACTGATGTATAATGCAGGGAGGTGCTATGCAAGCTTTGTACACATACAGCTTTGCCAGTGCATCTCAGTCCTAACTTGCAGCACCCTCTGCTATTTCACGTCTGGGCTCTCATACATTCAGCTTTGCCAACGCACCACATTTGTAACCTGCAGGCAGCTTCTCTACTCGGATATTCCAGCCCTCGGTTCCCATATACAGAGCTTTGTCCATACACCTCCATCCAGACCCGCAGCAGCCCCTGCTATTCCAGTCCTGGTCTTCCCATTCAGCTCTGCCACAGCACTTCAATCCTGACTGGCAATACCTCAACTAACCTGAATCTGGTTTGCTTCTTGGCAGAAGTTGTTAAACACGAGGCCTGATTCTCTGTTGTGCTGTCCCAGTCAGTGCAAATCGGAAAGTTCACATTGCACCAGAGTAAATGACTCACCAGCATGCAGGGTAATGGTGAATCAGGCACATTGACTTCACCAAAGTTAACTCCTGATTAGCACCACTGCAAGAGAGAGACAAATGAGGCCGTGTGCATGTGTAAGTTGTTGTGAGGTTTAGATCACGGGTTGGGAGGTTAGATATTTCCCTTATTTGCTACTTTTTTCTCTGCCACAACACTCAACTTTATTTGGGTTTAGGGCTTTGTTGCGAGACTCTTGGTTTCACTTGCACACTAGCAAGCAAAAATTCTTTTCACCGTTACACACATTAAAAGGAAAAGGAAAAAAAACTGGTCAAACATTTTTTTAAATACCATCTTTTTAACAATCCCATTTATTCCCTCTTCTTCTATTTTCTCCTTTAAACATCTATATCAGGGTAGTCAATAGGCAGAATGCGGACCAGATGCAGACTGCCAGATGCTTTTGAGCGGACCCTGAAATCTTTTTATTTACTTATTATTGTTATTATTTTTGTATTATTTTCTGTGGCGTCTGGGCCTTGACCATACCTTTACCAAGAAATTTGATCTTGACAAAAAATAATTGACTATCCCAGTCTATAGGAATAGAGGAAGAGGGAATAAATGGGATTGTTAAAAAAGAAGATGGCCTTTTAAAAAGGAGTTTGACCAGTTTTCTCCTTGTCCTTGTAATGTCTGTAAGAATTCTGGATTGCTAGTGTGGACAAGGCATGTATATATCTATAGGGGCATGAGCATATATAGTAACATGGCTAAACTGCTCAAGTTAAAGCCTAAGCCTCCCTATAAGCTTTAAAGCAACCAGTTTAGAAGATGTTCATGGCAGCGTGCCTAGACTTTTAAAATATATTAGTTAACTCCTCGGCTAGACTAGGCCTCAGTCTCCATCTCGGGCAAGCCTGGGCTATAACTCGCTCTACTAAATCAAGTCATTAAACTGCATCCATATTGGTGTTATGTGGGATTTTCAACTAATGTGGGAGTTTCAGCTAATTCAGCGGAAGAAAGCACCTTTTTCTTGGTCTAGACAGGGCAAAGGAGTGTGTTTTTCATTCAAAATGAGTTAACATGACTGAAAATACACCCTTTTTACCCATTAAGACAGGGCCTTACAGTCAGCTGCTCAGGCATCGGGGTTCACTTGCCATTTGGTCCAGAGCAGCGTGTCGATCAGTTGCTAGGATTGATGGCAAACAGAGGGCAAACAGAGAGAGAGAGAAAAGAGGTAGGTGGAAATAGGATGAGGAGGAAGCTGACTCACTGGGGATGGGCTAATGGAAGCAACCTTACATTCATATCTCAAGAGTTGCTGAGGACTCAGCCATGGGGACAATGATGTTGTCTGATACCCTTCCTCCCGCTTCTGGTCAGAACATCATTCAGGTCCAAGAGATAAATTCCCTGTGCCTCCCAGTGTATGGGATGGCGACAGCCAGCAGGACAATGCTGGCTGATGCTTCTGGCCATGCACAAGCGATTTGCCAAGTGCGCCCAGGAAAGCAATGTCTCAAAGGAGGCAGCAAGCATGTCCCATTAAACCAAAGATCTGATGCTCCCATCCAGGGACACTTCCTCTAATCTTAAGGGATTTTTCGTGTGTTGCTGTAACAATTCCATAGGCTCACAGGAGCCTGGGAATGCCCTAATCAGCAGCTCTTTCGATTCAGACAAGCTCACTTCACATCAGTTCTTTGGTTCTGTTCTGTGCTTTCTTTGAACAATAATTTAATGTAACATGTTTATAGAGGACAACGATCTCTCTGACACCTTCCACCCACTCTGGACAATTTACAGTTTCATCCAAAGGTAGCATTCAACACAACTAGAGGACCTATGAGCAAGTAGATGCAAAATATTTTCAGGTTCAATGTAGGACCACCTGTGAAAAGAGCCCAGCTGTTTAACTCGAACTTTGGAGCCTCAGGCAGCATCTACACTAAATATTTCCCACGCAATTGCCTATCATTGCTACCTCTGGTTGTAGCAATGGTGGGAGTGCCCGTGTGGATAGTGCTGCAATCCACCACCATGTCTTTTAGACCTTTTCCGAGCAGGGTTAGCTGACATGGTATTAAAATGCCAGCTACCAAGAGATCTAAGTCTACACTATGGCTCCCACCATTGCAATCATCCATGGAGCTGAACCAGTGGGAAATGTTAGGCAAAATGGTTAGTGTAGACACAGCCTGAGCTGTGGAATGGCCACATCTAGTGTGTGCAACAGAGGAGATTTAGACCTTTTTGTCACGCAAAGCTCTTGACTCAACAGCTTAGAAAGTTATTTGATGTCAGAGTTCTGTGCTCATCTAGAAAGCACTTTATCAATGCATTTTGTGAACCTGCTCCCTACCAGCCCTATGGTAACCAAACCAAAGTCATCTCCGGGTGCAGCTGCCTAGTTAATTACCTGGAAAACATCTCCCCCTCTCCCTCCAAACAATGAGAGCACCTTGTGCAAAGTCAGTAGTTACTGCTTGTTCACTTTGAGGCAGTCATTTAAATCATTAGCTCCTGGTGGTTGCTAACAAACCCCATTCTCTGCCAGCTATGTAATGGGTGACAGATTGTTGTCAGCACTCTGCTAACCCAACATTCCTCAGGACAAAGCCCAGCCTGCTCCTGCTGGGAGGTGGGGTAATAAGTGGTAATAAGCAAACACAACCTAGGCTGATTTATGGGTTTTCAGCCAATATATTGGTCATTCTTGGTCTTTTTACATTTATATTACAACTCAGTGAATGAGGATGGGAGTGGGGGACTGATAGCTCTCTGGACAGGCATAGGGAAGATGGACATTGTACCAGCTGCTTAAGGCAGACAGGCACAGTTCCAGCTGCCCTACATAGTTCTGCCAATACTTCGTAAGCCTGATCAGCAGGTCCTCCCCTCCCCTGCTGTTCCAGTCCTAAGCCTGTGACACAGCTCTGCTGATGTCCCTCCAGCAAACCCTCCTTTTATGCCAGTGCTCGAGCTCTTCTGAGCAGAGACTGGGAAGCACATACTTAATTCTGCCAAACTAGTTAGTGTGTTTGTGATGTGGACACATGCACTAGGAGTAAGAGTCATACCTCTCAAAACAGATTTCACATGTGATATCATCTACACACAAACCAAGTTCTCCAGTATGGAGAGGCTAATGCATTATCCTACTGCATCTCTTAGCTTCCTCTCTGTCTTCATACTGGCTACAAACACTACCATTTCCAATGCAATGTTTGCCTACCAGGTTCATAGACATAGCAAAAACAGGCCTTTTAAATTAGGTTTCCCATACCTCCACTACACAAGACAGGATAATTTTCCCACTCCCTAGCAGAAAAGACATCTCAGGTGCTAAATTCATGCAATATTTGATCACAGCCAAAGAAATCGAGCTAATTTAGAGCATTCACTCATCTTTAAATGTAAGCCATGCTATTATTCCCATTCTGAATGGTGAAATTACTACTATATTTCCCCATTTTCCTATCAGAACAGTAGATAAATAGTAGATTGTGTAATAGGAGATCTTTCCATTGTAGGACTACTGTACCAACATCAATCTGAGGCTGAAGCTCAGCTCACCAGAACCCCTTGATGGAATTCTCTTGTTAAATATATATTGTTATTACTGTAAAATAGGAAACTTCCATTTACATTCAGTGGATCATATTCTGCTCTCAGTTACACTGATATAAATCTGGAATGATGCTACTAAGTCAATGGACTTACTTTAGATTTACCTGGGTAACTCAGAGCAGAATTGGGTTCAACTTGAGATCCTTCAGAGTAGCATGACTGTGTGGTATCATGCTGTGATTAATTAAGGGTATCATGATGGTATGATGCAATAGGTAATAAGTTGAAAGTCTCAGGGCTGCATGACATCATTGTATGAGAGAATCAGGGCTCTATGAGATCATGGAAGGACAGATATGACTTACATTGTCTGCAAGTCTAGGTGAGTTTTCAGACACACAGGTGAATTACAGAAAGAAGTTAAGTATCTCACATATACTGAATATGAATAACTAGCACTCGGAGAAATAGAACTCAGAGACTTGGCTTCCGTGCATTTATCTTACAGAGAGTTTGTTTTCTGAGGCTTTTTAATAGTGAGGTTGACGCCTTTCATCCTATACTATCATCCTCCAGCAGGGCATCTTCCTGGGAACTATCAGTAAAGTGCCAGATGCCACTGAGAGAAACAACTGAGGACTAACCTGTCGCATTTAGCCACAGCGCTGCATCCAGCACAGTATGGAGCCATACCCTCCCACGCCCACCAGCAGGCAGAATGCCTCTTGGAAGGCCTAGGTCATGCCGGGTGCCGAGCAATTTACTGCACTCTTTTGGATGTATAGTTCTCTCACTTGCATGGCCAGGCAGCTCAGCTGAGTGGCGGGAAAGGGGACGGAACCACTTGTCAAGTGTTGCCTTGTGGTAGCCATATCTAAAGGTCAGAGCAGAGGTCATAGCCTGACTTAAGGTTGGGACTGGCCCAAGGGCGGCACTAGAATCTGGGGACAGGCTGGGGTCATAACCGAGATCAGAGTCCATAGACAAGCCAAAATCAGTACCACAGCTGGAGCCCAGGTGCAAGCCAGTGGTCAAAGCCAGGCAGTCAGAGTCCAGGGACAAGCCAAATCAGTATGGTAGCTGGGGCAGATACAGGCCAAAGTTCAAAGTTGGGTAGTCAGAGTCCGAGGGTCAAGAAGTGGAGGCATGGCTGGATTGGGTCAGTAAGAGGGCACACACAAGGCTGGGTCCGGAGCAGAATCAAGAACAGGCTGGGATCCTGGAGAGTCTGGTACACTGCAAAGAAGGTTCCTGGCCAGATAACACTGTTGCAAAAACTGATCTGCAGCTCTAGCGGGGTTGGGGAAATACCTGGGCTAGGGGGTCATCTGACCCAGGCTCGGCTCAGTGATAGGCTGCTGCCACATGCTTGAAGGCTGAGTCACTGCAGGCATTGTGGGAAGGGTAAGTCAGTGCAACCGGGTCCTTGCTGCTTGCCTGCTTGGTGACTCAGCTAAGCTCTGTTGGAGAGGCAGCTGTGCCAGCAGCCTTGCTTGGCTGTGGGTTTGCCTCCCATCATGGTTCCACCTCTTCCGTGCTGCCTTTCAGGTGTATTGCTCCTGGGCGAGAGCAGTGCACTAGCAGCCCCTAAACATCCCGGAGCTTTCCCCAACCAATATATAAGCATCCTCTGTAATTAGTGTAAAAGCTTGAGTCCCAAATGTCTGTTACCAAGCTGGTGCCAGGCCATCAGGGCCGATTCCAGACACCAGCGAAGGAAGCAGGTGCCTGGGGCGGCCAATAGAAAGGGGCGGCACTCCTTCCGTTATTGGGGTGCCACATCCGGGTCTTCGGCGGCACTTCGGCAGCTGCTCCAGCAGTCTGGTTAAGTCTTCGGCGGCGGGACTCTTCCTACTCCGCGGCACTTCAGCGGGAGCTCAATCGGATTTTTCTTTTTCTTCTTCCCCTTTTTTTTCCCCCCGCTGCTTGTGGGGGCAAAAACTGGAGCCAGCCTTGCAGGCCATGCTATACCACCACCATAAACAAATCGCCAAAACTCTCCACACTAGCTTGCAAAGGCATTAGCAGGAGTCTGTGTGACAGACACTCAGGGCCTGCAGTTCTCCGCAGCGGAGAAACATCAGCTAATGCAGAATGTGGCTGCAGCCAGGCAGGGGCAGCAAGAGCATAGCATTCTCATGCTCCATATCCTGCACTGGCTGCTAGAAACCCCCTAGGCAGGGACATTCAAAGAGCTAGGCTGGGCCCAGCTACCTCAGGGACCACCTCTTGGTCTCCATCCTGGCACACAACCTGCTTTCAGGCAGAATGCTTAAGCCAAACGTCTCAAGGCTGCTGGGCTCAGGCCATTCCCATTAGCAGACCTTGCCTCCAGCAGCTATTGACCTGAAGAGTTTGCCAAAGCCCAAGGTGAATTACAATGAGAAAATACTGTAAGATTTACTTATTGGTCTAGGCTTTCCCCTGTCAGCTCAGTTTCCATTTTGATTCACCCATTGTCAGCATCCTCATCATCTCTATCCTTTCCAGTCATATGATGGAGCGGGGAGGCTTAGGGGTATTAGATCCCTATACATGGGAAATGTTTTTCTGCCAACCTATGCCTTACCTAGAGCAGTCAGATACTATGGTGACAGGCACCGTATCAGTGCTAGTAATTAAATAAATAAATATAAACATATGCTGTAATACCCAGTCTCTAACGACAGGGTGAACTTTAACAAGAGAGGAGCTCTGATCCTGAAAGTATTCCATAGTTATTTTTATTACCACTATTCTTCTGGACTTACACAGCTCTAGTCACAAGCTTTGCGGTGCTTCACCACATGAGCATGAAACGTAACTGAGGGTCACAAAGAAAAAAATTCATTCGCAAGCTACTAAAACCTGAGCAGAACAGTATTACATTTTGCAGTTGCAGTTGTTTGTAGTTTCCCCTTTTGTTCATAGACTTGGTTGTTCCTGTACTTTTAAGGCTCCTTCCTACAGCTTTGAACCCAAGGGTTCAAAAAAAAAAAAAATCACAAGCCGATCCCCAAAATCCCATGAGACTTCAAAAAAAAAAAATTACTAACTATGGTGTTCACTTGGTTTGCGTCTCTCTTTTGGAGACTTCAGGGTGCACACAGATCAGAATCTCCAGTCTTTCTCTGCAACCACAAGTACTAGAAACTAATGCAGATGTAAATGAGACCAGACGCTGGCCCTGTGGAGGCCCACACAGACCACAACTGTTATTCCATTTCAGGCCAGTGAGATCTAAGAATTTCATTGCAAGAGGTAAGTGACACACTCAGAGCACAAAAGCAGTGACACAGCACAGTGGAGATACTGTTAACGTTACTCGGCTGGTGTTCTGAGTCTGTGCTGAAAGCCTGATGCCTGGCCTCCAATACGCTGCTGTCCACTTCCTAGTCCTTCCCACCTTCTGTTGCTGCTGCTGCTCTGCATGGCCCATGCAGGGCTGCCTGCCTGCCACCCAGTGTCACTGCTATCACCGTTATCTCCTGAAGAGTACAGACACCCATAACAAGGGGGCTGGGAAATAGAGGGGAGGGGAGAAATAGAAAAACAATTCTTACTTCTCCTCTCTGACTGTTCTCCAGCTGCCTTTGCTACTGCTGCTTTCACGCCCCTGCTTTCCCCCACAGATATTCCCGTATTTAAATATTCTTGAATAATCTCAAGAACAGCCACCCATGTGCACACACTCCTTCCCTTTCTGCCAGGTTCCCGGCAGTGACCTTGGAGGAGGGAAGAGCTGTAGCTCTTTGTGTTGTAGAGATAACATATTTGCCACCAAAGTGTCTAAAGCCTGCCTAGGTTTTATTTTATGGCATTTCCAGGTGTCACCAAACCCCTCCCCATATCTGCTTGATAACAAGTGACTTTGTTTTACTTCTTTATGGCAGGCTGGGCCGGGTGGATTAGTTGCAGCGATTCAAATCTCTCAGCTTGGAAAATGGTGGTGTTTATAGAACACAAGGCTTTTTTTTTTTTTAAATGTGTTAGCAGAAACCTGCAATCTTCATGACAAAACTGCCACGTAAATAAATTAATAGAACATGGATATCAATTGTTGCAAAGATAAACGCGTAGTGAGCCATAAGCACCGGAAATGTGAAGTTGCTCTTAAGCATATTATAAGAAGCTGTAGAGAGATCACCCTTGTGAAATCCAAAAGAAACATTTATTTAATCTGAGCCACTACTGTGTGTGGTCTGCTCTGTTTGGTGATCAGAGACCCTCTACAAATATGTCCTAGTCAATAGGAAGTTATAGAGAAAGTTCACTGACATAATCAGGCTTCAATACACCCAAGGACTTAAACTCATGATTAACTCTAGCTGCATATTTAAATCTGGTTGACTTCAATGGGATTTCAGCACACGCTTAAAGTTAAGCATATGTTTAAGTGCTTTGCTGAATAAAGATGGACTTATGAAGTGGGGCCATAGTTCTTAAGGCTCATTAACAACACATAATAATGGTTATATAGAACACTATAGAGAAGGCTGTTGAAAAAGCTAACAATGTTTGGGACCATTAGGAAAGGGATAGGTGATAAAACAGAAAACATCACTACATGTGCCACTACACAAATCCATCGTACACCCACACCTTGAATTCTGCATGCAGTTCTGGTTGCCCTATTTCAAAAAAGATACGTTAGAATTGGGGAAAGTACAGATAAGGGCAACAAAAGCGATTAAGAGTATAGACCAGCTTCCGGAGGAGGAGATAGTAAAACAATAGGGACTCTTCAGCTTGGAAAAGAGATGACTGAGGGGAGATTTGATAGAGGTCTATAAAATCAATAATGGGTGTGGATAAAGTGAATAAGGAAGAGTTAGTTACCCTTTCACATAGCACATGAACCAGGGGTCACCCAATGAAACTGATAGGCAGCAGGTTTAAAACAAACACAAGGAAGTACTCCTTCTCACAGTGCCATCAGCCTGTGGAACTCGTTGCTGGGGGATGTTGTAAAGACCAAAAGTATAACTGGATTAAAAAAAGAAACAGATAAGCTCATGGCAGATAGGTCCATCGATAGCTATTAGCCAAGATGGTCAGGGATGAACCCAATGCTCTTGGTGTCCCTAAGCCTCTGACTGCTAGATGCTGGGAATGGACAACAGGGGATAGAGGACTCAAACTGCCCGGTTTCGTTCTCTTCCCCTGACACATCTGGCACCATACTGGGTGAGATGGATCCTTGCTCTGACCCAATATGGTCATTCTTACATGCTTAAGGTCTCATCTCTTGCAAAACTGTGTGTGTCTATTGCTATGACTGTTAAAAGCAGCAGTATGGTGAGGATTTATCCCCTAACAGGATTGATCTAATCTTTTCCTACTTTAGTTAATAATTAAGCCCAGCTTTTGCTTTTCCCCAAGAGAACGAGTGAAGTGCTAGACAGGTCTGTTGCTCATGGCCTTTCCTTGAATCCAGAGTTATCATGAAGTGGATCAACCGAAAAAGAAGGGACCAGACACATCTACTTTTTATGCAAGATAAAGAAGAATCTTTATTTTACACTGATCGAATCCACTAGCTAGTGCAATAAATAATAATAATATTACAGCCACTGGCTAGCCTGACTGAACCTGAGCATGATTCATATTGAAAGTGAGAAGGCTAAATAATCCTAGCCACAGGAAATGTGCCTTACCTTTCCAATCCATGAGCTGGTCTCTTGGCTTTCTGACAAAGCAGGAACACTCTTCATATCTCCCTGGCACATGATGCTGTAGCAGAACAATGTTAAATGCAGCTTTCTAGGTGGCCATGAAATGGGCTCTTTTTCCCATGCTCAACTTCTGAGTCCTACTGCACCATAAACAAACCACAAGTATTTGCTTAGGAAACTCGACTGCTTCTCCAATGTTGGACAGAAGGTGGCGCCCTCCCCCTGCAAATCTCACAGAGCCCAATTAGATGTTCAATATCACTAGAAATCATTGCTGTTGATAGAGATAAATGAGTAATACACTATCTATGTAACAATAGTTTAAAAAAGGAAGAAAAAAAGAACTTTTCATCAATGGCTAATCATGATTTTTTTTATTGCTTTGCATTTTCTGGGGAATAAAACCTCAGAGGAGCCCACTCTTTAGTGGAAAATGAAAGGGCATATCAAAAAAATGAATGTACATGGATTCTAAATATTTCAGGTTGTATGACTTTGTGTTTGACCTTAGCAGAAGATGAACTAATCCTGCAATATAATAGACTTTCATACAGATATGGAAAATGGCTGCTTTTTTATCTCAGTTGCCATGGGAACCATCAGAGAGAAGGCCTAGCTGAGATGCAATAGAAGGTTATTAAATGTGTGCTTGTGTATATTGGAAAAATACAGCTTTTTGTCATCCTGTGTCACTCATAGGTCTTTAATACCTAATGTTTAGGTTATTAATAAACTAACACAGGTCCATTTTTTGCAGGGAACAACAGTGAATGTAGCTGTAAAAAATATTAGTACAAGTTGGAGATTTGCAAAACTCTTTAATAGGGGCAGAAGCGTTGGGCTGTTTTTTCTGAGCTATTATTTCCCTCAAGTTTCCACCAAAGTTTTCATTCCTCCCTTGAGGGAAAGCAAAGCAATACAGGAATGGAGCCCACCTCTTCAAACTGAAAATAGGGCACACTTCCCCTCCTCTTTTTCTTGTACTGGCAAGGAAGCCAAGTGTGACTAGAAAGTTGTGCATGTCTCACATAGCTCCCCTCGGCCCATAGAATCATAGCTTATTAGGGTTGGAAGGGACCTCAGGAGACCATCTAGTCCAACTCCATGCTCAAAGCAGGACCAATCCCTAAATGGCCCCCTCAAGGACTGAACTCACAACCTGGGTTTAGCAGGCCAATGCTCAAACCACTGAGTTGGCCATGTCTTTGTGCTGGGTTAAGATCTAAGGGGGAAAGGGCTGTAGAGATATTTCTGGGCTAGAAATGTTCCCCTTTTACATTTCTAAAAAACCCAGGCAGCAAATCAAAGTAATACTCTGCAAAGAAGGTGCAGGACCAATGGCTGAGAACAGCAAAGCAAAGCGAACATGTCTCTCCAGGTGAAGGGATAGTTTCCCTCTCCCTCGCACCTCCCTGGAAATGGGAGCTGGGGGCAGACCCGACCAAACTCTGCCTGCTCTGCAGGGGCTTTGGGGCCAGGGTACTGGGGGGATTGGGGGTGCTGGGGCCATGGTGCCCAGTGCTCGGAGTGGGGAGAGGGCTACCATTTAGGTGATCTAGGCAATGGCCTAGGACGCCAGAATTTTTGGGGGGCAGCATTTGGGGGGGGGGGGGCGGGCAGGCGGCCCTTCCGTGGGCACGTGGCAGGCCCCTGTCTGAGGAGTCAGTTGACTGTGCAGGAGGCACTTTCCTTAGGCAGATGTTTGCAAAAGCTCAGGCTGATGGTGCCCGTGTCCCGGGCTGGAGGGAAGCGCAGTCACACAAGGCGCTGTGCCTGGGCAAGACCCCAGCTCCTGGTAACGGTGCTGACAATCCACCCCTGCTCTAGGCTCCCCTCCAGAGCCGGCTGTCCTGGGCAAATCTTGCTCGGCTGAGCCCGGCACACTGGAACCAGGCCGGGGGCAGCGGGGACGCGATCCACTCCCGCAATCAGCCCCAGCGCCAGCTGGCCTCCAGCTTGGACGGGAACCTGCCCCCGTTCACACGTGTCCCGGGCGGCGCCAGCCCCGGGGACAGGAGGGAATGAGGCCGGGCTCCCCACGCCTACCTGCCCCGGGGTCAGCCGGGTGCCTCCGGCTCTGCCCTGGCAGCCCGCGTGTCCCCCCGCAAAACCCAGGGCTCGGGGCGCTCCGGAACGAATCCGAATCAGTCTAAAGGCGACAAAGCAGGAGTTAATCGCTTGGGGACGGGACACGCCAGCCCCGCGCGGGAGCCACTGAGCGCAGCAGAGGGGCTGGCTCAGGATTATTGACCCAGCACTAGCCGATAAATGGCCGGGCGGCCGCAACCTGCTCCTCAGCCACTTAGCTCCCTAACCCGGAGCCGGTGTGCTGGGCTCGCCCGGAGAGTTAACCCCTTCGCTGCCTCGGGCCAGCGCGGGGCGCCCTGTCTGGCAGCGCCTCGGAAAGCGAGGTGGCTTCCCGAGGCTGGAGGGTTTGGGGAAGAAAAGGGGCGAACCAATGAGTGCCAGATCCTAGCAGGGGCAAGTTGGTGCCCGAACAGTCCTACATCAACAGCCCTCCAGCTGCCTGGCGCCAGCGACTCCAGGCCAGGGCACAACAGCCGCCCCGAACCAGACTTCGCTTTCGGAGCTGGTCTGAAAACAAGCGAGCAACGCTGCTTATTTCTCCTAGGCAGGGGAACCCCAACATGTTTTCGGACTGGAGGCAGCCCCTGCGCAGAGGCTGGTACCACCCAGTCGCAAAAAGGGGGACCAGATCACAACGGTCTGTCTACCGAAAACCAACCTCTCCCACACCCACCTGTGTATAGATATAAACGTAACGATCTCTCTCCCTGTGATTACCCCTTGGGATGGGTGGGTGTGGGTCTGTATGTGCCATTAGATATATATTTCTTCAGGCAAGTTTGCCATCTCCCAAGTGGTTCAACCAAATCTAAAGGAGTCTTACAACGTGTGTCTCTACCACCACCACCCACATATTCTGGTGCCATTTTTCTCGCTAGTGTCAGAGAAGAGCGCACTTTATTACACAACGAATATAACAGTGAGTAAATAGGGAGCGCTAACAAAATATGAGCTGTTAAAAATAACCAGCCTCCCGGATAGCCCATGCATCGCACACACACACTGGTGTGTACTTTTCTGCACAATCGCTGGCTGGGCACTCACATGCAGGGCACACACACCCTGCATGCATGCATGCTAAGCAAAGCAAGGAATACATAGATTTTGCCTATCTGCCGATCAAACGCGGAGATCTGCTCTGGTAAATGATGCATTAGATGCGGTGGCTGTATTTGTTGTGTGAGTTTTGAAAGGGTCCTGATAATCTGGAAGCGAGAGATAAGGAACACCATTTATTCAGCAGCACTTTGGAACCAATTTTCAACCCTGTTCAACCCCATTCTCCAGCAGCCTCCAGGAGCCCAGGAGATAAGGATTGGGCTATTCATTATCTTCACAAGGAACAAAGATTAGCTAGCAGAGATGAAAAATTACCCCTGGATAGTAATAATAAGGAGGAGAACCTCTGGAGTTGCTGAGCCTATATTCTCTCTGCTGCTGCTACTACGGCTTTTACATTCTCTCTCTTTCTTTTTTGTTAAATCAATATTGAAAAGGTTGAGTTATTTGTTAAATCTACTCACTATCATATTTTTCAATATGCAGAATATGGTTGTTACAGTGGAAGAAAACTGTAAGGGTTTTTTTCCTTACCCTCAGACTTTAAAATGACATCTTTAGTATGAAATCTAAATGATGCAGGCAGAATAAAACATCATTAGCCTATAGTAAGCATTCAGCAAAATACATTTTCAAAGGCTATATTGAGACATTGTGGAGTTTGGGGGTTACTCGCTACAGACATCTGACTAGCCGGCAGATAGCAATGCAGTTGTCAAAGAACAGAAATTTATCCGAAACTCTGACCTTTCTACAACATTAAAACAAAAACACAACGTCTCTGGGTTCAAATCCCCACCTATATTAAAATGCGTGCGTGAGAACCCCACGGCTACTAACCCTTTGAATTACACAGGACCTTTCAGGTTAGGGAACTTGTTTTTATTCGAATATCTGGATTTGCAACAGCGCCTTGCTTTTGCCTTTAAAAATATGAGAATTTGTTTTAAATAACAGCCTTTTTTTTTTTTTTTACCCTGCATAAATCTGGTTCTTGTATCTCATCTCTTAGGACGAAGGGTGATACAGGCGAGTAATTAAAACAGTTACTTTGGAAACAGGCTGCTGGGGGCTGATAAGAATTATCTGTAGCATATCAAGGATCTCCCCCGCTCCACGCCTGAATCATATCACAAAGACAGACAGAAAATGCCAGCAAAACGGGATTTTTAGTTGTTGTTTTTGTTGCTCACATATTTTTAACCTCCGTTATGATAATTCTTCTCCTATGAAACTTTTCTGCTTCCTTCATAAAACGCATTTCTCTTTCCCCCCCCCCCGCCGGATTTTTCCACATTAGTATGATCATTTAAATTGGGAAAGTGGGGTTCCCCTTGCTCCCCAAAAGGAATTTAAAATATCTGAAGTTTTAGGGTTGTATCCCGTCCTTTCCTAATCGAAGGGCAATATTCTCTCTCACACTTTGCCCTTTGCCTGAAGACGGATTACACAGTTTAGACACAGCCCTTGCTGTGTTATGTAAAAAAGAAGGTATTTTGCGGGCTGTAATACGGAGGGTGGGGGAATGAGAGGGGACAAGGTGAAACTCCCTATAAACCAATAAGAAAAGAAAGAGCAGGTGAAGATTTCCAGCCTTGCGCTGAGTCTAGTTGCTTGCAAACATTTTCACACATTAGTTCTGGCTGACTTGCCTAATGGGCTGGGATACATGCATTTTAACATTTTCTTTCTTTGCGCACAACGACTAGCTGGTTGGTATCTGCGTTTTCGTTCCTTCCCCTGGCCCCCTCCCCACACACAGAGCTGATATTACGTGCAGGTGCATCGCCCAGCAGATTAAAATTAGGGACAGAAAAATCAGAACGGTTCTAAAAGGGCAGCATGTTAAATGCAAGATTTACTCCGCTGACTGGGGAGGGGAAAGAATACAAACTGTTCTCCTTTCTGGAAAGCAATAGGAAATAGAGAGAGACTGCAGCTAAATAGACCTTAAATCTGAATCCCATATTTCTTAGGAGACCGTAGTGCCTTTGTGTGTGTGTGTGGTGTTGGTGTAATATCAATTCATTTAAAAAATATGAAAGTCAAGTCGCGTAGACTGTGACAGCGAAGGCAACAAAAGGTGCAAGCAGCAGACAATGTGATGTGCTTGTACAGATATTGTAATGATGCAAATGTAGTTGAGGGGACGAGCTGCCTTATTATGTACATAAATACACACTGGCTCGCTGTGCCATCCGTGAATGCAGGAGAGTGAGAGGGGGAAGGGGGGAGGGAGACCAGCTCGAAAATTGCTGCCAGTTTTAAACAGCCTACCCCTGGCAACCCCTCTGCTGGCCTGCTTATGCATTCACCAGCCATTTAGACACTTTCGTTCCTCTTTATTCAAATACATGAAGGCGAACTAGGCAGAGGCGAATCCAGATGTGCCTGCGCCGCTGTAAATGAGCCCAGGAAGAGAGAAAAAGACCATCAGCCTCCCAGCAAAGAACCCAGTGGAAGGCGCTCAGGGAGCAAGGGAAGAAAAGTCACTGTAGGGACAAGGTAAGGGTCTTAAAATAATCAGCTCGTGACAAAGTGCCCCGGGGAACGGGGCTGGGATGAAATATGGGGCTCTGCTTCCTCGGGCTGTAGATTAAAAGCCTTTCATTTCGACAGAGGGGGTAAATCCCAGTTGAAACAGAGAGCTTTGGCTGTGGCGGTGGGGAGGCTACTGCAACTTTTCCTCACCTGGGCTGTGTTGAACTGGAGAAAGTGTAAACAGCGGTGCTCCCATGGAGACAATGCACTTGGAAGGGGAGAGATTGTCCGTACAGCCCTGAGTTCTTAGCAAGGGGAGATGAAGTATTGTTCATTACAGATTCTCCCCTAAACCGCCCCTGTGCTATTGTCACTGGCTGCTTGGATGGAAATGCAGAATATTTTGGGTGCTGTTCCCTAGCCACTTCATAAGGGACCCTTCTAGCTAAAGAGTGGCTAATGCCCAGTGACAGAGAACAGCTTGGCGTGTCAAATAAAGAACTATTGCTCGGTGTTTTAAATAAACCAGTCTTGTCTTTGTAGATGATTTAGGGCATTTCTTGGGGTAGTTTTTCCTCTTCCAGAACAAATCACAGAATTTGTTATTTCTAAAAATGTGCAGATCTACTACTCCATAGCCGATGGGGGGAAAATCGTTCGCGTTGCATGGTTGCTTTAACACGGCTGGTTTCTTATTTGAACTATATGCAAACAGGTAAATCCATCCTTAGCAAAATGTAATAATTTACAGACCAAATTTACTGACCAAATGAAGCGATGCTTCAAAGAAAATCTAGAGACATACAGCGCGGAAGAGTAAGCTCCTATGAAATACTCTTGTTCTCTTTCACACTGGAAATGGGTGTTTTTTTATCTGTTTTGAAAAACATTTCACCCCTAGCGACTAGCATGCTCAGAGCTTAAAACAAACCAAGAGGGTTGGAAATTGGGAAAGAGATGGTAGTTTTCAGTTTATAATGTACACTTGGCGTCCCCAAAGCATCTTGCAACTCAGGTATGAAAGAAGCGATCAAAGGTTCAAACTGCTTTGCTGGTATATTTATATATTAGCTGGATCTAGGTCTGAAACTGATTTCTAATGAACAGTGTTTCTTCATTCTTAAACTCGCAGCCACTTTAGTATTCCCAGATACTTTCTCTTCTAATAGGCTGGCCCTATTACAGCTAAAGAATGATCGCGTTTTAAACGCCACATCACCCTGCCAATCTATTCCTTTCGCAAAGAGGGAAGTACACGGATTATTGCGATGGGACAATCAACAAACTAAACCAAACCTCCGTGAATTAATAGCAGTGAATCTCCCAGGATTAAGTGTGTGTCTTTCTGGCTTATACATTTTTTAAAAAAACAACCAGCCCCACTTCGGAGCGTTCGTTTCTTTTCAACGTTGCAATGTTAAATTGACCCCCCCCCCCTGCGCGCGCCTGGCCCCGTCCTATCCCCCCTCTCATTGTTGTCAGATTTGTTAATAAAAAGATGCGAAGGTTTGTTCTCCCCTGGAAAGCCCCGCATCTCCGCAGGCCCTGGGTTCTGCTACGTTTGCACCTGCCTAGCCAGGGAGCCTCTGCAGTCCCAGTCCCGTGCAGCAGATTTACACAGCTTTGCATGTTTTAAAATTACCCAGCTATAGGCTTCAATCGCCTCCCCTGCGTTTTTTTTTCCCAAGGCAGCTCTTCCACCCCCATCCCACCCCCTTTATTCTCCTTTTGCTGTGGGGTGCAGAGACTGGGAGAAAAATCCACACTGGAGACTGAATGGCTTTGAGGCGATTTCAATAAGAATAGTTCGGGTGCAGGAGCTGGAGCCAGGGTTGGCTTGTTTGGTTGCAGAACGAGAAGCTGAAACAAGGGTAACATCTTTATTAATGGTTTTTTTTAAACTCAAATTTGGCAATGTCCAAAGAAACTGGCAAGTAAAGCAGCTGCCTAAATAAATAGTATTATTCCAATGATTAGTTATTGTGTGTGTGTGTGTGTATATATATATGTGTGTGTGTGTGTGCGTGTATATATATATGTGTGTGTGTGCGTGTATATATATATCTATAATATAATATATATCTATATATATAAAATCAGTTGTCGCAAGCAGCTTTGTACCAAAAACTAAATATCTGTGTCTGAAACTGCCATCGGATCTTTCTCTTCCAGGGCCCGATCTTGCAGCCTTCACTCAGGCGATTTCTCCATGGAAGTGTTGTTGCCTGAGCAAGAATTGCAGGATCGGGCCCCAAATATCTGACACGCGAATTGACATCGAAACATGCGTCCCGAAAATCGAGCCCTGCAAAGAAATCTTTGGTATGAAAGTCCCCTAGACAGTCTACCCAAGCGCCTTTTTTGCGGCATACTCCGAAACCAGCCGTGACGATTACAATAGGGGGAGCATATATGAATCGCACGTATTAATTATTAGTAGCACAACTCTCCTTATGCTGCAGTTGCTGCGTTTGAGCAGAAGCAGGTTTGCCGATTTCCAAAGCCGTGTGGTGCTTGGGTTTGGGGCTGCCCGGCGGTACCAGGGCTGGGGTAACAGACTCTGGGCTGGACGATCTATTTACCAGGGAAGCCAGACAAGGGATCCAGAGCTGGGGAACTTCACCGTGAAGGACAAATTGCAAACAAATTGCAGGGGAACAAAACGTTATTCACAAGTTGTCAGGCGCGTCGCGAGGACAGGATCCAAACAGCCCAAAAAGTCAGGAGGGCAAACAAGAGCCACGAGGGGTCACCCAGTGGAGAGCGAAAACTCTCCTGGAGCAATGGGCAAAATACCCGATCTGAATCACCTGGCTGGGGAAATGGGGGGCAGATCATGGCAAGGCTTTTACAGTAGTTAAAAAGAGTACGTGGCCGGTGATTTATTCCCTAAATCGTTCTGTTTTTATGCAGCTTAAATGGGGGGTTGCGGTGAAGAGGTAACTGTGTCATTTTCTAACCTTATTAGCCAGCATTAAAAATGTACTGGTCATGCAGGTTGCATTTTAAGCGAGCAAGCAAGGAAGAAAGCAAGCAGGAAAGCGAGCAAGGAAGAAACGTAAAGAAAGAGGAACATGGGGAAAAGTCTGGCCAGAAGGGCTGGAAAGTGACTGCTCGTTTTTCTAACCAAAGACTCCCTGTAGCGGCTAGTCTCTGAACAATGATTAGTATTTTAGCTACAGCAGAGGACATAATCATGACAGCAACAACCGCGGCGGTGCCTTGCTCTGCCTGGCAGACTCTCGGGTCCCCCTCCGCGGGATGCAGAGCCGATCACACGGGACCTGGTCCGCTCGGGCTGCGTGTGAGCGCGGGCAGGGTCCCCCACTTTCCCGAGCAGCTGGGAGAAAGGCTCTGGCGGGCTCTGTACCTGCCGCCGCCGCAGCAGGCTGCGGGGTGGCTGGCTCGAGGGCTAACCCGGAAGAGTGTGTGTGAGTGTGTGTGTGCCTTTCTGACGCCAGTCATACGTGTTTCTATTTCTGTACCTGACTTAGCCAGATTGCTGGAAGACTGAGGGTTGCAACAGCCCGGGCAAGCAGCGAGGTGGTTGTGCGTTACATCCACAGGCCTGCCCCCCCGTCCCAGGCTCCAGCGCAGCCGGCTTCCTCTGCCTGCTCCCCCCCCCACACACACAGGCACAGCCCACCCTGCACCCTATGCTGCTGGCACTGAGGATCTGGCTCCTGCTGCTGCTGCAGGGGACGGGCGTCGCGGGAGACCACCAGCAGCTCTCTCAGCAGTGAGTACCTTGCACCGCGCGCCCATAGCTCCGCCAAGGTCTGCACGGAGACGCAAAGGCGACCCCGAAGCCTGCGTGTCCTCCACCATGGCTCGTGCCGTGTGCAGCCTCTCTTATCTCAGACCCTGTAGGGGTTAATTAAGTGCGCCTCTCTTGCGCTAGCTCTTTCCTCTTTCCTCCGTTTTTGATGGCTGCACCAATTAGTTGCACATAGGAAAAGACGAAAAGAATAGGGTTACAAAGAGAGGAAAAACTTATGCTGCCCCTGGGGTTTGCAGTCAGGATGAGTGAAGTTTAAACAAAGAGGAAAGTAGCTGCGGTTGCCATTCGAACAATGCATCTGAATGATAGAGCGACAAAGCGAGGATAGGAATTTATGCTAAAACATATTCCGTGTTATGAGACAGATTATTGTCTGCCACTGTACCTAGCACTTCACCCCTGTGAAGCAGGATCGGGTCAACGAGATTGCAGCTCTGATGGCTGGGGTGGAGTTGGGGAGAGAGATTTCTTGCATTGACTTTGCGGCGGC
Organism: Chelonoidis abingdonii; assembly: GCF_003597395.2. Taxonomy (NCBI): domain Eukaryota; kingdom Metazoa; phylum Chordata; order Testudines; family Testudinidae; genus Chelonoidis; species Chelonoidis abingdonii. The sequence goes on from NC_133785.1 coordinate 17,612,852, forward strand.
GTGGTCTGGTGGGAAACCTTTCCCGTGGAGAGTTTATAGATTGCAATAATTATTACCCGTTGTAATATCTGTATCAAAGGAGGTAGGAGGCGGCCAGCTCCCTCCTCCCCTAATTAACATGATAGGAAAAGTCCAAAACTGCCCAAAAGAAAAACTGTCACAACCGGTTGGCAGAATGTTCCCTGGTTCCCCATCCTCACGGACAGGCCAGGGATTAGCTCAGCCAACGTTCAGCGTCCAGATTCTGTTACAGCGGAGCATGGGGATTTGGTTATTTCGCCACTGAACCTTTGCCCACCGCTTGTTGTTTTTAGACTCTGGCATAAAGTTTCTTAAATTGAGATTTCGTCAAATAAAACGGACAAACATTGAGGGCACGTAAATAAACAGTCTGCGTGTAGATCTGGGCACACAGGTTTTCTGCCTTCCAATATATACGCGCATTGATCACAGACACAGGTGTCTTGCTACATCAGATGGCCCCACTAACTGTTGCTAAAACATGTTCCCTCCCCCCCTTAACGAGATGACATCACTTGTCAATCAAATTAAAATAACCAGCTGTGCTTCCAGATCTGGAAGATCTCCCTTTAAAAATTACAACAAAAAATTAAGGTTAGTAAAACTGTTGTATAAAAAGAGATTAAAAAAAAAAGAGAGAGAGATAGACAGCCAGTCTGCGGAGAAAATTGTATAACCCATAATACGCTTTTCTGTTTTACCAGTTTTCCCTTTCACTAGATAAATCCATATAGATCTGCATGACTATCTATCGAATCTCTCTATATCTCAGAAAACACAGATAGCTGATTTATCGGCTTGCCTGGAAAATGTGCAGAGAGACACTTGGAAATAAAATGCGGGGTTTGATATTTGGAGTTCATCCTGATACAATTCTTCCTTTTCTTTTCTCAATTGCCATGCCCTGCAGATTATGGCATGTGCAAAGAAGGAGGGCGATTTGTAAAGCGTTTGGCGTACCTTGTGTTTGCATATAACAGCCAATACATCTAGCAATCTATTGGAAGAAGCTATGGAAGAGAGATGGAACGGTGGGGGAATGCAAGGCCCACGCAGTGACTTCAGGGGCTGGAGCCGGCTGGCTGCAATCCTGCAGCTCGCCGCCCGTTCAGGCAGTCTCTCCAGAGAGGACTTTAATAAAATTGACACAATAGTTGTTTAACCAGCCGTGTGAAACAGGCTGAATCTCAGCTCCAGAAAATTAGTTAAGCTTCTGCGCCGAAAGTCCTTGTGCGGGTTAGGTTATGTTCCGATGAGTGCATTAATTAAATAAACGTCCCAAGCACACCGCTTTGCCCCATGGTGTTTGCTGCAGTGGGGCATTTAATAACAATCCCACCCTAACAAACAAGACCGAAGCGCTGAACTGCCACGCGCTGAACAAGCAGTTTGTAAATCAGAGGCGCGGAGATCATTGAACCTGAAGTTCTCAAAACACGTTTGGAGAAGAATTCATAACGATCTATTAAGCACAGTTTCTACACACACACACACACCCTGCGCTCTAGTAAGTATCAGTGGATGTGGCTCTGTAATACAGACGGGACTGCGTCTAGCGATTTAACTGAAAGAATTAAACTGCCTATGAACGTGGAAGGATTTTGCTTTTTTTTTAAAAGGAAGAATGATTTTATTTGGTGTTTATTGTCAGGAGTTTAAAGGGAAAAGCTGGAAAGAGCGATTTAGTGGTCATCACAAGGCAGGGGAAAGCAGTGCATAGGAGCAATGGCCCTAAAGCTGGTGGGCAGACATAATAATAATTAAGAATACATAGAGACACTCATTAATAAGAAGAACCACCCGATGGGAGACATTGACTTTTCAGGAAAATAAGAGGCTAGGAAGAAGTTGCCCAGAAGGACAGAAGGTGTCAGGAATACCCCGAAAACATTGGTGGCAAAGGAAGCCAGTGAGAATTTCTTTTAGCGACTCAATCTAGTCCCAGAGAGAGGGGCGGCGAGGACTGAAAGGCAGGGAATTCGTTTGTATTTTGTATTTTCATTTTTGAGGCGGAAAAATGTATTTTCATTTTTGAGGCACCGTTTATTCCTCCCACCCCCAGTATCTCCCCAATGCCTGGCGGACGGGTGGGGTTTTCCCCCCATCCCGCTCCTCGCTATCATGTGGATGTTGTAGGCAAGATCTGCAGAGGAAGCAGCGAGCTCCCCTGGCTGCAGGGAAGTGGCAAGAGCCGGCTGCAGGGTAATCTGACACGGGGGCTTCAGAGTTTCCTGGGCAGTTTTGGGGTCTGTCGCTCCATAAATCAAGCAGCCTGATTAATCTTTACAATTTGTCTTTTAAAACAAACACGAACGAATTATCAGCTCGTTAACTGCGATTTTATCACCTGCCTAAAACAAACAGCCCCCCAACGCCGCCTTGCTCATTGCATCGGTGAAATAATTAAAAAGGTTGTTATTAATAAGAATGCATTAGGAGCGCATTAACACCGATATTAATACGATCGCATTAACAGCCCAGCCACTGCAACGAACTTGGGTTCTCCCCCAACACTTGCAAAAGATCCTGCGAAATCACGTTCTGCGGGTTTCTGTGATTTTTCAGCGTGAAACGTTTGTTCGGATCTATTAAAACATTCTCCCAGCAGCCCCGCTCCAGGTTAATTTTGCAAAGAGGGCCAGGAGAGCGTTTATTTCTAGTAAACAAACACGGAGGGATTTGTTGTTCCCTTCTGTTGTTTGTAACTTGATACTTGGGAGTAAAAATTCCTGATCGTGAAATCTCCTTATTTTCATTTAAAAGATCGACTTGTGTGTGTGAAAAAATATAGATAATTTTTAATGAGGTTTTTTAAAAAAAGGTGGTCACCTCTCTCCCTCCTTCGCATCCCAGGCCTGGTACAGAGCCTGCGGTCTGTACAGCCTGATATTGGAAGATCGTATTTGCTAAAACGCCCTTACACCAGAACCCGAATAAATCATCCAGGAATTTCCAATGCTGCCGAGTTTATCTTTGGTTCTATAATGTACTAACTCCGGCATAGGGGTCTGCGGTGGCAGCTTCTAGCTCAGTCTGTATCTATGCCAGGGTGGGTCTCCCCAGCGCCCCGATTTCACCGGAGAGTGTGGGGGAGGGGAGGCGCTGACAGACTTACTTGTACAATCCTGTCTCTCCTGTTGTAATCGCGTTTGCTGGCTGAAAAGAAACGGGAAGTGTGTGAGTGGGGGGTGGGGGGCTGGGCGAGAGGGGTTCAGGGGGGGCCCAAGCCTGGGAACCGCGGGTAGGCAAGGGGAAGCCAGACCTGCGGGGCGGGGGGCGGAATCCGAGGACCTGGGGCGGTGGTGCTGGGAAGACCGGGCTAGGTTCAGGATTCTGTGCCAGGCTTGTCGCACAGGATTCGGGCTTGGGGCGAGCTCCCGGCCGGCCCTGGCTCAGAGCCGGCGCACAGGCATTAGCAACCCCCCGCCCCCGCTCCACCCCCAGCAGAGCTGGGCTGGCTGAGCCCGCGGGGCAGGGGGTTGCGCTGTGTTGACCCGGCTAGCTCCGAGCAAGCCCTGTCCCGGCCGGCGCAGCCAGACCGCCTATCTCCAACCCCTCACCGCTCCCGCGGCCGGGCCAGCCCAGCCCAGCCGGCTGCAACTGCATCGCGACTCTTTTCTGCAGCTGCCCGCCCCCCCTCCAGCGCCGCCCTCCCACCCCGCCGCGGGGCTGGGGAGTGCAGGGCTTCCCCTCTCCCGCTGGGACCGGTGGCGGCACATCCTGAGCCCGGCTCTCTCGGCCCTAAAGACCCCGAGCCGAGCCCGGGACTGGAGCGTGCTGAGCTCCCCTCCAGCCCGCTGCCGCCCCCACGCGGCCCACGGATCCCCAGGGCCGCGCGGAGCCCCCCTCCCAGTCTCCGCCTGCACAAGCTGGGGCCGGGGGGATCCTGGCACCGCTGCTAGCAGCTCAGGACTCCGCGTCGCCTTAGTTTTCCAAGAGGGAAGCCCGCGGGGGGAGCAGGGAAAATCCTAGCCCCGCACCGTCACCACCCAGTCCCCGCAACCCCCTGCCCCGCAGCCCGGCCCAGCCTGCAGCCAGCGGGCAGGAAGAGGCAAAAATAGAGAGGGCGGGGAAGCTGCTGTGTGTCTGTCCCCCGCTTCCCTTGTTTTGTCTGGCTGGGAAGGTGGCAGGGATGGAGGCAGGAGCAGGGGGGGCAGGGCGGGAATTGGGGGTGTCCAGGACCCCTAGTTCCCAGGGAGAACCCGCCCCAATTCGGGGAGCGGGGGGTTTGCTTGTATTATTATTATGATTATTTATTAAAAAGTTCATTTCCTGGCGAATTTGGCAGCGGCGGGTGACGTCAGAGCCCCGGCGTCTCAGTGACTGGGGCCGCCTGGCTGGGGAGAAGCAGCCTCCTATTACCCAATTACTGACTGTCAATCCTCCGACCCGGCCCCCTCCCCTCGGCAGGGAGATCGTCCCCTGCACACCCGGCCCTGCCCTGCGCTCTGGTTGGGGGGCTTATACCTACCCTCCTGTGTGGTGTGTGTGGGGATTATATAACCTGTTCGCCATCACACACCAGCACTGCCCTATTGTGTGGGTGATTATATAACCTGAGCACCCCCTAAAACACACTCCTGCCTTACATTGTGTGTGTGATTATATAGTCTGAACACCCCCACCACAAGACACCCTCCCCCCTCTCTGCGGTGGGATTATATAATTTGATATAATCAAACATACAATCCTGAGGAGGGGTAAACTCCCAGGGCAATACAACCTGATCACAACCCCCCACCCCAGCACACGTACATCAATCTTGTCTTGCGGTGGGGAGGATCTACCCTCCTTCCTTGTCAAGCATATTACACCCTGCTCACAACGTCTCCCCTCTCCCCCCAACACACCCCTCTGGCCTGGTACAGTGGGCGGGGACTCCCCAGCCCATGATATAACCGGATTATAACTCTCCCGTCTCCCACAAAGCACCCAAATCTCGCCCTAAAGGGAGATGTTCACCACCGAGAAGGATACAACCAGATCACACCCCTCCCCTCCAAACCAACCACCAGCTCCCCCTCTTCCATTGTGACCTGGAAATGAATTGGTAGAAGGAATAATAAGTATGGAATTTACACATAAAGTAAGGAACATGACAAGACTTGAGACCAACCTCAAAAACATCTCCACAGGGTCCCCCTAACCCACCTTTCTTCCCCAGCATAGTCTTCATGTCTGAGGGGGATGGGAGAGCGAGGCCGGTTTTCTTTCTTTGATTCCACCATTGAAATCGATTCATGTAAACAATTATTTTTCTGCATCTAGGAAATAAGAGGATTTACAATCAAATGAAAAGAGCTTTTAAAAAAACACCAAAACCTACCAGTCAATTAGTTCTTTTTAAATATCAACATTTTTAGGGGTAGGTAGGGACCTCACCCACACCATGTTAGTCCTAATTGTATTTTCCTGTCATCCTGTTGTTCTTTTGCCTCCTATCTGCTTTCTCCTCCCCTGGAGTCGCTTTCCGCAGAACACGGACTGTTAAAAGTGGGACCTTCAAGCTGTGATAAATTAATTAGCTCGCTGCATAAAAAGCCTGTTGATTCGGACTGCACTTCTCATCCGCCCTATAACAGGCGGGTTGAAAGCCTCGGCTGCTTCAAACGGATAGAAATACGTCAAAAACCTACCCAAAACAAAGAGAGGGTTTATAAAAATGAGGTTTTAAAAGGTTCCCGATGAAATAGCACAGTCGGGCTCCGAGGGCCAGGACTGGCCCACTGAGCTTCAGGCTGTTTATTGTCTAGTACAAACATACACTTACTTAAACAGGGAGTGTTTTTTTCTCATTATTCGGGGGTTTCCTAGTCTTGTAACGCTATCATGTCGCTTTGGGCCTGACCATGCTTTCGGCGTGCAGCCCAAACTCACACGCAAGTCAGCTAGCCCAGAGCCTGCATTACTCAGAGATTTCAGAGAAGCGTCCCAGGGAAGCCCACGGGGGCTCTGCGCGACAGACAAGCGCAGGTAGTCCGCAGGGTGGCTGGGAGACTGGCAGGATCGGGTCCGAAAATATACAACCAACGATTAGCTATAAAAAAAATTAGTCAAACAGATGTTTGGGGTCCTAAGCCCTCTAGTTTACACGCCCACCCCAGGCAGGTTCCAAACAGACTGCTGCAGGTTTATTTTCAGTTTAATCTTATTTTATTTTGCTGATTCGGTTATTTCGAACTAACATGATGGTAACAATCTAGTTCAAATCTGACATCCGCTATCGGCCGGAATCCGGGGTTTTCTGACATTTAAAGTACTGCTTCGGCAAAACTAGAGTCCTGGTTAAATGAGAAATGGTTCCCGTGTTAATGCAACTGGCTAAAAGAACCTGCATTCGTTCTGAGCAAACAGTCAGAGTTCACTGAGGCAAACGCATCACGCTTAAATGTTTAGGCAAGAAAACATGCGTGTTCTTATCAAATCTCTACCTATCAAATCCCTTTTCTATTTAGGAGCGGGTTCCGCCGTCCTTACTCACACAGAAATCTCGTTCACTTTAATTGGAGATTTTGTCTAAGGAGAGCCGGGCCGATCCGATTCTGTCTTTACAGCGTACTCCCGATTGAAGTTCACACGCCAGTCAAATAAACAGATACACATAATTTTGCCTTAATTTTTTTTTTTACAGACAGATTTGTGAGGCAATTAGCCACTCTGTAAAACCGGGTTTGTGTGCGTCTTCTAACAGGCTGCATCTATCGTGGGAGTCCCTCCTGACCCACTTAGGTTCCCCCCCTTTCACTTCTTGGGTGCATGTACACTGGCTGGAATTAGAATACTTTGCTCATAACCTTATTCTGGAGCGTTGGAGGGGTATTTAACATTAGCCGCAAACAAACACCCGCTCCGCAAGACAGGCGGACCTGGAGCTGCTGCGGGGAGGGGGGAGTGGAAGGGGGATAGTGGGAGGTGGGCTGGGCGGCGGGGGGGGTCTTTTCTGTCTTTGGCGGGTTCAGCTCTTTTAAGATGTTTGGAGTAAATGAGGAGAATGTGGATTTCTGGGGCCAATGGCAGCACGAGGCTGGGCGCTAGGACGCTGATTGGCTGGGCGGAGGTTCTTAGCCCTGCGCGTCGCCCCTAGTTCATGTCTACTGAACTGAGTCCAGCTGGCGCCAGGGCTGACATAGGATGCTTTGGGGATGTTACAAAAAAGGCCAGAATAAGTGGAGCTTGCCATTTGAGTAAGAACCTCCATCCAATCCTCCTCTGCCTTCCCTCTCTCACTCACTCTCTTCTGCATTCGCATCCTCCAAACAACCATCCATCACCACCTCCTCCCACCCCTTAAACTTACAACCCCAGAAAGAAACTCTGCAAACATTTGGAATTAGATTCACTCCACTTGGAGGGACTTTGTGTAAGTATGTTTGGGGTGGCGGGGAGAAGAGCTGGGTTTATTCTTCAGGGAAATTGCTTCTGAGCTGCTGCCTTTTTTCTCTCGGAACATTCCTTTCACTTTTCCTTTTCCTCTTGTGTCAGTTCGAGCTGGTATAAGTAGGTGACATTAGACCTGCTGTTTTTACTCCCCCACCCCTAAAGGCAGCTGGAAAAACTCTTATTGACGTTTGTAGAAAAGAGGAAACCTTATTTTTTTTTTTAAAAAAAAGCTTTTGAAAACAGATGCTGTTTATTTTGTGGGGGGACAGAGGGGAACCCAGGGTAAGAACTTGTGGGGGCGACGGAGCATAAAATGAGACTTTTTTGGGGGGGCACAAAGAGGGACTTTCCCCACCCCCATTCATCTGCATGTTGGGAATTGCGGAATTAGCTCAAACCAGGTGGAAAATGCGGAGGGTGACGCGTCTCCCTTGAATAGCCATGTGAAGTACTAACCACTCCTTTTCTCTTACAGGTGGTGTCCCGGGCGTGTCGCGGGGAGCCTCTCCCACAACTTTCCTGCTAAGAAAGGGACACGCTGACTCCCCCCACGTCCTGAGACACACACGAGCCGCCTGCCGTAGGTTTAGAACCTCCCCATCACCGATCCGAGCCGGTTGGGGGGTGGGCTGGGGAGTCAGCGCCGGCATGGAAGTCGCCACCGACCAGCCTCGCTGGATGGCTCACCATGCCGTGCTGAACGGGCAGCACCCGGAGACGCACCATCCGGGACTGGCTCATAACTACATGGAACCGGCGCAGCTCCTACCTCCGGATGAAGTCGATGTCTTCTTCAATCACTTGGACTCCCAGGGCAATCCCTACTATGCCAACTCGGCCCATGCCAGGGCCAGGGTGTCCTACAGCCAAGCTCACGGTAAATCGGCACCGCCCCCCCACCTCTTTTTCTTTCTCCCCGGGCCCTCTGTGGGCTTGTGCCGAGAGGGCAGTGACTAGAGACCAGGGTTGTCTGGGGGCTGCTTCAGTATCACTGGAAAGGGAGACCCGAGAAAAGGGGATCGAAAGGAAAGCCCGAGTGGACTTTCACCCTAGAAATAACCGATGGGGGGTGGGGAGAGGGGGAGGAAGGGGAAATAGACTGAGTGGGTGAGTGGATGCGCGCATACAGACCAAAGAAACTTCCTAGTCCCGAGACACGGCCACTTCCCGGATATGAAATACAAAGTAATTCAGATCCAGGGTAGATTTTATTTTGGGGGGACGTGGGTATTGGTGGCAGCTGAAAAAGTGCTCCCCAGACCTGCAGAGCTAGTCGGGTTTTTCCTTTTTTTGGAGGGGGAGGGGCTGCTACCCCCTAACGCCCCCCTCTACTATTATGCTGTCGCTGCTGCTTTCTTTGCAACTAAATCAAAGGGGCGAGTGGGTTGGGAGACTTTCGGGACTTGCAGGGTGTTCCTGGCGCCTGGGCAGGGAGAGGCGAGGCGGGCAGGGGAGCCTGCGTTGTCCCTGGCTCGCCAGGGCAGGTCTGCTGTGAAATATTCACCCCAGCGCTGCTCGCTCGGCCCCCGCTGGCCTTGGGATGTCGGGTGTCCTTGTGCGGGCGCTGGATCTCCCCAGCAATATGGGTCTGGCTCTGTGCGCGTCCCACTGATACTGAACGGCGAGACGCAGCTGGACACTTCCCCGGTCCCTCTCTGCGCCGGGCAGCGGTTCTGCCCGCGCCCCCCAGGGCCCGTGTTCCTCTCCTGGCTGGTGGGTGTGATAGTGAAAACTCCCCTCTCCCCACAGCCCGTCTGACTGGGAGTCAAATGTGCCGGCCTCACCTGATCCACAGCCCCGGGATCCCCTGGCTGGACAGCGGCAAAGCGGCGCTCTCGGCAGCCCATCACCACAACCCTTGGACGGTGAATCCCTTCACCAAAGGGCCCCTGCACCCTTCTGCCGCTGGAGCCCCCGGGGCCATCTCCGTGTACCCGGGCAGCAGTACCTCCAGCACGGCCTCGGTCTCCTCGCTCACCCCGGCCTCGCACTCCGGCTCCCACCTCTTCGGCTTCCCACCCACCCCTCCCAAGGAGGTGTCCCCGGACCCCAACTCCACCAGCGCAGCCTCGCCTTCCTCCTCGGCTGGGGCCAGGCAGGAGGAGAAAGAGACCATCAAATACCAAGTGTCTTTGTCGGACGGGATGAAGATGGAGAGTGCCAGCCCTCTGAGGACCAGCTTAACCTCCATGGGGGCCCAGCCCTCCACCCACCACCCTATCCCCACCTACCCCTCCTATGTGCCGGCTGCTCATGAGTATAGCAGCAGCCTCTTCCACCCGGGCAGTTTCCTAGGCGGCCCAGCCTCCAGCTTCACCCCCAAGCAGAGGAGCAAAGCTCGATCCTGCTCAGGTAAGCCTACAACGCCTTGATCCTTGCAGCGCCTGTACAGTGTGTGTGTGGGGGGGGGGGTTAGTTGGGTTTTGGCTGCACATTAACCCGAAAACCACAGCCCCGCCTTTTAATTTGACAACCCATCTTAAAGGACCAGCTTAACCTCCATGGGGGCCCAGCCCTCCACCCACCACCCCCTATGTGCCGGCTGCTCATGAGTATAGCAGCAGCCTCTTCCACCCGGGCAGTTTCCCAGCGATACTCCAGCTCTTCCCCAAGCAAATACCTCTGAATCTTAGTCCAGACATGCTGTTTCATTCTTAGACCTCCTGTGCNTGTGTATGTGTGTTTTTGAGGAAGGTTGGAATGTGTGTTACATGATTCTAGTTTGGAACATCCCCCCGACCCCCCCCAGCACAGCTTTTTACGTGCACTCCGAAGAGGAGGTGAGAGTGGATTTATTTTGTTGTCATCGAGATACATCTTAATCTCATTCACCTGGATTTTTTAACATGCTGTTGTTGGGGCAGCTCCGAGAAATGGACCGAGCTTTTCTGTTATTAACTGCTGGTAGGGCAAGGTCTAATCACTGGCTCTCTGCTCTGCAGCAGTCTCATGCCAGGGCCTAAGGGACCCAGTAATCCCTAAAAGAAAAAAAAAGGCAGATCTAAATTATGCAAATACAGGTTTATACGGCAAAATCTCTCACACAGAAAAAGGAAGACAGTGGCTGGTTCTAATCGCTGGCAGTTCTGGGCCAGATCCTGCACTCTTTACTTCAGTGAAACTCCCATTGACTCCATGCCGGGAATTTAATTCTGTTTCCCTGCAGTAAATTGCACCTTCATTAATAAGAGAAAAGGCCACTCGTGGGCTTTTAGCACTGAGCGCAACACATTCACAATTGAAACTCACCAAGCCAGTTGCTTAAAACTGAAGAGGGGCTTGATTTCTCTCCGATCACACAAGGAACAGTTCAATAGTTTACACACCAGTGCTGAGGACCGAAGGTACCTACTAAACGCTAACTTAAACCAACTCAATACAACCTAGAAAATGCGATCGGACATGATTGTTCTCTGCCTCAGATCCATCTCTGTTTGCTAACAACGAGCCGCGGAGCATTCCTCTCTTCACTTCAGTTTTCCCGAAAAGTGTGTTCTGAAAGCAGCTAATTCAGTGATGGCTCAGGTTTTGATCTCACTTTGAAGTGTCCCCAGCTGGATATCTAGACAAATTAAGAAAACTGGATGTTGTTCCATTCACCCACGTTTGTATGCCCAACGGTGGAAGAAAATAAAAGTCTATATTTGAGATAGCGTTGTAAAGCTACCTTCTAACACAACTAAATGTGTGTACACACACCTCTATTTTAAATGTGTGTACACACACCTCTATTTTCTATTTTAAAAGCGGCCATGAATTAAGAAACATGATCTCTCTTAGGAATTTTGCAACAAAAAGATCAGACATTTTACAATATGAGCTCTATTTCAAATCGCTCTTTTAAGGGATTTTCCCCCCAGTGTTTGCAATGCGGCTGCTGTTTTTTCCTTCTTTTTTTTTTTTAAACCGTGAAAAGAAAATTAAAATACAGTTGCCGCTTTTCCTCCCCCCGCTTTTAGAAAGAGCCCCAAGAGTCACTGCAGAGAAATGGATCCTTAATAGCCTTTTTTTGGTTCATTTTGTGGAGGATTTTATTAGATGGGGGAAGTGAGTGATCTTGAGGGTTGTTTTGATGGGAGCCTCCGCGCATGGAAGAGGGGAAAGTTCGTGACCACTCACTGTTTTTGTAGGAAAACTAAGACTCACGACACGACGACTCCTGCGGCTTCCTGCCCTAGGAGGGACAAAAGCTAGGAACGCAGAGCTCCCCTCGTTTTCCACTGCAGACTGTGTTGTTTAAAAGCCACCCACTCCCTAGATGGAAGGAGACAGGAGCCCTGCTGAACTCGACAAGGCCTGCTCCGATTACTAGCAAAAATAATTTCCTCTGCAGTTAAATACTGTATAATTTGCATAAAGTATATTAAGAGAATTTCCTATATTAAGCAGACCAGCCCTCAAACCATCAGAGGCAGTGAACTTTCAGCAAATAGCTTTCAGAGGCCAAACAAACACACACAACACCCCCCCCCCCAAAAAGGGGGGGCAGCAGATATCTAAGTAGTTTTCTAGTTGAAGACACAAGGTGGGTGAGCTAATATCTTTAACTGGGTTTTGGGTTTTTTTAGTGTTGCCCTCACCAAAAATTAACTTACTAAAACAAATGAGGAAAGAGTAGGAGTAAGATAAACCTCCCCACCAAATCAAAATTGGCCGGTTAACAAGTAAAGTACAGAAAAAAGCTGTGTTTATAAGTTCCAGAGTGCCTGCTTAAATATAACTTTTTCAAGTGCTGCAGTTCAACCAGTTTTGCTAAATTAAAATAAAAATAATAATTAAACCATTTTGATGCTGTCTCCACTTCCAAGCTGCCCTGCTTTATTTTAGGATATTGCAGCACTTGCAGCGAAGTGTCTTTTGGCCCAGATTTGGTTCCAGATAACCCTTTTCCTTCCAAATTTTTGCTTTGTGTGTGTGTGTGGCAGGATATATGTGATCTAGCTATAGAGGTGCAATAGATATGGCAGGGGAACTGTGCACATGACATGGTAAGGGAGCTCTTGTTACTGAAATACTAGTCCCATTTGACACAACAAGGGTGTCCCTCTCTCACTTTGCAGAGAGAACAAATATTTTTTGATCACAACGTAGAGTGTATTAGAGACACTAAGGAGAGCCTTGCCACATGTACTGTAAATAATCAATGCTGTCTAATTATGCTTGAATAATGCACTGTTTTGACTTCTGGAAAATGCCTAAAGGACAATGCAAAAAGCTTTTGTGAATTTGTTTTTAAAGAAAGAAATCCGGTTTCTTCGTGTTTCCATTTAGAAGGCAGAGAGTGTGTGAACTGTGGAGCTACTGCCACCCCTCTCTGGAGAAGAGACGGCACTGGGCATTACCTGTGTAACGCCTGCGGGCTCTACCACAAAATGAACGGTCAAAATCGACCACTCATTAAACCTAAACGAAGACTGGTAGGTGTCTGTCTCTGCTGGGTTTGGGGATAAATTATGCAAAGGGACCACACGCAGACCCACCCATGGTGTGTCTCATCTCCTGTGCTTCAGACCCTGTATGGATGCTAGATGTTGGATTGTACATGAGACGCATGTCACTCAGAGGTCAGGCATAGCCTAAGGACAGATTGCAGGGACTCCACCCATAGCAGTTACATGCCAAGGTATAGAATAGGCTAGCAATCTACACTCTGTTCCTCTTGGAAGATATGGGGCACAATGAGTAGCTGTCTTTCTCCTTATGAACACACACGTTGATCCTTAGATGACAACTTTCATTTGATTTCTCGTTTATTTGGCCTGTTGGGGCAGTTCAGAAGTGTACCGGTATTGAAAGGGTTACAAGCTTGATTGCAGTTCTACATTTACTTAAAAAAAAAAAAATTCCAACCCCAAAAAACAAAACAAAACAAAAAAATCAAATGAGTCAAACCCACTGCTCTCTACTTAATAATTATTTGTATAAAGGCCATGAAGTAATTTTCACTCTTCTATTCCACGACAATATTAATATTGGTTCCCTCCTCAGACAATCCCCTAATGTGTTTTTTTTTTAAACCTATTATTTTTCCATGGAGTCACCTATACTTTGTATTTTCATTTGAGTGATTAAAAAAAAAATGTCCTTTCTAAGCTCCTGGTGGTAGTTTCCTATCCGGATATCTGTACGTTAAAGATAAGGAAACTTTGTGAATCTGTTTCCTGATTCTAAAAGCTTTAGAGAGTTTCTATAGGCAAGGCATGCCAGTCACGCTTGCTGTTTTGAAATTTCTAATACACTCTACTCCACAAAATGTGTAAAACTGCTAAGAATAATAAATAAATATATATATATATATATTTTTTTGGAGCCATGTGATTTATAGTCCCCTAAATCTCTTGGCCATTTTGGGGACATTTTACTGGCCTGGGAGGAGGGAAGAAACCAGCGTGTACTATAACGCTGGGATGGGATAAAGAGGATTTCTGTAGTGAGCCAGAATTTCAACTATGCAAGCTTCTTAATGACTTGCTTTCCTTCTAAAGTGACTGACACATAGAGAAAAATGTTAAGACAACAGTGTAACATTATCTGAAGTGCTTGCCAGGCTGAATGGAACAGGCCACAGAGTTAAGCAGCATAGTTTAGTATCAATAAGCCATTTCAAATATGCAAACATAGCTCTCCACCTTCTAGTGTGCTGGGAAATTGCCCTACTTAGCTCACTGAAAGGAGGTTTGGGGAGCTAGATTTTTTCAGTTGTGTTTGCGTTAAATGTTATATATATATATTTCCCTCCCCTCCCCCCGTGGTTCACTCATTTGTTGGGATTGGAAGAAGACTGTCTTCATTTATGGATTTATTAATATTATTGTATGTCAAAATGACATTGTCAAGGCTTGAAGGCCTAAAATTAGTTGTGTTTTGGTTTGCTTACATGTGCATGCACTAGGGGGTACGGACTGCCTCAGCTCTGGCTTTTGGCTTTGTTCTTGCAGGCTAGCAGGGGGACTGAAATATCTAAATCTCCTGGGCCTGATTCTAGTCTCGAGTTACTGAATACTCCTCTGCCTTCAGTGGAGTTACTTCTGATTTACACCAGCGTGTACTATAAGTGAGAGCAAGATCAGGGCCATAATCTTCAGAGCAGGACCAATCTATGGTTTGATATTTAGCCAACTCTCCAGCAGAGGAAAATGCATTATGAGTTGCATAAAGTCCTGATCGCAGAGAAAACCCAGTGTTGTAGGATGTTATGTTGTAGATTCTCCCAGAAGCTCGATGCCTTGAGATGAGCCTCACTGGGGTGCAGGAAGGAATGGGCAGTAACTTGTCCCTAGGATTTTTGTAGCCAACTGTAAAAATCCTTAGGGAGCAGGGCCCTCAGGAAATTAGCACAATGTAGGTGTTTTATAAATACTTATGAACATAAATATTTTGTTCTCCGAATTCGCTGGGTTGTACAAAATGGAATTTATTCCAAACATTTCCTAGAGCGTTTTTGAACCTCCCTAATAAGGATGTCTCCCCAAAATACGGGGTGCATTTTGTCTATTCCTAACATTTTCTGCAATGCCACCCCTTGTCCCAGGATGTATTATTGTAGGGTCTCTCACTCAAGTGCCTATACTGAAATCAATTGGACTTCTGCATGCATTTACATTTTTCCTGTCTTGCTGTTCTCGTCTGGGGAGACTGAAAGGTTCCCTCTGTCCCTCCAAGGTTCAGCAGAG
The DNA here is from genome assembly GCF_003597395.2 of Chelonoidis abingdonii. NCBI lineage: Eukaryota > Metazoa > Chordata > Testudines > Testudinidae > Chelonoidis > Chelonoidis abingdonii. The sequence continues at coordinate 17,627,926 of NC_133785.1, forward strand.
CAATGTGATTAAAAGCATCAAATTTTAAGAGAGGATATTTTTGGGGTGTATCAGCCTAGAAAATGAATGGGGATAGAGGCAGTAGCAGGGGCAGCAGAATCATTGCTGCAAGGCATGAGATTAAGTTTGCTAAATATTTAACAAAAGTTGGAGTGGGTTCTGTTTTCTCTTTCACTTGTAAATAGAAACTGAAATTTTACTGATGGCTATGATAAATACTGCACCCATCTAAGTAATGCAGCTGGTTTTCCTCACTGGTCACCTTTAAAGAGATACTATCAGTTTAAAAATCATATTCTAAAAGTCCTCCTTTCTTGTATTGCGCTGCAAACACTGCTGGTGCTAAACAAATTGGTAATAAGTATATTTTAAAAATCCAGATGTATTGATCTTTAATTTATGTGGAGCATTACAAGGGAAGGCTTTTCAAAAACAAATCCCCCTCCTTCCCCCATTAGTGCTGTGTAGGTTTTGCATTACTTTTGTCTTGGACAAGGAAAATAGACTACTCAGCTTCACTGTCTGGTTTTCATGCAGTAGCCAAATGCTCCAATATTTGGGTGGCTGTTATGGTGGGGGACTATTTAAATACAAACAAGCAAAACTGAAAAAAAAAAAAATCAAAGCAACATTTCTCTGACCTTTCTGTTTTGTAAACAGATTTGGGATTAGTTACAAGTCCTACATATTGGACCTAAATTGACCTTTTAAACGGGCTTGTTCCAAGTATACTAAATAATTTCCCCCATCTTTTGGTTAGTCAGCGGCTAGGAGAGCTGGGACATGTTGTGCCAACTGCCAGACAACCACCACCACCTTATGGCGACGTAATGCAAATGGAGACCCAGTTTGTAATGCCTGTGGACTTTACTATAAATTGCACAATGTGAGTATTTGCTTGTCTTGTGTGTCTCTGCTTGCTTAGCTGGGATTGATGCTTTAACTGCATGGCGTGCACTGGCCTTTTATTGGTTTCAGGTTTTTGTTTTTTTTTCCTCCCTCCCAGGTTCCCCTGGGGACTCAGAGCCATTCTTTGTTGGCATAGTGATGCTAAGTTCACTGACATTACAATGTATTAGCTTGGCTTCTAAAGCTCGGGCAAATCAGGCAAAATAGAGTTACAACACTAGTTTTAACGAAGCATGTTGTATGCACTTTCTCTCTCCAGCCACACAGAGGCCATTTGAAATGGATTCTGCACAAAGGTTAATCCCAGGGAGTGGTACCTCTGTGCAGAATTGTAAAGCTTTTTGTTTGTTTGTTTTTAATAGTAAAGGTTGTTTTAAAAAAAAAGTCTGATTCCTACTCAAAACTTTCAACACATTTGAACGTTATTTAAAATGTAAGTAGCTGAGGTTGAAGCTTTCCTAGGAAGAGACCACTCCCATTTTACAAGTGAATTCGGGTCAGTGTGTGCTGCCTTGTTTGATCTCTTCTATTAGGAAATGAATGGGGGGCGAAGGGTAAGCATAAGGGAAGGATGGCCATCAGCTGCCAAATTCAGTCAAACTGTTTTTCATGTCTGGGGTTTTTGTGTGTGGCTTTATTAAACAAATCAATATAAACAAGATCTGCAGAGAGAAACACCATTTTGTTTGGCCAGAAAAAGTTCTCTGTCCAGGAAAACACACGGGGGCTGTCCAAATATTTTCCTTTTTGCACAATAAGGTAATTTTGTCTGCATGAGCCTGATTTTCTCATTCCTTGCAGGTGAACAGGCCACTGACCATGAAGAAGGAAGGAATTCAGACCAGGAATAGGAAAATGTCGAACAAATCAAAGAAAAGCAAGAAAGGCTCTGAGTGTTTTGAGGAACTGTCCAAGTGCATGCAGGAGAAATCCTCTCCATTCAGTGCCGCTGCCCTTGCCAGTCACATGGCACCAATGGGGCATTTGCCGCCTTTTAGCCACTCTGGACACATCCTTCCAACTCCTACTCCCATTCACCCATCTTCCAGCATCTCATTTGGACATCCACATCCATCCAGCATGGTTACTGCCATGGGATAGAACCTGAGTACCAAGAGACCCACACAGAGATTAAGAACACGGGACTCTAAGATAAGAACGAGTAAGGAAAGATTCTGCCAAGAGGAGAACATAGGGAAGGAAAAAGGGGACCTTGCACCAATGTGGTTGAACTCTTAGGGTTGGACTAAAACCCTGCAATGATGAATCTGCTGCAGAAATGCTTAATGGTGCCTGTTATGCACTTTGCCCCTCAGGTATACGGAAATCGAAGAACTCACTTGTTTGATACCTGCTGGCCCAGCAGAAAGCAAAGGTGGCAGAAGCAGCAGAAGATGGATGCTGGAACTGGCTCTCCTTTCTCTCTCTGTTATTACTGTGAATATTGTAAAGAGATAGCAGCCTCCAAAGGCAGAGCAGGCTGGCTGGTAGCCACCCATACTGGATTTCTATGGTGGACTTTGTCTGGGGGAGAAGGGTTAGGAAACAAGGACAACTTTATAAAAACGTAATTTTTAAAAGGAAATCAGACACACAGAAAGTCATTATTTATTTTGCTCTTTTTTGCTACAAAGAGCCTCAAACCTTCTGACTTGCATGATTTTGTGCCTTTTTTGGGGGGTGGGGCAGGGGTGGGGAGTCAACCCTGCTAGAAGAAACACAGCTTCATAACAGGAAAAAAAAATTGTGCTAACCAGCCACCCCTAGATTCTCTTCATCAATGTTACATACAAAAATATCTGTTAGGGAAGGGATGAGAGAGAGGGGAAAACAAAGCAAAAATGTATCTGGAATATGGGATTGTAATGGGCCCAAGATGTGGATTATTTTGATGTAATGCCTGCATTCTTTTCCTTAACATGAAAGATTTTATTTAAAAAAAATGTTATTCCACAAACAGCGAAATAGGACAAATCACTAAAAGATACACTGTAGGGAACAATCCTGTGCCAGGTGGGAGTAGCTAGAGGAGGTCTTATTCATCTGTCCCATCTAACTTCTAGTAGTCTATCAGCAACAGCAAAAACCAGCGCAAGGCATAAAAAATCCAATTCAAACACTTTGGAGGTTTAAGCATTTTGTTCTGCCTTGTTGGCAGCTGTTGCTTAAGACACAGACTAGCCACTTTGGTAAACTCACCGTAGTTTGGTTACCACATTCATGCAAAGCCAGAGCGTCTGCTGTGTGTGGGCATTCAGGCTACAGCACATTTCACATTTGGGAGTGAGGTAGGGCAGAAAGTGGATTAAGATCACTGGACAAGAGAAAGAGAGAGAGACAATCAGTTTCAGCTTCACATATCCTTCAGATCCCAGAGGCAGCAACAGCTGATGAGTTGAGCGAAGGTGTTCTAAGGGGGACAACTATTCCCCATAGCACATTTTATATTTAAAAATAAAAAATGAGTCTCCCATTATTAAACCATATTGTACGTAAACAACTGAAAACAAAGCTATTGCCAATATAAAGTGTATTCTATTGATTGTTATGACCTGATGACTCTCATGAACACAAGCTCCAGTATAACATATGATGTACATATTTAGCTATACTTCTGATGAAAATGCCCCAGTGAGCAGAGGGGTTTGATAATGTAAACTGCGTAAGCTTAATTCTGTGACAAGCTTTTTCTTTTTCTTCCTTTCTCTCTCTCTTTTTTTTTTTGATCAAGCCAATTGTATCTTAGTGCAAAAGTTCTGCTTAAAAACAAACCCAAATAAAAATGGATGTACATTTTTTTCCCCTAAATAAGTAATTCAAATATTTGATAATGAAGTAAGGACCAAGCAGCCATGGAAATCCTGCTTTCCTCCTTTTTCTGGTCTGTGTAAGGTGCACTTTGTAAAAAAGTGGAAATAAACAAATGGGGGAAAAATTGGTTGGGAAATGCTGTAAGAATTTTTAATTTACTGAGTCAAAATTTGATCTTTTTACTGGTTACTATGGTACAGTTGTACATTATTTGTGCCCAGCTCAAATTTCTGCAGGATTTGGGGGCTGATGGGTGGGGGGAAGAGGAGTGGGTAACTGATACAGTTGACAAAGTGCAATATATTGTCAGTCACTGCAGCGTAGACAACGGCAGTCAAGATTTAAATTATTTTGTACTTGTATCAGCATAAAAATTCTGCAGTATTTTCTGTTTTTAGTCTTTAATTTTTTATTTTGCTTATTTTTGGATTAGTGAACTAAGTTATTGTTAATTATGTACAACATGTTTATATATTGTCTGTAAAAAGTGTATGCTTTCCTCATATTCCTTCAAGGTGCATACTGCTAAGAATAATAAAATACCTTTTTTGTGAAAGCAGTTGTGCCCTGTTTCATGCAATGAAGTTGTGTGTGTGTGTGTGAGAAAGAAGGGGCTAAAATATTACGAGGCTGATTATGACCAGTGGAATGGTTACTTTAAAATTTGTGAGGCTAGATTATCAATATTTTTTAAAATCCAATAGGTTTAGAGAAATAAAAACAACCTGTTGAATGCTCACATACCAAGGAGCATTCTCAGGATCGTATGTTATCATAAGGAGTTCAATGTACTAAAGACTCTAAATCAGTTTAGCACAACTCCGGTGTCTCTAACTAGAAACTGATTTTTAAAGTTCAAAATAATAAATCCTTTAAAAAGTGAAATTGATGCTGAACAAGGGCAGCATTTTGTTTCAAGGATAGCCAATGGTTTGGTTTGGTTTTGTTCTCTTCTTTTGCTATTGGCTTAAATGGGAGCAAAAGCTGGGCCTAAGTTTGATAGCCCTAGATACTGAAGTTCTCTGTGTCTCTAGAACAGGCAACAGAAGGGAATGCTTCCCCGAGATACTGCTCTATCGTGGTGGCTTACCCCTGCCCCAAGGCTGCAGGACCCCACTAGAGATGGCAGGGGAGTTCAGCCGCTGGCCTGTTCAGTCTATGGAGACTGCTAACCAGGGGCACAGTTATTGCCAACAGTGATGATGTGTTGGGAGGCAGGGTTGGGTTTGTGTGACTGACACTTGTGCCCTAGGACTAAGGTGACAACACATTTCACCCAGGCCACCAACCAGCTGTCACAAGGTTACAATTTTGAGGTCTGTTTTAATCCAGTTGGTTGATCCTGACATATCTAAGGCTCTCATCTGGGGCCTTACAGCAAGACATGCTGAGGATCTGCAGTCCCCCCCCCTTTACTTCCATAGGTGAGGCAAGGGGGTCAGCACCCCTCCAGGTAAAGCAGAATGATGTGGCCCTGCTCCTGCTGAGGCTGGGGGAGTTTTGGCCCTCATTTCAGTGGAAACAGGCTTGGATATAATTGTTTACAGTTTAAGAAAATTAACCTTTTGAAAATACATATATTCCCCATCACTGCTTCTTTTACCCTGCAATCTCCCCTCTGGCTCCCCAGGGGGGCTGTGTTAGTAAATAAAAGATGACAGATGATACAAAGACACTCAGGCAAATTAGACAAGTGCAAGTAACAGATACAAGGCTTTCCTGCCTCATTTCAAGAGTGTTAGTCACCTTTCTAACTTGCTTAGCAAGAGTTAATGCAAACACCAATAAAAAGTGGTTTACGGGCACAGATACAATTCAAGTTTACTCTGCAACTTCTATTTAAAAAGAAATAAGTCAACCATAAAACAGGTCTAAAATTGGGTTATATCTAGAAGCTTTTCCCTTTGAAATCATAACACACCCATTTTGCTCTGATGTCTGCAAGAATTCAGCCACCTGATGATAGTTAGGCTGAGGGGAGAATGGAGACAGCTCATATTATTTAAAACAACACTTTACAATTTAGAAGCACTGAGCTATTAGCATCTATTGTTTGTAACACACCCTCATTGTTTCTTAGGGCTTGTCTACACTACCGGCCAGATCGATGGGCAACAATTGATCCAGCGGGGGTCGATTTATTGTGTCTAGTATAGACACAATAAATCAACCGCTGATCGCTCTAGCATCGACTCCAGTACTCCACCGACCGAGAAGCGCAAGGGGAATAGACGGGAGAGCGTCTCCCATCGACACACCGCAGTGAAGACACCATGGTAAGTAGATCTAAGTACGTCAACTTCAGCTACGTTATTCATGTAGCTGAAGTTGTGTAACTTTGATCAATCCCTCTCTCCCCTCCCTCAGTGTAGATCAGCCTTTAGACTAGGGTCTGGTTCAGTAATTGACTCTGCACAAACCAATCCCTGTGCGTGCCCTCATAGATCAGCTTGCAGAACCCAGGCCTAGACTGTAAGCTCTTCAGGAGACAGACCGTGTTTCCTATTTTGTAAAGTGCATAGCACAAGAGGCTTCATCTCCTGACTTGGGCCTTTGATTGTGACTGTGACACAAATAATAAATAATCCTGTTTCCATAAAGTGGCACTAATCTGTGAAAGATCAACAAGTCTTTCTGTACCATGATATCTTGAGATATTTTCCACAGTGGAAGAAAACAAAATAGCAGGTAATGAAAACTGAGTAAATATGTAAAGTTAGATATACTAAGTGTAAGAACAGAGCAGATATCAAGGCAACAAATCTGGATTTAAACTCATTTCATTTCAACCGAACACTGGGGGACAGCTTCTCATTGATAGAGAGCCCTGACATTACTTGCCTTTGGTTCCCATTGTTGGGATTATTGTTTTAAGCCATGCTGAATTGTCATGTCTCTACGGCCACATCAAAAGCCAACGAGATTAGGTTACAGAGAGTGTTTGATGTCAAAATACAAAATAAATAGAATGGAAGCTGGAAAAGGTAGCCTACTTGCTGATATTTCTGCTCAAGCTTTAGCGTCAAACATTTTCTATTTTTAAAAACTGCTTTTTTAATGATTGCATTTCTTTGACTTGATCTTTCCTTTCCCCAGATGACTTCACTGTTTTCCTATAGCAGCACAAAAGGGTTAATATTAATTCTTTAATGGCAAATATGGTATAAATTATGCAAACTTCTTAAGCATCATGGTGACCTGTACTTGGCCACGGGAGAATTTTATTATTTACTGGCTTGTCAAACATTTATTGCTTATATCTAGAAAACTAGGAAACAGATATTAATTCTGACGTCCTTATCTGTGACTGTATGGAAAGTTCCTACTGTACAGCCTGTATATATCAATCACAGTTAAACATTTCTCTATTTTTAAAAATGGTTTTTATGTTGGTGAAAGGTGTCAGACTGACAGATCTGAATAATGAAATCCTCTCTGCCCACGGAACAGGTTCCACATGGCCAGTGACAGGACAAACTTCCCCCACACTGTGACCTTGACCTGGAGGGTGGGAAAGGAATTTAGTCTCCATGATCCATTCAGACCTCTGTCACTCTGCTGGCATTGTCAAAAAGGGGGCCAATCAGTGCCAGTCCATGTGCATAGATTTTGTGGTGAATTCCTGTTCATAGAATCATAGAATATCAGGGTTGGAAGGGACCTCAGGAGGTCATCTAGTCTAACCCCCTGCTCGAAGCAGGACCCAATCCCCAACTAAATCATCTCAGCCAAGGCTTTGTCAAACGTGACCTTAAAAACCTCTAAGGAAGGAGATTCCACTTCCCTCCCTAGGTAACCCACTGCAGTGCTTCACCACTCTCCTAGTGAAAAAGTTTTTCCTAATATCCAGCCTAAACTGCTCCCACTGCAACTTGAGACCATTACTCCTTGTTCTGTCATCTGCCACCACTGAGAACAGTCTAGATCTATCCTCTTTGGAACCCCCTTTCACGTAGTTGGAAGCAGCTATCAAATCCCGCCCTCATTCTTCTCTTCTGCAGACTAACAATCCCAGTTCCCTCAGCCTCTCCTCATAAATCATGTGCTCCAGCCCCCTAATCATTTTTGTTGCTTTCCACTGGACTCTTTCTAATTTTTCCACACCCTTCTTGTAGTGTGGGGCCCAAAACTGGACACAGTATTCCAGATGAAGCCTCACCAATGTTGAATAGAGGGGAATGATCACGTCCCTCAATCTGCTGGCAATGCCCCTACTTATACAGCCCAAAATGCCATTAGCCTTTTTGGCAACAAGGGCACATTGTTGACTCATATCCAGCTTCTCGTCCACTGTAACCTCTAGATCCTTTTCACTAGGAACTGGGCTGAGAACCACTACACAGGATACAAAACAGCCATCAGGTGATCAAGTTCATCTATTACCAGCCTGGACTGGATTAGAATGCATGACCTGGAAATGAAATGCTTTGTTATACCAACTCCCTGGGCCATCTGGTGCCTGCAAATAAACATTTCTAAGTGACATTAAATGATTGTTCTTTAAGTACATTGATATGACTGGAAACAAGGTTGTGTTGGATCTAATGGCTCTGACCTCAGCATCAGGATTTCTGTTTTGTGCCTATTTAGGAACTTCATTGGCTTTGAATAGCCTTGAGCTGGATTCTCGTCTCATTCTCTCCAGTTTTGCACTGGTGTAACTCCATTCACATCACTGGAGTTAGTCCTGATTTAATTTGGTGTAAGTGAGATTCCCAGAACACTATGCAGTACTCTAGGGCAGTCGGTGGGCCTGCTTTCTAAGAGGTAGAAAGACATCAATAAATAAGAGGGAATTCAGGGAAGGGCAATAAAAATGAGTATAATCCTAGAAGTACTGAAATGAAAAAAAACTACATTTTCCCCTCCAGAAGTTCAGGTATGCACTTGTGCACCTAAATTTTGCCTGTATTTCTGTGCTGGCAGTATATGCAATTATTGCACGTGCAAAACATAAAAAGCTGAGATTTGTCCTAAATGACGGTGTAAGTCGCATGTTGGTAAATCAACATCAATTGACCAAATCTTGGTCCTATTGACATAAAATGTAGTTTTGCCCTAGACTTCGGTGAATTAGTGCAGTAAAAGTGAGGGCAAGTCTATACTTAAAACACTGCAATGGTGCAGCTGTGCTGCTGTAGAGCTTTAATGAAGATGCTCTAAGCTAATGGGAGAGAGCTCTTCCATCAGCGTAGGTAATCCATCTCCCTGAGAAGTGGTAGCTATGTTGGCGGGAGAAGCTCTCCCCTCCACCCCCGACATAGCACTATCTACGTGGGTGGCACAGGCACCGATTTTCTAATGTGCTGGGGAGTGCTCCCTTCTGGCTCCATCCCAGGCCCCAGTCCCACTCCACCTCTTCCCTAAAGGCCCCACCCCATCTCTTCCCACCCCTACCCTGCCTCTTCCCACCCCGTTCCGCCCCTCCCCAAAGTGCACCCTGGCCTTGCTCCGTCCCTCCCTCCCCCAGCGCCTCCTGAATGCTGCAGAACAGCTGATCCACGGCGGGAACCAGTATTCCACCAAAGATTGGTACCACTAGTGCTTCTAAACAAAAGAGAAAAATTAGAAGAGTATGAAATTAACCCCAGTATAACAACACAAATGAGAAGACAGTGACCTAAATATATTCTGCACATGTTTTCTCTACATGGTTTGGTTTTTTTCACTGCAGTGTACTTCTTGAACAACCGTTAGCTCTGGCATAAGGTGATTTAAATCTACAGGAGCTGGGCCCATTTATGCTCAGGATGAATTGGGGCTCTTGTTTCTTCTAAACATTTCTGCTCCTCACCGTGAGTCTTCTTCAGCTTCTTTAGTGACCCCCAAGTCTGCTTTGGAATTTGACTCTGCTTTGCATACTGGTTGCGGAGGAGAATCTGCTATGGCAGATTTATTTCCCTGGGGTATAGAGAGTTGAAGAATGGGATTAGATTATCTGTTCTGGTTGTTGATCAGAGCTTTATCTTTAGCCATCTCATCCACCTGGCCACTCTGGCATTTTGCTCCCTATTCCAGCAGAATATTTTGCTGGAATGTGTCAAGGCTAGCGTGGTTTCACTGTAACATTTTGAATCATTTACTACCTCCATAATATATTATTGACCTTAATTTATTCTTTCCCTTTTATGACCCTGTATAGTTCTATGATAAATGCATCCACATTTTAAGGGCCACACTGGCCAGTAGCCAAAAGGGCTACAGTGAAATTGAATAAAATAGAGTAGACTGAAGACATCCTAGAGTGCGGTCCAGGGAAACTACAAGGCCCAGCATGCAGTGGCTCCATCTTGAGCTGAGCAGCTTTGTACAGCTTTCCTCAGGCCAGAATAAATGCTTTCATTGCAGAACTCTTTTCATGAGTAATGTATGTTAGGAGAGAGAGTGCTGTCTGGTTAGTCCAGGTGACAGAGTCAGACTCCAGCACTGGCTTGCTGTATGAGCTTGGGCACTTGCTGCATTCCTCTGTGCCTCAGTTTCCCCATTTGTAAAACAGGGATACTAATAATGACCTACCTCACAGGGTATGTGTGTGACTTTTTATATGCCTGAGTGTCTAAACAGACTTCTGGGCAAGTGAAAACAAATAATAAATAAAAGTCTGTGGGATGCTTTGAGGTGTTCATCTGCCAGGCACTAAAAAAGGGCACAGTATTAATATCCTTATGCTAGTCAGTCTCCTCCCATGCTTCCCTGCATAACTGTTGCACTGCCGTTAGCCTTTCTGTACAGCTGTCTGTGGCAAAAGTGACACATCAGAGCGATTAGTCATTGGAGTGTATCAACCCTCCCCCCGCCCCACATACCCCACCCCCAACTGCTCCATACACGCACGGTCAAAGATTTCAGCCCAAGCCCATTGTGAAGCAGCCCTGTTTCCATGTCCCATGCTGTCATCCCTTGACCTTCCTTTCACATGCGCTGATGGTCACTATAAAACCCTGAGCGAAAACTGCGTCAGTATTAAATAGCACTAATTTGTCTCCAGCCTCGCCCTCCCCCACCAATTTAACGTTTAAACCAGCTGAAGTTTACAACAAATCAAAACCTCCCTATAGACTCAGATTGTCTAAATACAGAAAACAGGAAGTGAGTAACCTTCAACAGGAAATAGTTCAGCTGATGGAGGCCAAGACCCAAGGCCCAGTGCCTTTCAGGCCTGCCCGGAGCAACACCAGACAAAGTGTGTGATCTATTGAAACGGACACTTGGGGTTTCAGATGAGGGAGTGGCTCGGGGAAGGGCCTCTTTTATGCTTCTCTTGTGGTTAAGTTGAGACTGTTTCAAGAAAGGGGATGAGGTTAATGTCTGTGAGGAACAATAGATGGGCAGATGTTGGGCTTCAGTGGAGGCGGGGAGAGAACCCAGGAAGAGGGGGAGGAGAAGAAAAAGGTGACTGGTTTGAAGGGACTGTATATTGCTTCCTATGGAGGTGATAAAGCAAAGCAGTATCAGGGATTGCGTTGGGATGTTTCCAGGCTAGAGGGGTGGGAAGAGTTTTGAACTCAAGCCCAGTCAGTGAGAAAGAAGGCTACTTCATTTCTTAGGCAGATACAATTTAAAAAAAAATGGGTTTTTTTGGGGTTTTTTTGTAGCAGCTTTTTCTTTTCAGGAAGGATTCAGAAGTGATTTACAGACTATACATATAGGGATCACATTACCCACCACTGAAATACAGCCCTCTCTAGGATGGAACATGGCAACTGCTTGAACACGGCACAGCAATGGCTTTTAGGAGTGGAATATGAAGAAGAATATCTCTGGGTATGACTACACTCGAAACTCAAAGCGCTTTGAAGTGCGAATGTGATTGCGGCGCCAGCGCTGGGAGAGCTGCAGGTACTCCACCTCTCCATGGGGATTAGCTTACCGTGCTGGGGGCCGCGCTCCCAGCGCTGGGGCACTGTTTACTCTGGTGCTTTACAGCTCTGTAACTTGTTGTGCTCAGGGGGGTGTTTTTTCACACCCCTGAGCGAGAAAGTTGCAGAACTGTAAAGCGCCAGTGTAGCCAAGGCCTCTAACTGAAATTAAAGATGTAGTTTCTGGACACAGGCTAGACTTCATTGAGTATAAGCTTTGCTCATATTCTAGATTTGCAACTCCCTCAGCATCACAAAAACACAAAAGAAATTGGGACACAGACACCCCTCCAGCCCATCTGCTTTTCTTCTCCAGGACTGAAGAAAGCTGAGTGCATGTTATCCCTCCTTCAAACATAGTCCTGCAATGCACACTGCCGACAGGGTTAATGGAAACACGCACCAGGCATGGCAGCTGGGAGATGGACACCTCCTTTACTTGATCATTGCAGTCTATACCCATACTCAGATGAGGAGTTCACTATGTCCTAATCACCACTGCGTTGGAGAACCATCAGCGGGCCTGGCCACACAAAATCAAGATTGAAAAAGGGAAAGCGAAAAGGAAGGCATGATGTTACCTGAAGCTTAGCAATACCATGCAGGAATGCTGGGTTTGAGTGGTCAGTCCTGGTTACTTGTCCCTGAGTTGCGGTTGAGGGTTCTACACAGGGAAGAACACTCATCTGCTGATGGGCAGGGGAGAGAAAGGAACATCTCCTAGAATTGACTACTCTGGATTAGCAAGAGGTGGTATAGAGGGACTCTGGAGGGTATCCGTCTTGAATCCTCAGCTGGACTGGAAGAAGCTTTATCATGAGGCCTCAAGGGAAGAGGGATATAATATAGGGGATTTGGAGTCCTTATAGTTCAGTCAGGAATGTGAAGACTGCCCCCACCCGCCCAATCATATAGGGAATGGAAATGTTAATTCACAGAATAAAGTCCCCTAATCCCAGAGCGATAAGTGTCTAAATGCCAAGATAAAATGCATGCAGGATCTCTGCACAGAATGCCACATTTTCAAACATTGATGCCTGAGAAAAATGTGCAGGAAATGGCCGTGTGCGCTGGGGGATGAGGGTAGCACATGGGGTTTTTTTAGCAAGTTTTTGCAGGTGCCCTCTTGCACTCATATTTGAATTACTCGCCAAAAGTTACATCATGTTTGAAATCCCTCCTTAAAACTCACCTCTGCTATGATGCCTACAAAAAAACTTGACAACTGTTGGGTGGCTGGTGTGCCGAGATCACAGTTTATCATGCTGCCCGCTGTTGTCTCATTGTTTCCTTGTAACTCCCCTGTCTGTCTGTAGCCATCTGTTGTCTCTTGTCTTATACTGAGATTGTAAGGCCTTTGAGACAGAAGCCATCTTTTTATTCTGTGTTTCTGCAGCACCTAGCACATGGGGTTCTGGTCCTTGACTAGGCATCCCAGATGCTATGGTAATGTAAATAATAATAATAATAATAATAATAAATACACAACAATAGTACACAACTGTAAAAAATAAGAGGCAGATTCTCCTCTCGCTTACGTTGTTTTCTCACCGCTGTATCTTTGCCAATTTCAGCAGAAGTCCTTCTAGTTTGCCTGGGGCTATGGGAGAGCAGAATCAGACCCAATACATGTGTTTCTCAGTGGTTTTCTCATTTGCACTGATATGGTTTTTTGTTTGATTTTTAACTAACAGTCAATAAATTGACTGCTGGCTGGCAAACTAGCTGGGCAGAGGAAGAGGCTGTCCAATCAGAAGGGGATTCCCTGCCTCTCTGGGGAGAATTCTGTTTTTTCCTCTCACATCAGGTTTCCCCTTTGTTCTCTAGTGGGCAGGTGTTGTCCCACTGGGATGAGGAAAAGGGCAGGCACTGATCTCATGACAGATACCCTCACTGGTAATACATCAGAAGGGCATCCCTAGCCTGTGGGGTAGTATGTTTGTCTCGAGTCACTGGGTGGTGAATAGTAGAGCTGGTTACCAGTGGCAGATCCAGGGTTTTAACCAGGGTCCTGTTCTCCAGAGGCATAATGAAAGGCAAAGAAGCCTGAAGCGTGAGGGCTGCTGATAGCATTGCCAGAAACTGCCGCTGGTCCTGCAGCAATGAGAATGCTGGTCGAGCTGAGTCCTGCTAGTTATGCATGACATAAAGACATGACCCCATCTCTACATTATGTATTGCTTTTTCTATTTGCCCTCTCCTCCGTAACAGTTTTATTTTAATGGTTTCAAGGTGAGGAACTAGCAGACCTGAAGATCGGTGTCCTCTGTTTATCCCCAGAGCAGGTCTAGCACAGGCAACAGCAGGGCAAGTTTCCCCATAAACACTACCTCTTGCCAACATGCCTCAACCCATTGCTTGAGGGATCTTCACTAAGAACTAGAGGAGAGTTCAGTCTCCATGGCCCAATCAGCTGTCTGTCTCTGCTGAGTTTGAGGCCATCTCGGGTGTTGGGGGGTTTCTGTGTTGTTGACACCTAGCTCACTAGCAATGGGATGATGGCAGAGATCAACAGCTCATTTGATTGTCTCAGTATCAGTGGGGTAGCCGTGATAGTCTGGATCTGTAAAAGCAGCAGAGAATCCTACGGCACCTTATAGACTAACAGACGTTTTGGAGCGTGAGCTTTCGTGGGTGAATACCCACTTCGTCAGATGCAGGTAGTGGAAATTTCCAGGGGTAGGTTTGTATCAGAGATTCTAAAGCAATTCTAAAGGGGATTGTACTGTGATCTAGTGTCTTGCTTCTTGGACAAGCCACCTAGCGTCTCTGCTTTTCCCATCTATAAAATGGGAACAATCAATACTCATCCACCCCCTCTCCCTCCAGGGAGTTGTACCAATTACTCAGGGTAGGGCTACACTTGCAACTTCAAAGCGCTGTCGTGGGAGCACTCCCGCGGCAGGGCTTTGAAGTGCGAGTGTGCTCGCAGCGCCAGCGCTCTCTCTCCCAGCGCTGCACGTACTCCACCTCCCCGTGGGGATTAGCTTACAGCGCTGGGAGCCGTGATCCCAGTGCTGGGGCACTGTTTACACTGGCGCTTTACAGCGCTGTAACTTGCTGCGCTCAGGGGGGTGTTTTTTCACACCCCTGAGAGAGAAAGTTGCAGCGCTGTAAAGCGCCAGTGTAGCCAAGGCCTTAGTTCAGGTTAGTGGAGTGCTTTGAAAATGTAAAGTCTCAGGGTATGGCTACACTCGAAACTTCAAAGTGCTGCTACGGGAGCGCTGCTGCGGTAGCGCCTTGAAGTGCGAGTGTGGTCCCAGCGCTGCACGTACTCCACATCCTCATGGGGTTTAGCTTGCAGCGCTCCCAGCGCTGCGGCACTGTTTACACTGGCGCTTTACAGCTCTGTATCTTGCAGCGCTCAGGGGGGTGTTTTTTTCACATCCCTGAGCGAGAAAGTTGCAGCGCTGTAAAGCGCCAGTGTAGCCCAGGCCTCAAGGATTTCAGCTTGAAGCTGTGTAACTAGCAGCCATAATAGGTAGCTGAGCTTGCACACTGTGCTACATGTATGCTACTAAAGTCTGGCCAGCAGATTGTTTCAAACAAGGCACTTACTCCTACAGGAACTGTTAGGGCACAGACTTCTTGCACTCTCTTGTCTCTTTGCAAGTCTGTAGAGGGCCAGAGACAATCTGTCTCATAACAGGTGGTTACGTGGTACTGTTGTGCACTGATCTGGCATTTTTTAGGGACCAAAGGCCTGACTGGGTGATGCTTAGTGTGCCTCCTTTCAGGTGCTGAGCACTCCAAGTTCCCAATTAAGCAAAGAAAAGGCTGGGCACTCTGCAGCTCGCAGAGACAGGCCTCAAATCCAGCCCCCATATAAATGAGCACACCTTAGGGTGACCAGATGTGCTGATTTTATAGGGACAGTCCCGATTTTTGGGTCTTTTTCTTATATAGGCTCCTATTACCCACCACCCCCATCCTGATTTTTCACATTTGCTGTCTGGTCACCCTAACACACCTACTGAAGTCAATAGCAGTTGTACCTGGTTGTGCTGGGCTGAATTTCATCCCAGAAGGGCTGGTGATGGTGCTGGCACAAGCAAATGGGTCAGGAAGCATGCTTTACTTTGCACTCTCCATTTAGTTCCTTTTCCTGCTACCCCCTTAGTTCCCTTGTTACACTCCTTGAATATAAAATGGATGCAAATCATGCTGCTCTCTGATTGGCACCCATTTTCTGGCCAATGTAGTCCCTGTGTTTTAAACCTCTGGTCATATCACTATTGAATTTGGCTCAGTGGTGCTGCACTCCCTTGCTCCCAAGTATGTTCACCTGAATGTGCCCTAGTGAGAATCATAGAATATTAGGGTTGGAAGGGACCTTAGGAGATCATCTAGTCTAACCCCCTACTCAAAGCAGGACCAATCCCAGGCAGATTTTTGCTCCAGATCCCTAAATGGCCCCCTCAAGGATTGAACTCTCAGCCCTGGGTGTAGCAGGCCAATAGTCAAACTACTGAGCTATCCCTCTCCCAAATGGTTTTCTTTGCAAACCCATCTTTGCATTCTGCTCCTAAGCATCATGCAGCCCAGCCACTGCCACTCCTGTCTCAACTCACTGCTTCCACACTGCCCGTGCTGAGGACACTTTCATTGTTAGGCCTGACTCCAAACAAGCGCTTGAGGAAAACTGGCTATATACAGAGAAATATATTTTGCAAGATTTAATATTCTCCGAGCTCTGCTGTGCACTCTTTCTTCCCCTTTTGTCAGAAGTTGTGGTTTCAGAGGAGGCTTTGTGGGTTTCAGTGAGTCCTTGGACGCCTTGGGAAATGTTCTGTAAAAGCAAACATCCCCTCCAAAGGTTTTGGGCTCCAGCCACGAGGTCCTGAACACTAGTACACAGGCCCCTCCCCCTCTGGATTAGCACAAAATGTCTATTTTTCATTCAGTCATGTTTTTCTTGCTTTACTAAGGTAGCTTTGTGCTGCCTCCCTATCCCTGCAGTCCCATGCACAGAAATGGGAGACTGAGCTGGATTCTCTTCTGGCACCTACATCATCAAGAAATCCAGCTCGACTTTGAAATCCTAGGCTGAGTTAGCAGGAGTGGTAAGAACTGGTTAGAAGCACCATCAAATTACTTGCAAACTAAGCACATATAATCTAGAGTCACTGATGGAAAATAACCATGGAACCCCACAATACTAGTTTGGGAGGGCCGCTTTTCAGAGTCTGACTCTATTTTAACCACTTCTTTAATTTCTTCAGTGGGAAGAATAATACTCACACTACCTACACTGTGCAATTCATTAATTCTATATGAATTGGCCTCTAAGTACCAAATACAGTCTGCAACGCCCAACAGAATTATCGGCCAGCTCCTCTGGAGTCCCTTTTGCACTGCTCCAGCTGCACAAAGGGGACTTAAACCTGCCTTAAGGCAGCATCCGAGGATTCCACTAGCATACAACTAGTGTAAAGCTAGTCCCCCCACACCCTCATTGGCATAGGAGCCATTCCAGAGATGGCTGGAGACAAGGAGATGGATAGTTTCAGGGAAGCAGTGGTAGAGCCAGAGAACAATATGCTCCAGTGATCCTGGCAGTGAAGTGGCTCCTTGGGAGCAGTTATCAGCCATCAAGAATTAGAGCAGCCCAGAGGCTGCTCTAATTCCAACAGATTATAAACCACAGCAAGAGCAGCAAGTATAAGAGTCTTGGAGAGGCTAAGCCTCCCTAAAAGGAACAAGAAATGCTGGGTGCAGCGCAGCTCCCTTTGGAGGCACGCTGGCCTGCTGTCTTTGGAGTGCTGCCACCGGAAGCTCCTGAGAAGTGGGGAGCCACCGGCACCTGGACCATGGCCCTGCCCGTGCTCCACCTGAAAGCCCTCCCATTGCCCTGCCCACATTGCACCTCTTCCCACCCCTGCTTTGCCTCTTTGCCCAAGGCCCCGCCCTTGCTCTTCCTCTTCCCTCCCCAAAAGCACCCACAAGCAAAACCAAAAGTCAGCGCCTGTAGAAGGAATGGAAACACCTTCTCAAGGTGTTCCAAGTGCTGTTGTGGTGCTCCTGGTGACCTAGTCCTTTCTGTTCAAGTTTCAGCGTGGAGACCTGGTAATGAGAGCAGGGTTGGCAGGCTGGGACACAAGAGGTGAAAGGGAACTTCCTGCAAGGTAAGATATTTAGCTGAGGAATTTGCAGCCTTATGCTCCCTAATTTTCACCTCCTCCCCCACAGCTAAGGAAAGAAATCTCTTTTGTGAAAGTGTGATAGTGGGGCAGGGCTTCTGGTGTTTGAGGTGAGGAGAAAACGTGAGAATGTGTGTCTGAGGTTATGTTAAAGAGCTGAGGGCCAGCCCAGGGCAGTTTCTCAGAAGTCTCCTCATGCGTGTCTGGAAAGGTGGATCAGGCAGCAGAAGCCGTGAAGCTGCCAACATGCTCAGGCCCCAGACGACTGCGTCTTCATGTTCTTTTGTAAAGCAACTCCCCTCGTCCTTCTTCCTTCCCCCGGTCTGCCACTGATGAACCACAGTGCAGGAGCCAGACAACAACGTCTAAAGTGGGGGTCTATAAAGAGGCAAAAATGGTCCTAGGTCGAAAGGGGCAATTATTGCGAGGGGTGGCAAATAAAATAACCCTTCTAGTAATGAAAAACTGCCAAGTTGAGGCCTGGTCTACAATAGAAAATGAGCTCAGTTTACCTATGTCAGTTAGGGGTGTGAATGATCCACACCCTGAGCAGCATTGTCAAGCTGACCTAAGTCTCCATATAGACAGCACTAAGTTGACAGAAGAATTCATCCATTGACCTACCTCCCCCCTCTCGGGGAGGTGAATTACGTACACCAAAGGGAGAACCCCACAAATTGGTGTAGGTGGTGTCTACGCTGAAGTTCTACAGCTGACAGCATAGTGCTGCTGTACCACTGTAGGATTTTAAGTGTACTGTAGACATAACCTCAGACAGCTCAGTGTCAGAGGATTGTTTAGTCTGCAGAAGAGAAGAATGAGGGGGGATTTGATAGCTGCTTTCAACTACCTGAAAGGGGGTTCCAAAGAGGATGGATCTAGACTGTTCTCAGTGGTGGCAGATGACAGAACAGGGAGTAATCGTCTCAAGTTGCAGTGGGGAAAGTTTAGGTTGGATATTAGGAAAAACTTTTTCACTCAGAGAGTGGTGAAGTACTGGAATGAGTTACCTAGAGAGGTGGTGGAATCTCCTTCCTTGACAAAGCCCTGGCTGGGATGATTCAGGCCTTGGCTACACTGGCACTTTACAGCGCTGCAACTTTCTCGCTCAGGGGTGTGAAAAAAACACCCCCCTGAGAGCTGCAAGATACAGCACCGTAAAGCGGCAGTGTAAACAGTGCTGCAGCGCTGGGAGCTGTGCTCCCAGCATTGCAAGCTAATCCCCATAGGGAGGTGGAGTACGTGCAGCGCTGGGAGAGCTCTCTCCCAGCGCAGGCGCCGTGACCACACTTGCACTTCAAAGCGGTGCAGCGGGAGCGCTCCCATGGCAGCGCTTTGAAGTTTCGAGTGTAGCCAAGCCCTTAGCTGGGAATTGGTCCTGCTTTGAGCAGGCGGTTGAACTAGACCTCCGGAGGTCTCTTCCAACCCTGATATTCTATGATTCTATGAACTTCACTCCTGCCCCATCACATAAAGGGTTAATCTCTTCTCCCACCCTCTTCTTTGTGTAAATGATGAAACTAAAGTGAGTTTTAAGCTCAGAGCGCGGGCTAGTGATTTGGACGAAGAATAGGGAGCCGGGAGCTTATGAATTCTTTCTAATTCTGGCCCTAGCATGGACCTGGGCAAGTCACTGAACCGCTGTGTGCCTCTGTTTCTCCATCTGTTAAAAGGGGATAATGTACCAGCCTGCTACGCAAGGGGCTAGTGAGGACTGGCTAACGTTTGTAAAGTACTTTGAAGATTAAAAGGGCTAAGTATTATCATCACATGGGAGCAAAATGATTGTGGATGGCTGAGAGAAAGAGATCATGAGAGAATATAACTTAATGAAGGGGACGGAAGCAGCACCACGCACCAACTCAGTCATAAATATAATTTCTTTCACTCAGAGTCTTGCTGTCTAAGCAACTCAGCCCCTGAACGCTTAGTGCCTCAGCTCCAAAGGCTGACTGGAGTTGTCTACTCTCTCTTCCTCCATTTATATTTATAAGTGGGCTGAGTGCTCAGTGCAGACTGGAATAATTACATTAAGGGGAAAAAATACATGGCAAACTCAGTGCCCTTTCTCTGCTCTTCAAACCAGAGAACAAGCCTGTTCTCCTTTCACATGGGGCCTGGGAAAGCAGAATGAAGTGCAGGGTGGGCCTGCTCCTTTGTGGGTGGGAGGGAAGGATTGGCATTGCATTTTGAGACAGCCCCTTTCTTTCACACAGCAGTAACCCAAGAGGCTCCTGGGCCCTACAGCCCTGACAAGGAGAAGGCTTGTTTGAGGGAAATTAAGGGAGGGTTCTGGCTGCCAACAGGCTGACACATTCACCTGCACTTCACCTTTAATGGGGTCTTTTTAGCATCTGTTACCAAAATAATGGGGACAAAATCATTCTCTCCACCCACCAAATTACCTTGTGTACCTGCAGGATCCATGCTGCTGCCCTGCTCTCCTTGGAGCCTACTCAGGCAGCCAAGGAAGAGCTAGGGGTGATTCCAGGGGTGGGAGGAAGGCAAAAAGGAGGGAAAGGAGAGAGAGACCTGGTGGGCACTGATGGAAAATCTCATTTGTTTACACCTCCAGCTGTTTCAGTGTTTGTTAACACTAAGCCCCATCATAAGGGCTGGCTTAGTCCTGCCCTGTACCCTATGCAGTGCACCCTCAGTGCCTTTGTTGGGAGTTACCCATCAGGGCACAATGTGACTGCGATATAGCTCTTATAGCATTATAGCCCAGGGAATGGGAAATGGGTGTCCAAGTCCCCTGGGTGGCTCAGAGGAGCCTAGCCTACATTTTCAAAGCATATCATGCACATTAGGTAGTTAAACCACACAACCCTCCTGTGAGATAAGTGACTAAGTATAACACGGCCATTTTCCAGAGAGGTCAAGTGACTGGCCCCTGCCCACCCAGTCACTAGCAGAGCTCCAGGGCTTGGCACTGAGGAGTCCCTGACCCCAAGAGCTCAAACCATTAGGCCATGATGCTATTAAAGTGAAGGACAAAACACTCTGGGATAAAAGAAGAACTGAATGGAACCTTTGCCCTAATGCAAATTAAACCAACTGGCCTTTTTTCAAAAGGTGCAGAAAAGTTTGGTTGTGCTGAAGAGCACAGAAAAGGGCTTGTGGGAGTTCCTGGATGGACAAGGAATTCCTGGAAACTACTAGAATAATCGAATCGTAGGACTGGAAGGGATCTCGAGAGGTCCTCTAGTCCAGTCTCTTGCACTTGTGGCAGGTTTGGAGCTAGAGATTCAAATTTGTCCTTCCTGAAATATGACTGGATTCAGGTTCACTCCTCTTTTCTAGCTGATTCATGAAAAAAGCGTTATTTTTACCTTGGATATTTTACGTAAAATCAAAGAACTTTAGTGAAAGAGAAGAACTGATTGAGAATGTGAGAATAATACGGAAGCTTGGAACCAGAGACCATGAACTACATGAATTCAGCATAGCAAAGAATAAAAACCACAATGCAGCAGAATAAGGGAAAGTAAATGATGAGGAATTAAAAATCTCATGAGTAAAGTGCAATGAGAGGAAGTACTGAAATGCACCAATGTTGGAGAAGGCTGGGAATCCTAAACAGCACAATAATTTACGCAGGATAGGGGAAAAAAAGAAGAAGAATGCAAGAAATAAGAAAGCACAAGGGCTGCTAAGAGATCTAAGGATTAAAAAGAAAACCTTCAGTGGAAATGGAGAACAGGGGAGGCAACCAAACAAGAATATTCAGTCAGTTAAAGCTTGCAGGGAAAAGATAAGGGCAGCAAAAATGCAGAATGAGTTAATTATAGCCAAAGGGATTAAGGAAAATGAGAAGCTTTTTACAAATATATCAGGGGAAACAGAAGCACTAGGTAGAAGGTGGGTCTGTTAATAGGTTAGAGGAAGGGATGAAAATAACGAAACAAGTAAGGCCAATTGTAGTATAGACATCTTCCCATTAGGAACTGGTCTGAGACCCCCCCAAAGCATTTCTCACAAGCCAACAAATAGTTGTTAAACTATTGTGACTTTCATCACCACCACTCCAGACAGTTTTAAATCCACTGATCTAGTGATGCAAGGCTTTGTACCCCAGTACCAATCCACAAAGCTACCCATCCTTATGCTTTGCTAAATTAAATTAATAGGCAGCAGGCTGAAAACAAACAAAAGTATTTTTTCATACAATGAACAGTCAACCTGTGGAACTTCTTGCCAGGGGAACTTCTTGTCTTGAAGGCGAAGACTATAACAGAATTTAAAAAAGAACTAGGTAAGTTCATGGAGGATAGGTCCATCAATGGCTATTAGCCAGGATGGATAGGGATGATGTCCCTAGCCTCTGTTTGCCTTAGGCTGGGAATGGGTGACAGAGGATGGATCACTTGATGATTACCTGTTCTGTTCATTCTCTTTGGGGCACATAGCACTGGCCACTGTCTGAAGACAGGATATTGGGCTAGATGGACCTTTGGTCTGACCCACTGTGGCCGTTCTTATGTTCTTAAACATGAAGTGACAGTACCAAGCCAAGCTATGGACACATGGAATCTCCCTGTGTAGGGCTGCATCCATAGCCCATAGAAGTCAATAGGAGTCTTTTAATTGACCTGAATGGACTCTGGACCAGTGTTACGTTATTAAGGAAAATAATGAAAGTTGCTTTAGAAGAAATTGCACTGTCCATTCAATTCTAGAAGAGTTAGGTGAAGGGAAGGGTCCTCTGGGGTGGAATGGGTCTTGGAAGAATTGTCTAGTGGTTAAAGCACAGCAATGGGCGACAGAGGATTTGGGTTCTTATCTGTGTCACTGACTCAAGGTACGTTTACACCATGGACACTACGCTGGCATAGCTAGGTCGTTGTAAATATTCTGGCATAACCCTGCAGTGACACAGCCTACACCAATGGAACAGGTTTTTCCGTCAGTGTAGAAATACCACCTCAGCAACTCATGGTAGTTATGTCAATGGAAGCATTCTTCTGCCAGCATACCTGCATCTACACTGGGGGTTAGGTTGGCATAGCTATATGCTCAGGGTGTGAGTATTTTTCACACCTCTGATCAATTTAGCTATATAAATCTAACTTTTACGTGGATCAAGACCTCACTGTCACTTGGCCAACTTGATTTTCTTCTCCACCTCAGTGTTCCCATTTGTAAAATGAGGATAATAATAATAAACTTTGATAACACACTTTGAGATCCACAGCTAACAGCAGAGATGGGAGTGAATCAGAAACAGGCTGCATTTTGCTATATAGTGGGCCGGGATTCAAACTCCACAAACTTTAGGGAAGTTTGAATTTGGATTATCAATCTTCAGGCCAAGTGCATTTGGATCTGGGCTTTCGTTTTTGCACACTACAGAGATAAAGTTTGGCTCCAGATTAAGGGTTTTGATACAGGCCCATTTGCTTGACAGTGCTATACCAATATCATCAATTATTCTTTTAGCAAAAAAAGAAAAAAAGGGCAAAAATTAAACATAGTTGTCAGGACATAGAAGTGATTTTAAACGCAACCTTTCACAGGAGAAAAAGACATCAGGATCCTATCTGGATTCAGTGGGTGTGTTCTCTATACTACTGCTGTTTTTGTACGAACAGACACACCCTCAGGCCACTGCCTGTGTGCTTGGGACTCACAACCTAAAACAAAGCCCAGGCTGTATTGTCCCAGGAGAGAAGGTGCCAACACGTCTGGCTTTGTTTACTAAACGGAATAATGTTGCTAATGTGGCAATGAGGGGCTGTGATCACTGCTGGGGTGTTGGCCTTTTGTCCTCCCTCCCAGGTTTGAGATGCTTTCCTTTCATTCCTGCCGCCTCCTCTTTTGCCCTGCAATTCTCAGATATCTCCTTATATTCCTCTTCAGCTTGGCTTTGAAAGTTTTATTTTCTTCAAACTGTAAAATAGTTAAATTTCACTGGAGAGGTCAAGGACTGTATTTGCAGTCAAAACCAGAACCAGCTGGTGCCAGCATCCCTGTCCAAGGATCTCCCTGCATCTCCCCATGGCTAGGATGAACAACCAGGATGTGAGTGGGTCACCCACATAAGACCCTCTTCTGGAAGGTAGTATCCAAAGGAATGATGTTGCAGCCAGTCAGCACTTCTGACGTTAACTGTACCACTCCAAGAGATCCCATTCTCAGGACTAGTACTCCAATATTTTCATCTTTCCATTAAATAATTAAAAACCCTGTCTTCCCACATAGCATGATCTTTCACCAAGATTCAATCTGCAGTCAGAACTTGGATTTTAATAACTTTATCAAGATAAAATAGCAAACCTCAGGTGAGGGATACTTGCATGTGTAAAACCTCGTATAGATTTGTGTGGTCACATATGCACACTATTATCACAGTTATATGTACAAACAGGTATCTGTATATCCAAATACTGTGATTGTATGTGCAGATGGGTAAGAGCATGTGGAAATGTAGTCATCTGAATGCGTGCACATTATTATTGTACTGAGGCTGTGTGTGCAAGCTCTGGATATCTGAACATGGACACAACAGCTTTTATTTCAGCACAGATCTTATGTATATCAGAAAACTTAAAAATAAGTAAGCTGGTTAATACATCCCATTAAATTATATGAGTTTCACATCATATGTCCAAATAAACACATTATGTGGTACTATCTTCAACATATGATCCCACAACTCTGTTGTGTTAACTTTTTCACCTTTTTTGACATCAAAGGGCATGAAATCACAAATGAAAGGAAAGGTTGCATAACTGTGTGCTCATGGTAAAAGGAGCTGTACCTGGTCCATCCTAAGCCTGCCCCATGCTCCAGTAGGGGTTGCTGATGTTCCCAGTAGGATGAGCGTTGAGATGTCACATTGACTTTGGAGTCTCCGGGTTGGATGAGGCAGGATGTCACAGGGTCTATAAGAAAACAAGATGAATTTTCAGTCCCCTTAGTCAGTGGGATCTATGTTCAGCACACATTGCTAATGGTGATGAGTGGAGATCACTTCTACGGGGATGAATCTATTTTACTGTCTCTTGTTATGCTCTGTTTTCTGGCTCTGGCGTATTACAGGAGCACCTCTGCTTTCCCTCTCTTGTGGCTCAATCTTGTGCTGTAGCGTTGCAGGAGCTCCCCTTATTTCCTATCTCCCTGGCTCAACCCACCCTGTAGCATTAAAAGAGTTCCCCTGCTTTCCCATCTCACGTTGTGTGTGCCACCCCACAGATCAGGCTCATGCTGCAGCATGCAGTGCTCCTCTCTTCTTCTCTGCACATTTTGAGCATTGTCCTTATAATTTCCAAAATGCTCAGACAAGAGTCTGTTTGGAAATTTGAGAAGAAGAAGAGGTGTTGGGAAAAAGGAGAAAGCACCCAAGTCAAGAACCATCAGCAGCAGAAGGCAGTGCTTTGAATAATCTCATGAATCAGCCAGGACATTATCTACAGTGAAATGCCTGGGAAGAGGTTTCCCATGTCCTGCTCTGACCTGGAAGGTCGAATGCACTGGGCCCCTAAAGGGCATTTAGATTGCCAAAGACAAAAGCTAAATCAGAAGAAAATGGTATTTTATTTAACCTCTGCATCAAGGGACCTAGTGACAGAGTCACAGGGATAATACCATGGGATTCAGAACAGATAACTCAGCAACATATGGGCTTTCATTAAAGCAGCATTTACCACCAAAATGCCAATTTCCCCTGACATGCTGTCAGTCACTTTCAGGGACTGCGTATGGAGAGCCTAACACAACCCAGCCTGCTCCTACAGGACTGCAGATCATTGTTATCAGAGTGTAATGCTTTGTGTGAACAAGGAGTTTCCTTCCGAAAGAGGATAATTACTGCATCTTCCCTTTATACAGTGCCTTTAACAGCAAAGGCTTTATGGACCACAGGCCAGAGCCTGAAACCCTTATTCAGGCAACGTCTTGCTGAACCCTGCTTCAATGAGAGCTAAGAGCATTCAGGGTCTTTTAGGATCAGGCCATTAGATTGCAAGCTCGTTGGTACAAGGATTATGTGTTGCTTTATGTCAGAGGTTCCCAGACCATGGCCTGAAGAGAAATTGCTGGTGATCTTCGAGAACTGGTGAGTTATGTAGACCCACTGACTTTGATGGACTTTGGACCAGACCCATGGTGTATCCTTCCTACCTGGCTTAAATAAATCACATTAATGACAGCTACAAACACTTCCTAATATTACTTGTCCATTAAAGAAGTTGCTGCAGTTGTCACAGAGATGCCACCTGATCAGGAATGGGAGAACTGATGGGGTCCAGCCAAGAGTGAATGGAAGGAGAAGTGACCCACAGTCCAATCTCTCTATAAAGAGCATGAGAGTCC
The DNA here is from genome assembly GCF_003597395.2 of Chelonoidis abingdonii. Classification (NCBI taxonomy): domain Eukaryota; kingdom Metazoa; phylum Chordata; order Testudines; family Testudinidae; genus Chelonoidis; species Chelonoidis abingdonii. The sequence continues at coordinate 17,653,958 of NC_133785.1, forward strand.
CCACCCTAAGGTATGTGGAGCTCTGAACACACTGATAACAACAAAAAAGTACTAATTTTTCCAATTCTCTTGCTAAACACAGCCTTCCACTCAACAGCAGTCTCCTTTTACCACCTCTCTCTCTCTCTCTCTCTCTCAACAAAACTACAGAAATAATTTGGTGAATCAGAGAACCACCGAAATTACAGAGATAGAACAGGCTAAGGGTACGTCTATACTACCTGCCGGATCGGCAGGTAGTGTTCGATGTATCGGGGATCGATTTAGCATGTCTTGTCTAGACGCGATAAGTCGTTCCCCAAATCGACGCCTGTACTCCACCTTGGCAGGAGGAGTAAGCAGAGTCGACGGAGGAGCTGTGGCGGTTGACTCATCACAGTGAGGATGGCCAGGTAAGTCGAACTAAGATACTTCGACTTCAGGTTCGTGAATAGCATAGCTGAAGTTGTGTATCTTAGTTCAAACCCCTCCCCTCCCCCCGCCCAGTGTAGCCCAGGCCTAAGTTATCCTGACAATCTTTCACTAAAAGTGCAGATTTCTTCCCTTCACAATTTTTCTCTAGTGCTTTGTCATGCAGGAGTGTTGGTGTAGACACTCTGCTGAGAGACAATATCTGCCACCTATTCTCCATGAGCTGAAGCAGTACCTCTGTACGTCCTACTACCAGAGAGGGTTCCTTTGCAGAAGGATTTCACCTGATGTGGTCACTGTTTATTATGTCTAGTCCTGGTTTCTCAAATGGAGAAAAAAGGAAATCCTCATCTGCATTCCGATACCTTATTGGCCAAACACTGTACAGAAGTTGAAGCGGGGCTCTGCAATTTTTATTAATATTTGAATACCTAATAGTCTGGAGGCTAATCTAAACCTCGTGGGTCTGCAGCACTAGGACAGAACTTTGGAGATAACAGGCTTTCTCATGAGAACTCTGGGACTTCCTGATTGACCAGCTATACTCCAAGGAAAACTTTTGTCGTGTTATTTTGGTACTTTCAATTTTTTCTAAACCAGGGAGCACAGAGTTGGGCAAAATGAATCATTTTTTTTGTAAGGATCAAAATTTTTGAACCTGCAAAAGGGTTCATGTCAGGTTTTGGGTAAAGAACTGGTTTTGTTCTTAGTGCATCTGAGGAGATTCATCTGGACCTAGTAGTTTCTGGATGTTTTGGGTGCAGATATGTGAGAAGCATCTATGCATCAGTCTCGCTGCATAAAATATCTGCAGCACAAAGAGATCAGTGGGGAGCATGACCCAAGAAGTCAAAACAGGACCCTTTACATTTTCCACTGCCACCAAACCTGTTTGACTGAATTACAGGTTAAAAAGGCATCATCTCTGTAACTGCTGGGCTTTAGCAAGCATGTCCTTTTCCTTAATGCAATACCCTGCTCATTTTTTTCGCAAAGGAACCAAAGACTTCTCAGGTTTATCATAAAGTTGTAAAAATTTTATTTACCCCATATTTCCTGCTGGGTTATTTATGAGGCATTTTGTCAGGTCTCATAAAGCTGCCTAGTAAAATATATTTTCTTACAAAAAATAAATAAAGTCATTCATGCGCGACATCTTGGGAGCAGGGAGGACAGAACTGATGGGATGCACACACGCTCGGACCCCAGGAGAACAAAACAAAAACAAAAGAAAAGTCCAACACTATTTTGTCCTATTATTAAATAACAGCTTTGGAGCTAAATTCTGCTCCCACTGATATTAATGGATGTTTGCCCTTGACATGCAAAATGATAGAGGACCCGTTTGCTGCAAAATTAAGATTCCAGAAAATGATTTTGAAATGCATCAAGGTGCCCAGAAACTCTTGTTTCCACAGGGTGCATTTTTCTCCAAAATATTAAAGACTAGATTTAGTTCACACAAGAATGGGTGGCCATCTTCATTCAAAACTTGAACCAGGATATTTAATGCTTTTTTTTATTTTTTACTTAATGTCATTTTTATAATTGTGTGTGTCTCTTTACGTCCCCAGTGGAACCCCTGAAATACTGCAAGCAAAGGTATTCTTAGGGTATGTGCAACATAGCTAGGAGGGCACTGAATTCACCTTTATTTGGCTTTATCCAATTCATTCTATCAAACACTTACCACTCCCAAAACACACACCACCTCAATGTGGGGGTGGAGAAGCAGGATGCAAATGCCAGACCCCATTCTGAGTGACATGCATTCTTCCTAGGACTCCGACAACACAGCACAGCAGGTATGTTGTACCTGGGATGTACACTGAGCAGCACAGCAGAGGTGTTGCACCTGGAATATAACAGGAATAGGGGGCGGGGGGGGGGGGAATGGCAAGGGCTATTTGAAGAAAAGGAGGGGGAGGGGAAGAAAAAGCAGGCAAGGGTCTTTTTGTTCCGTGTTTGTGCAGTGCCTAGCAAAATGGGGTCCTGGTTCTTGACTGGTACCCTTGGGTGTTACCACAATACAAATAAATAGACAAACAAAACCAACAGAATGTGATAAAGAGTCAAAGTGTTAGATTTACCAAGATGTCTAAAGACATAGACAGACATCCAGTGGGACTCGCAGAAACCCCTATGCAGGTTAGGTACCTAACTAATTGAAGACAATGGGAGTTAGGTGCCTTTTGTAAATCCCACTAGATACATAAAGATGCAGAAGGCAATAAATACCTTTGTGAATCTGGCCCACAGGCTACTTATGCAGTTCACATTGAATCCCTTCTTTTCACATCCCCAACTGCATGTTGTGTCTTTATAACTTAAACTCTTTGGGGAGGACCCTGCTTTCTTACATTCTTGCAAGACTTCTAGAACAGGCTGGGATCCTATGTAAATCAGCCAATAAACAGCAACAATGGTCAGCAATGCGGCAAGCACTTTCTACCTGGGATGTACCTGGACCACTTGGTAGCATAGAAAGCGGGAGCATTCAGCAGTACAACTGCTTCATTTTCCGTGGGTTGTTCTCAGTATACTTAGCAGGCGAAGTCCAGCTGGACATACCTAGAACATTTATCAGCATTCAAGAGGTAAATGTCATCAGATTTTCTAGCCATAAAGTAAGTCAGATCCAGAGCGGGAGCAGACGAAAGGAGGAATGGATCCTATAGAATCTCTGGAGAGCATTCTGAGTCTTGAGGGGTAGAGACGGGGAAAGAGAATAATTTCCACTCAAGCTATTACACAAGCTCTCAGGGAAATTCCTTCTACAGCTTAATTCAATTGTAAAAGAAAACACCTGTGTCTCTTAGCTTGCGAGAGGGTTTTGGCATCCTGACACGAAGCTCAGTCATCTGTTCTGGTCATTGACTGACAAAAAATGGCTGCTTCAGACTCAGTGTAATAGAGAGGACTGGCAGACATGTGGCAAGGCCGTATTTGCACTAGTGGGACAAATGGTGTTGACATTAACTTGCAAAATGTGAGTCAGCAGGATATTAGGATACTAGTACTGGTGGCTGAGCAATGTCACCTAAAGAAATCTGGCTAAGGCGTGTGCTAAAAGACCTCCCCATTCTACTCAATCCATTGTGATTCATGGGATAAACCCCTGAAAAGTGTATCTCAAAGCTCCAGTTCCTACAGGCATGTTGCTAATCAGAACAGCTGTTCCTTGAGTTTGAAATTTGTCATCAATACTGTGCCTACAAGAAGCAAATGTCAGTTCAGGCAGATAAGTTAATCAGAGAAGTGCAATGACCCACAGTGGTATCTCTGCAAACTGCCACAAGGGTTTGCCTACACAGTGCCGGCAAAGCACGCTGGAGGGGTGTGACCTGTAAAAGGCTCTATCTAACATGTTGTATGATAACTGCCCCATGTAGACTCTGTTGGCATGCTCTAAAAACTCTCTGGGTCACGTTAGGACTATGTTAACATGAATTAGGTACCTCTGAGAGAATGCCAGCCGGGTTCATATGGGGCAGATAGAGAAAAACATGTTAGTGTGCTTTACCAATCACACTCCTCTGGTGCACTTTGCCACGTCATGTAGACAAGCCAAATCAGATGAGCAGAAGACAAGGATGAGCACTGCTCTTGTTTGTAACAGAATGTGCTGTTTCACTCTTCTCTTACTGCCAGTTGGCATCAGGAACCAATTAATTCCCATCAATGCTAAGATACTGGTTATTTTGAGCCAAATAGGACCCTTAGCTGGGGAAGATACTGGTGACATTTATTAAAGTTTTAAAGACCACAGCTGAGGGTCCAGGCTTTCCCATCACACTAGGAAAAGATGAAATTCTTTAATTTGTTTGTGTTCAAGTGGAACTCATATAAAAGAGGATTTGGGATGCTGAGGAAGATTTAGAATGGATTCTGACCTTAAGCTGTGTATCTGTGCAGCATTCCATGCATTCAGAACGGTCATTCCAGCACCCATTCTGGGGATTCAGTCCTCAAATTTTTAGAGCCCTTTTGCTTGGCCCATGTGGAAGGGACGAGGAGATAGTGTTTACCTCACATTGAACTGTTGTGCAGGCTCATCTGGGATTGATGCAGTTGAGACAGGCTACATCTACACTGGAAACTTCAAAGCGCTACCACAGGATCGCTTTGAAATGAGAGTGTGATCACGTGTGAACGCTGGGATAGAGTGCTCCTGGTAATCCACATCCACGAGGGGAATAGCTCCGAGCACTGGGAGCCTGTCCACACTAGCGCTTTAAAGCATTCACACTTGCTGCGCTCAGGGGGGTGATTTTTCACCCCCCGAACCAGCAAGTTAGAGTGCTAAAATGTAAGTGTAGACAAGCCCTTAAAGAAAATCTGTCCTCATTCTGAGTAGGGTAATTTGGATAGACAGATCAGACACTGCCTCATCCTTTGTAGTTGGACGTTTTGCTGAATTGAAACATTTCAGGAGCATCTAATTGTAGAAAAACTAAATAAATACAATAAAGTCCGACTGGAAAGTAACTTGCGCAGAGACGGATGGAGCACAATTTATATAGTTTAGAAAAGAGATTCAGGAGGACATGATGGCATTTATTCCTTTTAAGGAAACAATATGTATGAAGGGGAATTTATTCTGTTTCTGAAGATCTTTGGACAAGGACTAGTGGCCTAAAGCTAAGGAGAGAAAAGTTTAGACTAGAGGTTAAGAAAAAATTCTACAACTGGGAAACGGAGCCGATGACCTAGAGAAGCAATTAAGGCACCATTACTCCAGACATTCAAGAACAGGGCGGATATCACATTTGTAAGAATGATGGATTAATTGGAGGCATGATGCCTGTGAAAGAGTGGGAATTAGACTGGGTGATCCTAGTGGTCTTTTCCGGTCCAGTTCTCAAATGATATAGAAGTCCTAAATCAATGGTACCTGGACTCACAGAATTTGTGTTACAAGTTCTCTGACAGACACCTATCTGAACAAAGTGAACCTCTGTAATATTTTCCCTGGTTTTCTCATCTTACATGTTGTTTCTGTCACACACACACTTGATCGTGTTGCTCATGACAGACTCCTGTCACTGTTTCACAACTCATGGTAATGCCTAAATCAAGGTTAGATTTTGGGTTTTGATTTAAATGATGAAAATTTTATGGGATTAGCTGTTTTAATGGGATTTCCACCCCACCATTTGGGGCTGAAATCGCATGATAATAGTTGTTCTTATGAGATTTATTTTACATCAGAATCTGAACTGGAAAACAGGTTCATTCCAACTTGGGATCCAACCAGAGCCAGCGCTGGGTTTAAGCAGGCCAAGCAATTGCTTAGGGCCTCAAGCGGCCAAGGGGCCCCCCTATTAATTATTAGTATGTATTGCGGGCGGATATTCTTCCTTAGGGCCTCCAATGGGCTAGCATTGGCACAGGATCCAACCCAGGACCAAAACTACAGAGGTGAGTTCAGATCTGGAGATCTGAATTTGTTCCCCATTCTGTGGTATTCAAAAGGGGTTCAGATTCAAGGTTTGGGCTTTGACCTATATCTAATTTCAACAATTTCTGCTAATGTCTTCTTCCAATACAATTTACTCAAAATGCTCGTTAAACGCAAAACATGTGACCTGAGCCTCTGGCTGGATCTGGTGGAGATGCTGTTTCCTGACAGGGTGCATGATGTATATATCTCAGAACTGTGTTAGATGTTAAAGGTTTTTGGAAGGGTATCACCAAGTCTCTCAGCAAAAGGATGAGAGAAAAAATGGAAATTCAGATGGCTTTTTCTTAGGTCCAAAACATGAAACGATACTGGTTTCTAAACAACACCTGGATACAGAACAAACCTCTCTGACAAGGATAAAGAAACATATAACCAAACTTTGGAGGGACAAAAACACTTTCCCAACACAAACATCTGGCTAGATGAACTCTTAACAATGTCATCTTTTTTGATGTAAAAATACATACATAAAAGGACAGGACTCATTTTGCCACCTGACAACTCTTCTCATTTAAGCAGAGAGACAGTCAACAGAGGATGAATTTGGCCAAATCTGCAAGGCCATGGCTTAACATACATAAGATAGGTGCATCTGCAGAAAAATTAAAAAAATTAAAACTGAGTGTTTCTGGCCAAGCAAGAAGACCCAGTTCCGGAAAGTAATCAGAGAACCTAATACAGTCCATAGGTAAACACCAAAATGTCTGGAAGCTTATCTGGACCTCAGGTTTGGCTCATGGTCATCTGAGAGCCCCTGCAAATATTGACAGGGTGGCCTTTTTACCCTCATCAACATACTGAAAACCATGTCCACTTTAATCTGTGCTTCCATTGAGGAGGCCACGAGAAACCACAGCTGCAGGACAAGCAGGTGCATTGGGTCAGATGTACAAAATTGTATTCAATCCTTTTACTTCTGCAAACTTGAGCTGTAAAGCAGCCTCTTTTGTGAAATTTACAGATCTTCCTAATTCCAGGGTGGCAGTGAACTAGTGGACTGAGCATGGAGTTTAGAGCTAGGAACTCAAATGCTAATCCTGGCTCTACCAATAACTTGCTATGTAGCCTTGGGCAAAACATTTAAGGTCTGATTGTTTAAAAGGTTTCAACCCAGCCCATGAAGTTTGCAGGCACAAATGACAGTATTTAAGCATCTAACTGCAAATCAAGTAGTTAAATAAGTAAATGCTATCTGGTGCAGCAACAATTAATTGTGGGCCTAATTTGTACAAACAAATCAGAGGCTATATTTCAAAATTTGTCTTTTAACCTCTCTGTGTAAGGAGAAGGTACCTCAGAAGGGTGGTGTTTACCAAATTTTATGAAGGCATGAAGTAATTTACTATTATTTCAGTCAGGCAGCATATTTTCAAAGAACAGACCTTCTGGTGACATACTGGCATTTCTGCCAGCCAGATGGAAATTAAAATAAGGAAGGAGCGGTAATCAACCTTTGTGAACTTCAGAGAATATTTAGTTTTTGTTCTGAGGGAAGATTTGACTCCGTTTGTATTTCCTTTACACTCATTTGCCAGCCCTCACTCTCACATTTCTTCACTTCTCGCCACAAAAATTAAAGGAGTCTAATCTCAATCACTGGAAAAGGAATGCCAGGTTAGCTGAGTTTCCAAGACACAGAAACAGCAATCTTTCTACTCTTTAACATCAATAACACCAGTTATTCTCCCAAAGAATTATTATCAACAATCCCACTGCTATATTTACAAAGAAGCAGGGCTATTCTTAGAAAAAACACCAAAAAAAAAAGCCATTTTATTTAGTTTTATTGGCAGTTATACAAAAATGTAAGGAATGTTGTCAGTTAAAAACATCAAATCCCTAACACAAGCCTGTAAGAGCTTTCCTAATGCATATTTACAGTATAGAAAACAACCACTTTCCTGTGTTGTAGAACAAACAAGGACCATACACTCTTCCACTCAGCTATTGCTGAAGACTGGACATTAAGTTTGACACAGAATGCTGCTCCTAATGGTATAGATTTGTAAATCTTAATGCTTGGGAAATGGGATCTCATGTCACTGTTTTCTTTTTCTAGAAATAAAAGTGAATTAAATTTTAGTGCTGGGGAAAGGGTTCTGAATTGGCAGCCCAAGGCATCTGAACAATCTGTTTAGCCCCAAAGAGGTATAACTCTGGACATTGGCAGAGCAGGCTTCTTCTGCAGTGTTCCTCAACCCTGAACTGGAGAGATCCATCTCTAGTGGTGAGACAAAATCTGCCTGCCCACCACATCCTTATTGGTAATGAAACAGACTTCAAGGCCTATTCAGTCTTTGGCTTTTCAGCTGAGACTGTCAACAATGCACAAATTAGTACCAGAGCTTTTTTTATGACATGGCCACCTGCCCACCAGTAAATGGATTGAGACCATTCACGTATTTCACACAAGTCCCACCAAGAGACACCGAATGGACCATGATAATAACTACGCTGTAGAATATTCTTCCACTCTTCCATGGGAAATCACAGAAGCACAGTCATTTGGGACTTTTGTAACTGATTGGACAAAACTCTAGACAACATACCGTAAAGAGCAATCTTTCACTGGCTGGCAGACAGGTTGGATGACCTACTAGATGTTTTTCATCCCTAATTCAAATGACTCTATTTTATTTTTCTGTCAATCTAGTCAGGTTGGAATTGGCGGCCTAGAGGGGCAAGATTCCATAACCCAGTGCCAGTCCCCTGAACCAGGTTGGAGTCAGTGCCCTAGAAGAAAAAGACTACATGCAGCCCATTCCCAGTCCCTGAAGCAATCTAGGCTCCCCAGTCATTGGTCAGCTTGGAATCAGTGTCCTGAAGGTGAAAAACTTCATAACCCATTCTTAATCTCCTGAACCATGCCGCCCTTTGATATTATTCCACTGACAGCTCAGAGGATTTTGCTGTTTTAAGCTATCATGTATGGAATAAGGCAGGTCACTTTTCTATAGCCCTTTCCTTTGCAGGGCACTGTGAATTCTTTCTCTGGATGCTTTGATTGGGTGCATGTTTCCCAGCTTTACACAAATTTTCTCTCTTTCTGTAAGAAGATGAAGAAAATTAATGTGTGTAAATTCATCCCTGGTCTCCACTGAATTCAGTATTCTTAAATCAGGGAAGAATTTGACCAACTCTGCTCAAATAATAGTCAGGAAAATTGGAACATCAAATGGTGAAATCTACAAAAAATAAGCCTGGCTCCTGATTGACACTTGCCCTGGTGGGTCACAGAATCATCCTCCACCTTGGCAGGTCATTTAAAAATCCTGAATTGATTTTGAGTAGGTTGTTGTGTGGTGACATCAGATTGAAACATGATGATGTTGCTCAGTTATGTTGTGATGCAATATTACCATGATGGGATGGAACACATGAGCACATCAGGATACACCGCCATGGTGTCAGGAAGCAGCATCGCTGCACCACAATACATCATCATAACAACCTGGCTCATTATGCAACGTCATGACAGAAAACAATGAGTGGCTGGGACAAATCCTGAAACTGGTCTTCACTCATACCACAGTGAAAAAAGAAAAGTAACTCCTCCTTATGCAAATTAAACAACCCCTTGGAATGTCACAGATTGTTCTGATTTGTGTCCTAATCATAACGTTGTGCATGCCTAGTTTCTCTTTTGGTTTTATCTATCATAGTGGTCAAAACCTAAGATGGCTTAGTGTGGAGAAACCAAGTCAAGCAATTGACTACACTGCAGCTGCAATCCACAAGGCCTGCAGCTTCTATCCACTGTCATATAACAGTCTTATCATTGTACCAAGCGTCAATCAGATACCAAGAAAGGAAAACAATTGTCAGACAGATTTTCACAGAGCCAGCTGACTGGGCCATGGCTGCTTTGTACACTATGCCAGTACACTGTCATTTCTAATGGGAGAATTTATACAGTGTAATTATAGCAGAGATTGCTCCAGGCTACAAACTGTTGTTTTATAAACCTGGCCATTGCCCTGCAATTAGTCAGAGCCTTAAATCTCAAGATTGGATGTTTTTTTCTAAAAGATCTGTTCTAGGAATTGTTTTGTGAAGTCCAATGGCCTGCGTTATACATGAGGTCTGTCTAGATGGTCACAATGGTCCCTTCTGGCCTTGCAGTCTATGAAAATAACATTAAAGGTCATCATAAAAAGAAAGTAGTCATCAAAGCCTGGCTAAGAAAAGTGGAGCATTCCAAAGCTTGTTACATACCAGTCATTGGAGATTAGGTAATGATGACTATGCTTCTTTTAGTGCTATAAGTTTAGATACTTTAGGACAAATCCTGACCTTACTCAGTACCAAAGGGAGTTTTGACTCAGTAAGGATCTCAGAGCTTAGCTTCTTGATAGCAGTTGAATTGTAACTGTGGGATCAGAGGAGAGTTTCTTCCACTGTGAGCTTTGATAGGGGCCCAGCAAGAACGGCTTTAGGTGCACACAGGTGAGCTGCAGTGTGGATGCTGCCCCATGCAGCAGCAGGGAGCTGGAGGGGGGAAGTGATGAAGAGATGATGCTATATCTTTTTGTCCTGATGCTGGATGAATATGTAACAAGGCCATAATGACATGCCATGGCCATGTGGTTTGTGGGTGGGGGGGTAGCGAACTCCCAAGAATAACTAAGGAATGCTAAAATCTGAACACTAGATCTGGCCCCCAGCTGTTTCAGCTGCAGTCGCTAATAAAAGGGGTCACACCAAATGCGGTACCTTATCTCTGAATCTTGGCATCCAAAACCAGCAAGGGTACCCCAACCCCTGACACTGAACATGGCTCCCCAGAACCAGCGCCCAGTGAAAAATGAGCTGCTCACCTCTGAGGGTGGCACCAGCTGGGAGGGAATAGATCTGTCATGGGAAACAATGATCAGGTTTGGGGATGGGCAAACCTCCGGTTTATATAATAGGGATTAATAATACTTCACACTTATAAAGCACTTCTTATCTGAGGACTCCAAACCACTTTATATGGGTAACCTTATATCCCCATTTTACACTTATGAGCTCCAATTCTTTTGCCTGGCCAAGCCAAGCTTGGCTCAGGTCCTGTGATGGGGACAAAATTGTCTGTATGTCATCTTTGCATTCACCCAGTCCCTCAGGGCTGTTCTGAATGATTCCACTTTTGAACAGCTCTCTAAGGGGCAATTACAGCAGCAGGGAATTGCTGAAGCACAGTACATTTTGGCCATGTCCCTTCCTGCCTCCAGCTCTTCCCTGGCTCTATGCCACACAGGGATTTGCCTCCCATCCTCCAGGAAATCCCCAGCTGCCTGTTTAAGGCAGCTTTGCAGCCCGTCTGGAACTGGAGGACCTGGATTACGGCCCAAGGAATCTGAGGCAGATGTGACACACTGCACGATGAATCAGTGGCACAGTCAGACAGTTTCCTGCCTGCTAGTCCCTCGCTGTGTCCATGAGACCACACAAGATAAGAACCTAAAAATTTGGGTGTTTATCCCCATGTGCAAATATCTTAGATTTTTCTAACCTGGGTAAATATATGCTAAGAAGTGGCCATTACTTCTGCTTCCACTTGGCCTAGAAATTTTGTAAGAACAGCTACCTTTTGTGATATGTTGGCATTCCCACTTCTGTCTTGGATGGGAATTAAACCAGAAGACAGAACAGCAATGGAAGTAACGAAGAGGGGTTGGGGGAGAATTAGCCAAACTTTTCAAATCTCAGAAAAGGTTCCCTTCACATTTGGTGCAAAGGTTTAAGCTGGATCTTTTCCTGGGTGGATCAGTTTGCCCTGACTCTATTTATCACATGACGAGAAAGTGACTGATGAGCTCTGGTAGCTTGGGGCCGAGGAAAGAGCCATGTCATTCACAGGCCTAGTTTTTCTGCCTGCAAATACTTTTTTTGGTCCCTCATTTGGGTATCATTTCAGGAGGAAGCTTAAAATAACAGCGGATTTAGATTAATTGTTTTAACAATAGATAACATTTTCCCTGGCTTTAGTGTTGAAATTCTGCATTAGTGAGTTGTATAACAGAAGTGAGAGATGCTGGCTGTAACCGTGTGCATGTGTGTGTGTAGGTGTAAAAGAGTGGTGGAAAAACGGCATCAGATACTTTTAACAACATTTCATTAATGTTTTTTAGGACAGGATTTTTCTATTTTCATCAATTTTCTCAAATTATGATGCTTTCTATCCACTTGGGGAAGTTCCCAGTCATTTTACCAAACATCAGCACAAAATTGCATAAAACTTCAGCCGCAAAAATTGTGCATGCTTTCTCTCTCCCTTAAAGGGTGCGTGCACACCTGTGAAAAAGATAGGAAGACAAAACCAGCGCCCTGGTTTAATTTTCTACCTCAGAAACTTCATCTCATTGTAAGTAGCAGCAAACAGCAACAATTCTCATGTGAAATGTGAACTGATGCATCACATGCTTGTCAGTAATATAGCCTTGGTGCCCTCATGATCTTTGCTTTAGACTGCAGATTGATTATTTTGAAATTGTTTGCCAGTGTGGTTTTTTGATAGCAAATTAGTTTGGTTCTAGTGGGATTTCTGCCGTCTGCAGTTTTGTTTGAAGAAGGGAAGTATCACTCAACATTCTCCAAGAAACTTGGTGACAAGTGTCAGCACTGGACTACAGGGCACCACAATTGAGTTGCTCATAGCCACTGAAATGGTGATATAGAGTTTGCAAGACTGGAGTTGCAGAGTTTGCAACTTTGAAAACGCAAAACACATGGGAAGTGATTTTGGCTTAATATTTCCAGGGCCCCATATTATCCACCAGCAACAAAATTGTCAGAATAGACCATTGGATTGCACAACTTCATTAAATGTCCCTGTTTCCTCCATTTATGGGTCTTTAACAGGGGGTTGGGACCCCTCAGGGGGTCGCGAGGTTATTACATGGGTGGGTCATGAACTGTCAATGTCCACCCCAAACCCCGCTTGCCTCCAGCATTTATAATGGTGTTAAATACATTAAAAAGTGTGTTTAATTTATTGGGGGGGGGGGTTGCACTCAGCAGCTTGCGATGTAAAAGGGGTCACCAGTAAAAAAGTTTGAGACCCACTTGTCTTTAACCTCTGAGCTAAATAATTGATTTGGTGCTTATTGCTTCCATTATTATTGCTTTATTGCCTATGGATCTCAGCAAATAAATATACAGTGAACTTGAACGAAGCATGGCCTTGTCTATACTAGCATACATCCTGCATATCACATGTCCCCATCACAATTGTTACCTATGGCATACAGGTGGTCACACACTCTGACCATGGCCAACCAGCTTTTCCTCTACTACTGTGTCACACTCTCTGCCTGAAGTCCTTGGCTGCTCTTGGGTCAGCCCAGCCTCCAACTGCTGCCTTCTCCCCCATTCTGGGAGGACCTGAGTTCTCCTCCAACCCCCAGTTTTAGGCAGAAACAGAAGCAGCTTACCTTACCTCCTCAAGCTTATGTTAATGTTGCACTGGTCTTCAGGCCCACAGGTGGGCTGACAGAGGGCCTGTAGGTAATTAGAGATTTTCTACCACTGAATCTGCAAGCATGAGGGAGTAGCAGGGTCTTAGTTCCTCCCCCGCACAGTGTAAGCATGAATCCTCATACAGGGCAGAATCATCCAAAGCAGGCAAAGGAATAAACCAAAAACGTGGACAGGCGCAAGTAGACATTATAGGCCATAGATATTACGTGCTTGCCCTAGGGAGGTGTGCTGAGCACTATGGGATAGGTGGACAAACCAGAGGTCCTGCAACTCTGGCAGGGAGTGCTTGTGTGGGCGTGAGGCGTTGTGTGCACCCGACGCAAGAGGGCTAGTGTGGATTCACTGAACCATTCTATCTTGCAATGGTGCAATCCCACTGATTCAACTAGCATGGTATGGCTCTCTGATATAAACACATCCAGACAAAGAGAGGGCAACCTGGCCCCAGCTCTATGATCTGCCAAATTATTTTGTTCTCCTTGCCACAGACTTTGAGGGAATGCAGCTGATTCCAGCTCTCCCAGACAGAGATACTGTCCCAGAAAAGCTGAGGAATGCTAGGCTTCAGGCTGCCAAATGTCTAAGTCACTGCCAGATGGGGACTTAGGGATTAAGAAGCTCAGCTGTAGTAAAGATGCCAGTCATCAACTGCATCAGAGCCATGAAAGCCTTAGCCTGAGAGAGAGGCTGGCTCAGGCTCAGCAGGGCAGCTGAGCAAAAGAAAAATGACACAGTGACACAGCTCTGACTTCACCCTCTGTAATGGCACATTTCTTGCCTGTAAGAGAGGAGAGGAGGAAAAGGACAAAGTGCATCTCATAACGTTATTTCCCAGAGAGTTTGGCAGTGGTTTTAGTAAAGCGCCCTTCAACCTGGTACAACTGTTTTAGCGGAATGACATATATATAATCAGCTACAATTGATTCATTAAATAGTAAAAGCATCCTGACTGGTTAATAATTAAGTCACGCAGTGTTTTAATATCACGTGCTGCAAAGAGTTGCAGGAGATGCATGAAAGAGCCATTTGCAGCTCGCAAGCCTCAGTCTGAGTCTCACTGTGCTAGAGGATGAGGATTGAGTTGCATTGTCAGGGGTGGGTGGGTGTGAAGCTGGATGGTAACAGCAGGGAGAGCCACAAGTCAGACAGGATGGATATTGTCAGAACTTGTGGGGAAGCCTGAAAAGCATCTGCTCATAGAGTGTCCCACTCTAGCCAGTTAATTTCAGTCCCCTTCTCTCATAAGCGTAAATACACTGTAAATACACCCTTTAGGTGCTACCAGAATGTTCCTTATCCTCCTGTACTCTCAGGTGCATAGGGCATCCGCTGATTTCCAGCTTTTTTTAATTTTATTTATTGGTCTTATGCTGTTCTGTGTAGGCTTCTGAGTGTCATGTTTAATGGATTTGGCTTCGTTCTCTATTGTTCCGCTTCATGTTTCTCTAGGTTGCCCTCTTTTTCCTAGCAGCATGCATTATCACTTGCCATGGAAGTCATGCTGCTGGCCTCCTTAAAGCATGACAAATATATCTTTTGTCATCTTCTTATCCCATACAATGCTTTAGATTAATTTGCTCTACTTAACATTTCTGATGATGCAAGAAACTCTTTCCAATGGACTCTGAAGATCTTCCACAGGCATTTACTTTGGAATGAATTGATTTTCTTATCAATTTCTAGTGTAGATTTCTATGACGGTGCTCCATAAAAGAGGACAGACATGATGCCGGTCTTAAACATTCGCATTATTGTGTCTGTTTCAATCATACTACTTTTCCAAATCTCTTCAAGTTCAGGAAATTTTTTTGATGCTTTTGATATTTGTTGCTTGACATGCAGCATGGAGTCACCATCACTGCACATATCACTCCCAAGATCGGCAAAATGACTTCTTCCAGTGTTTTTTTGTCCATTCTAATGGTTGTTTTTGGGACATTGATAACCATATATTTTGTCTTCCCCTTGTTGAGGAACAAACCAGGTTGGCTTGCTGAGTCTGTCAAAAGCTGTGTCTTTTTATTCCTTTAAGTTGTGTGTTGAACAAAGCAGGACAATGTCATCAGCAAAAACAAGGTCATCCAATTGTGCTTTATCATTTGTCCAAAAAATTCCTCAGTTGCTTTCTGCAATTACTTTCTTCATGACATAGTCAATGACTAGTTTAAACAATAGTTGGGACATAAAACACCCTTGCCTTTCTCCAGGTGTCACTGCAAATCATTGGCAGATGACGTCATAATTTCTGAGTGCACATTTGGCATGGATCATATAAATCCTTGATTATTCTAATTATTTTTGCAGGTATTCCATAATGTGCCATAATTATCCAAAGACTGCCTCTCTGTGTTCACTGTCAAAACCTTCTGGAAATCTATAAAATGTCTCACACGAGGTACTTGCCAGATTGCAAATTAATAACTAATAAAATAAATCAAATAATAATAACCACTTTACCTCACTTCTTCATTTATTTATTGCTAATGTTCAATGTTTCTCTGACTCTGAAATGCCTGATGTATGTACGTTCACAGGTAGAAATAAAACCTACCCACAACATTCCAGTGAGACACTTTCCATATCCAGGAAGTTTTGTGTGTGAAAATGGAAAGAAGGTAGAATTTGGGTTCCCTTAGCATCTTTGTACTTGAGAGATTGCAAAGCACATTTGAGTTATTTACTGGCAAAACATCCACAATGCACTTTGCCATAGCTTGCACTGGTAGATCACAGAACCTGTTTTGCTAATAGAGGGAATACTGTCCAGGACCTCACAGTTATCCCCATTTGCGATCTAAGATCTTAAATTCACACATGGACAGAACCTCAGATGGATGATCTCACCCACATCTAACAAAGTAGTGGCTCCTGCAGTGTCAGGACTCGGTATAAATCCAAGCCTTGGACTTGAACCCAGAACCATCTTTCTTGGGAGCAAGGAGAGCACCAGAAGATGACCATTTTGAATGTCCTAAAGAGGAAGGGTGAAGTTTTGCTCTCACTTACACTGAGGAGTCGTCAATGGAACCACTTGGGATTTACACTGGTACAAGTGCAGAATTTAGCCTATATTTTAAAAGGATATTTTTTATAATGGGATCTCAAATTTGCTGGGAACCAAGACCTGCTAGCACTTCTGGGTGCCAGAGAGCACCCCAACAGAGAGAGCCTTTTAATGAGGGGATCGGAGCTAGTTCCCTTGTGGTGCACAATCCTGCAAAATAAGGAAAAGATGGTTTTTTTAAAAACAAACACGCAACCCTAAAAGATCCATTCAAAGGGTTTCTCCTTCCTCTTAAAATTTTCTGAAACCTAATCAGTGTTCCGACTGTTACAAAACATAAATCTACATCTGCAATGAATGAGATGTTGGAACAAAACAAGGCAGGAGAGATGAGAGAGAAATGGAAAGAAAGAGAAAAAGGAGGAGAAAGAGAAAGAAATGGAAGGAAAACACAAAGCAGCAAAGGAAACCCCTACAATGACAGCGTCTCTGTAACCACAGCCAGACAGCACAGTTTACCTCCCCCCCCTCCCTGCCCCAGCCTGGACTAACTGTAACAACATCTGTTACACTTGAGCTCTGCTCAGTTAGTGGCATGTTTGTTTAATTGTGGGCCTGGTTTGTTATTTTGCTTCCCATTAGGAAGCTGAAGAAAAGAGGAGGAGGGTGTTTTCATTCGAGGGAGTTTTTCACCAAGACAATGAGCTTTTTTTCCATGGCACTGAATGGCCAGAACTAGCTGTACTGCTTCTCTCGACAAGACAGACGCTTCCAAAGCCCATTGTTCAACCTGATGCATTAAGGGCTCACACTTGTAATTTTGGCACTGATCCCCTTCTCCCATTGTGTGATCAGAATGGGCTGAAAAAGGAGAGTCTGTCCTCTTTATCTGGCAGCAAGAAAAGGAGGTGGTGGCAGCAGCCGCTTCTCCTCTGCCCACCAAAGTTCTGTCTCTCCTGCTGCAGGCTGGGGAGAGCAGTTTTGAAAAACTTTTCTGAACACTCCAGTGAAAGTTCCCCAAACTTTCTCCTGTTGTAGCTGTTTGGCCTCCTTCCAGTTTTCCCAAATTCATCATTGGATATTTTGGAAAAATGTGACTTCTTCCTGCCTGTCTCTTTAGATTTTCTATTTTAACCTCTAAGGGCAGTTTTTCCAGTGCTACAGCCGTGGAGACTGGAGCCCTTTGTATATATACACAGAACAGGTACAGGATGGGCAGCACAAGCTTCCCCTATCCACTGTTCTCGTGCCAAAGTGCCTCATCACTAAGCTAAGGGAATTTTTTACTCTGTGGCCAATTCAGTCCTTGGCTTCTCTGATAAGAATGACATCAAAGGGTGCTATTTATAACAATGATTCTGTGATACGGACACCTGCGTGCTAGGAACCACTGGACTAAGAGCATGTGCTCATTTTGCCCAGACCAGTGTGCAGCCTTTGGGTTTGGAGGTCCTGTTTGAGGAGCACTGGCAAGTTGAAGCTTCTTATTTTTCTTGCTCTCCTTATGGTAGGGGCTGCTGCTCCAGTTGCTGACTCAGCAGGACATGCAGCACTAACGCTGTACTGGGCTTAAGGGCTGATGTGTGTGACGCTGAAATAACAAGAGCAGGTCACGCCAGTGTTACGGAAAAGAAGGCAGCTTGGAGCAGGGACAAACCAACCAGTGTGCATAAAAACCGAATCACTTTCCCCCTCCAAACAGTCGTTTGAAACGAGAGATGGGCTCAAACTAAATCATTAGGGAAGTTTGGATCCAGATCAGACTCATCTCTGCTCCAGAGGGAAACTGGACTCAAGTTGAACATTCCAGAGGTTAAGTACAGAAAAAATAAAACTTAGAGAAGGGTTAAAAATAAATAGAACATTTGCAGTTTAAACATAAGCTTAAATTAGCAAACAGGCAAGGCAAACAACAGTGCTTTGACCCTGCAATTGTTTATAAAGCGGTTCTCAAACTGTGGGTTGTGACCCCCTTTGAATGGGGTCACCAGGGCTGGCTTAGACTTGCTGAGGCCCAGGGCTGAAGCCCGAGCCCCATTGCCCAGGGTAGACGTCAAAGCCCGAGGGCTTCAGCCCTGGGTGACGGGGCTCAGGTTGCAGGCCCCTTGGCTGGGGAAGCCCTTGAACTTCAGCTTTGGCCCCGCTGCCCAGAGCGGTGAGGCTCGGGCTTTGATCCCCCTACCCGGTAGTGGGGCTCGGGCGGGCTCAGGCTTCGGTCCCCCCTCTTTGGGTCATGAAGTAATTTTTTGTTGTCAGAAGGGAGTTGCGGTGCACTGAAATTTAAGAACCCCTGGTTTACGTATGTGAGTAACTTCATGGACATGTGTAGCCCCTGTGCTCAAATGGACTGCTCCTCTGCATGAAGTTACCCATGGGCATAAGTGTGTGCAGGATTATACACACTTGGGGAAGGAACTGTCTCTTCTTAGATGCTTGTTCAGCCCCTTGCACAAGGGGGACCCAATCCTGATTGGAGTCTCTAGGTGCTACTTTAATAAAATAAAATAAAATTTCCCAGGTCCCAGCCAAGACCAGCAGAAGTGCCAGAATACCACAGGAAATGTATGCAAGCAATTTAAAGTCCAACTGGAAGCAAACGAGACAGATTTCAACCCCAGTTTTGCCCTATGGGGACAATCTTCCAGCGCAGTTATGAAGATTCAACAAGTTTAGAACTGCTTTGGTTGGGCAATGGCCTCTGAGTTTTCAGCTGCTCATCCAAAATGAAACCTTTGAATGTTTCAGATTTGCCCACCCCTACTGATGAATGCCACTGAGCATGTGGTCTTTACAGTCAGGCCTGTGGTCTCTATGAACCTTCCGAAATACATCCTCCCATTTTAATTCTAAGACTACAGACCCATCATTGGACTGAAATCTAAATTCCAAGTCACACCAGCAAAACCCTCAGTCCCCACAGCTTTTAAGATAAAAAGGTTTTGGGGCTGCATTGGCCTCTGGAAGCTCTGATGCAGCAGATCCAGGCATAGCAGTCCATTCCAGAAAAGGAAGTGGTTAGAAATGGGGGAGGAAACCACCTTGATGGATTCCTTCTCCTTAGCTAATAGGTTGCTTCAGAGCACCTTTGGTGGCATACCATCTAATGCAGCGACAATGCCCAAAGTTAATGCTTGTTTACTATGGCCCAAGGGCCACACCTCATTCACATGAAATGGAGCAGATTCCAGCACCTTCATGTTAAATAGGACGGTTTAGCCATCAGAGACTACAGCTTCCAATATGCAGTACTGCTGGCTGGCCAGGCCACTCAGATCGAGAAGTAGCATGGCATACTGAGAGTCTTCCCAACCTATAAAACTATTAAGGCTGTGGTACCCAACCTTTTTCGTCGGGCGGGTGCCAGATGAAGGACCGTGGCGGCAGTTGAGCATCTGCCGAAATGCTGCTGAAATTCAGCGGCGACGCTTCTGGATGACAGTTTTGGGGACCCCGTATTAAGACATCCGTTTACACTGAAGAACTGAATGAGTTGCTTTTGGCACGTAGGCTATATATGTTTGCCACTACTTGTTTGCAAGGACCCATCTACACTGGCTTTAACTAACACCATCTACATAGTTAGAATTTAACAACCATGCTTAAAGTGAGATTGGGGGCTTTGTCTTCATTGCAAAAAAGGCATGTGTTTCTTCACTGCAATATCTATCTCGAGATAATTATCTTAATGTACAGTCCCAGTGGAAACAAGACCCGGTCATTTTCACCTTGATGTGGCTAGGGGAGGTCAACCCCAGTTTGGGGGAAATAATGTTGATCTCCCCTAGCTACATCGCAGTAAAAGCTACCTATGCATTGACTCCACTAGGACTGTACAGTGGGACAGTTAACATGAATTCGTTATCTCACTGGAAAAACCTTGCCTTTTTCAGCAGTGAAGACATAGCCTTACATTGTGTCTTCATTAGGGAAAAATGTATTTTTAACTTGTGTTAGTTAATATGGGTTTGCTTAACTTGTGTTAAAGTCCTAGAGAAGACAAGGCAATTGTAGTTTTAACCTGGGTAAATCCTGGTAAACTCTAGTTGGGGAACATAGGCTTTACTGTGACTAGCTAATGCATTAAAACTACAATGGCCTTGTCTCCATTTGGATTTTAATATGGGTTTGTCAACATGGGTTAGTCATACACGAACTGTTGTGGCTGAACCAGTTTTGCCACTGTTGATGGTATCAAGTCATGTTTGACTAGCCATGCTGCTGCCCCAATAAAGCCCTAGGGCTAAATTCAAATGAAGCCCACGCAGCTTTGTGCATTTACTTCAGCAGTAAATTGAGTCCTTCGGCTAGAAGCTACTTTGTAACTGGTTCAAACCTGTTCACATTGACTGGCCAGATCTTGTAAGTGGTTTTGGCACAAGAGTTTAATAGCGCTTATGCAAAGTTTCTTTAACTTGATGAAACACAAAAGAGAGGTCTTAGGTGCTGTGTACAGTACAACTAGAACCGAGTCAATGGGCTCAGTTACAACATGGTTGTCCCTTGACCTAGTTATAAGATGTAGTATAGGATTGTACCTAATTGTGCTGTTTTAGCTTGGCTATCACCATGGATGGTTAAGATCCAGGCTATGCTATAAACGGGTATAGGGGACAACTGCATTGTATTGAAGATCCCCAGCATGGTTATATTTGAAGTGTAGACAGTGCCCTGTATTGAGCTGCCCTGAGCTGGCTAGAGATACATTCGCTGCTTTGCTTGGATAATCTGGCTATCAAAGAATGACTCCATTTGCAGTGTTAAACCTGGCAGCACTGAGCAAAGTATTTACCGCCCTCCAGTTGAGGGGCGTGTGATGTTTGTTTAAGCTCAGGCCATTTTTACATTTTCTCAGTGATGTGATAATTGCATTTAGATAGCCCCAAGTCTCTCTGTTAGGTCTTTTCACAGCACTCCCCTTGCCCCCAGCAGGGCTAATTTAAAAGCGGCTCCACTCTAATGAGATATTGCACTGTTTGAAAAAAACCCAGCCCTGGATCTCTCCAAAAACAACAAAGGGGGCCAATTACAAACAAATGTGTTGAAGGGTCCCAGAGCCGTCTGTGGGCGAATTAGGGCCAATTAAAGGTCAAAATGATTTAGGGAATGAGGACAGGAGAGGGAAAGGAGACAATGGGCCAGGATCAGCCACAGAATATATTTGTGTGCACAATTTTAATTTTTTGTTTTGTTTTTAACTACTGATGGACAAACCTCAGATGCCCAGTCTACATGGGGTTTTCAAACTGTGCTAGCAACACCAACACCTCTCAGCCTCAGTCAGTGCTTAGAAATCTATAGGCTTGAAAAAAAGTCCAGTCCCCATTTAAATTGATGCATCATCTACGCTAAGAATACAGTCATATCATTGGGACCCAGGGACAATGATTTTTCCTCTAAACATTGTTAAAGCCTAGTTCCCTGTAAGGTTGATAGGACCCAGCCATGCTTTAAAAGTGTCCTCAAACTGTGCCAAAGCCTTGGACGTGATGATCTTTGGTGGGGGGATAGCATGGCACAATCACTTCTCCTGACTCAGTGAATAACATAGAGGGACCTTGAGTTAGCCTGAGCCAGTTCACTAAACACACTTTCTGGTCCACTCCAGGCAGGGTCTCACAGAAGTCTGGGACTATGCTGTAACAGTTCAGCAAATTGTGTTACAATACATTCAGCCTTATCTAAAACGATACAGGGCATTTCTTTAGGAAGGTGTTTTGCCTGCTTGCATTAGGACGATATTTTGTCCTCAGTGTAAAGAGGTTAACTCATCACTATGTTTAAAAAAAAACAAATCTTTATGACACAAACATATTCTATGACCAAATCTGCCTCATTCTTTTCCCTTCCCTCTTTCGTCCTGATGCCCTGTATCATTTTGACCTTTATTTGGCCCTAATTTGCCCACAGACGGCTCTGGGACCCTTCAACACTTTTGTTTGTAATCTGCCCCTTTTGTTGTTTTTTAGGAGCTCCACTGCTGAGCGCTTAAACATGGTTCCTTAGGAAGGTGTTAACATAGTCTGAAAACTCAGAGGAGGCTGGCAAGACTGATTCAACGAAGAACATATTGCCATTATTAAGGATGTTTTATTAATTATTATTCATTGCAGTACTTTATGTCCAACAATTTCAAAATGTGTTAAAATTCTTAATGCATTAAGACTCGTAACTCTCCTGTGAAGGCAGCAAACCTCATTCTTGCTGTAGTTCTGGTGTGGAAACAAATATGGAAAGGTGAACTGACTTGCTCCTGGTTTCACCATGAATCAGTGGCATTGCTAGGAACAGAACCTATATCTCTTGAATCTCAATCCTGGTGTTTTAACAAAAGCCCATCTATGCTCACCGAAGGAGACTGGAATCTTATTTAAAAATGATCCCGATTGTCCAAACATCTTGCATCAGTAAAACTGGGCTGGAAACTTCACAGGAACACATCCCCCTCCACCCCAGGATTTCAGCACTTCTACTTGCAGGCCTAGCCAGAAGCAGGAAGCCCAAAGAGTGTTATGGAAATGAAATGATAAACCGTAAACCAGTTTTTTTTCAAACCTCAGAAGATGTTCAGACTTCAGGTTTTGTTTGAATTTCAGATGAGGGTTTGGGTCAGTTGTTTTTTTTCAACCCAAAACAAACAGGTTTGGAGAAGATTTGGACTTCTGAGTGCTTCTCCACCCAACTTTCTCAATTTCACTCAGGGTGAATTAACAAAGATCCCTAAGACCCAGGCCAAGTACTCAGAGAGAGTTAGTATGTACAGCAGGGACTACTCTGCCCCACATGAGAGACAGAGAGAGAGAGAGAGTGGGTGTGTAGCAGTGTCTGTCCAGAGAGTTTAGGTGGGGGCCTTAAAATTCAGAGGAAAACCATTCTGGTGGATCTGGTGGATCTGAAATGCCTATTTCATTTCATTCACCCCTCCCCATCACATTTCTCCAAAGTGCAGGAGGTTTAAGATCCGGATTTTTGTTGTTCTAGCCCTTAAAAGAGAGGCCATTGGAAACATTTGGATCCAGATCTGATTTTGGATTCAACTGCCTTCCAGGTTCAGAGGTGCTGAGATCTGAGCCAAGGGTTTAGTTCAAAAATGAACCTGAAAAGATTCCTTGGGATAACTTGTATTTCTAGCTGGCCTTTAACTGGAAAGCAGAAGAAACTATCCAGAAAGAAATGCCATTCATAACATTTTTACCAATGATTTATCTCTACAGCCGGGGGCCTCCTAGACAACTCTAGTCTAAAGCCATTTTATAAATGGCTTAAAAATGTCCACCGCTGACCCATCTTACCCTCTCCACCACTTCCATCTTTAAAAAGTGACTGCAAAGCAGTTTTGTGGAGTTGCACAAAATCCCCCTCTGTTAAAGTGCGAGATTGAGATTAGCCTGTTAACAAAGTTACCTTGTCACCTAGCCGGTTTAATCCTTGCATTTCAAAGGGTAATTTTATTGAGCGCCTTGGAGCTGAAAGCTGGTGTGTGTTATTTATTTATTTATTTGGTTTCATGACTTTTAAAAAAATGATTATTATTTATTATTCACCTGGGGCACAGAAGAACAAAACCTTTTTGCCTTTCTAAACCTATGACTTTTGGAAAGGTGGTGGTGGGGGAGGAAGATTTAATTTTTTGTTTAATTCTTAACAAGCTGAGGTTCCACAAAGGCCTCCCCCATCCCCCTCTCCACACCTTTCAAAGAAGCAGCAGGTTGAGTCAGACAGTCTCCACACAGTGTCATACTGCAGTTGGTGCAGGAGAATATCCTGGCCATAAATCTGTCAATACAAAGAGAACAACACACACAAAAATGTGGTTAAAACCAAGAAATGTAGCATAATTACAGGTTCATTATTGCAAACAAAAGCATCCCCTGATCCCACCCCTTTGGCAGGAACGGGAGCAATTCAAACAGGCTCATTATGTAGTTACCTAGTCAGGGTCGGAGCCCCATGAATAGCTGCTGTTGCTCTGCTTATTATCCTGCCTGGGACTTTTGGGAATGGTCCGGCTCAAGCCGCTTAGGTGTAAGGCTGCTGAAAGCAGCAAAACTCCAAGTCTCCCTGCCCCTCTTTTCCCACCTATTGTTAGAGCCTTTTCTGAGGAATTGAGATTTCTTTGTGTTCTCTTTAAGGTGTATTTAGGGATGGTGAGAGGTGCCTGACAGACAACCCTGGAGACTGAAAATCTGTATTTATCCACAGAGCAGGTACAGCGTAGGAAGGGGCAATTTAAGCTCGCCCCACCTGTGTATTTCTACTCTGACCTGGTAGGACCACCCTGAGGAGTGAGAGGGGAAGTTCTGGCACACAGTTTTTGGCCTCTCTCCTGTGACCACCAGTTAGCACTAGCTGTGATGTCCAGTAGGAATTGGACTAAAATAATCAGCTTATTTGGCATAGGCCATCCAACAGCCATCAGCTGAGAACAGTTCACTGCTATAACCTGGGTTGGATTATCTTTCTTTGGCTGATTTTAATAGCGAGACTTTCAAAGAAAATCTGCATGCACACAGAAGCGGCCAGCTTCTGATTTTCCATGACTGAAACTTTCTAAATGATGCAGAGCCTCCCTGATGTTAATGGGAGTGATGTGAAAATTAAGGACACACCAAGCCCACACTCCATGGGACTTGTGGCCAAAAGTTTGCAGATAACTCCTTTTTTGCAGGACCTGTGTGATTGTGTTCACACGTGTGTGTGATTTTGGTTGCTTTAGCCGATCAGTATCCAGCTCAGTTATTTTTTTTCCAATAGCCTCGAAGGAAAGGTTAGCCAAAGGCAATGGGTGGCACAGGGCCGTCCTTACCCATACACAAAGTATGCAGCTGCCTGCTGCTCCAGCCCCTGTTCTGCCCCAGCCCGGCCCCCTGCACCCCTTCCCCTGAGGACTGAGCAGGGGTCAGGCCCACCCTGAACTCATTGGGCAGCAGTAAGTGCAGTGACCTAGACCCAGCCTGCTTCGCCCCACTGGCTCCCAGCTGCGCCACTGGTGAGTGCTGGGGGATGGTTCCCCCCGCCCAGACTCCTCAAGCCTGGGAGCAGAGCAGAGCGGGCTGGGGCTGGGGCTGGGTCACTCCACTTCCCGCTGCCCCATGAGTGCAGGACTGGGCCTACCCTGCACTCACCGGGTGGCAGGAAGTGGAGAGACCCAGCCCCGACCCACTCTGCTCTACTGGCTCATACTGAGAGTTGGTTTCCCCCCTGTCCCCCAAGCCAGCTCCTACCCACCCTGAGGAGGCCTGGGGCTATCCCCTCCCCCCCAGGGGGGCTGCATAGGGCACAAAAATGGCTAGGGATGGCCCTGGAGCCAGGGGGGTGAGCCAGAACTGAGCTTCCCAAGTAGGTCTTTGGTCTTTTCCATTTCTGATTTCTCAGACTCCATTTCTTAGGGAGCTGAGAAACAGCGTGAATTCCTCTTAAACACCACAGGTCTGTCCCAGAACCACAGCTTCCCTCTCTGGTGGCCAAACAATTGAGGAACTCCAAATGGCAGGACTGAATACTCAAGGAACTTTACAATCGCCTTCCCCTTCCCCTCAGTCTTTAGTGGTGATAAATGCTGCTAACACACACACACTAAACCTGTCTCCATCTACAACGCAGATGTCAACACATTTCCTCTTGTAACCCTGTTCTTTTCTTGGTAGTCTTGGGCCCTGACTCTACTCAGACTCCTTTTGGTGCCTGTGCACAGCTGAGAATAGGCTGCTGCTTCTGACACATTTAGCTAAAATAATGGAGCCTCCAAATTCATCCCTAGTGACTTGAGGGGATTTAGACCAGGCTAAATTTGGCCCCAAGTATATAACTAGCAAAGAAGAGACTGCACTGAGCGACAGTCCCTTACTTTGCCTCAAGGCTCCTCTACTTATCCCCCTCCTCATCTCCAAGTTCTTGAATCATCCTTTTTTGTCTCACTGTCCCACAAATCTTGCCATTTCTGGATAGACCATAATACAGCTGTATAGACCATAATACAGGATGAATAGGCAGCTTAGCACCACCACTTTTTCCTGGGGAAGGGAAGCTCCTGTTTTCCTCCTGTGCATGAAAAATGACCCCCCCTCCTCTCTCCTTCATGATGCCCCATTTTCTTCAAAGCTCATCAAAATTGTTGGCCAGAGGCAATGCTTAATTTGTAATGAAAGAGGTGCTGGGGCTCAAGCAATATTTTTACTTTCATAACTGATGCGGTGAGCCCAGAGGTGTTGGGGCTACGAATTGCCAGGCCCGGAGGTGCCGGGGCTATGAACTGCCAAGCCCAGAGGTGCCGGGGCTATGACTGCCAGGCCTAGAGGTGTCGGGGCTATGAACTGCCAGGCCTAGAGGTGTCGGGAGCCCTGGCACAAAATAAGCACTGGCCAGAGTGGGTCCTCAAAGGTTCTCTCCAAAGAAAATGCGCACAACTTTCACTTCCAACCAGCTGTAAGGAACCAAGGGCTGAGTTCCAGCCCTGTGGTCATAGAACTGGCCAAAAGGAGCCTCTCTTCATCAGTTTAGCTGAGTGAGTTTTGTTCCAGTGAAGGATAAACATCAAAAAAAATTGAGGGGTCTGTGTCAGGGAGGTACCCTCCAAATTCAGATGCCGATCAAAACTTGGTTTACAAAACTGCAATGGAAATCTCACAGGAATTGCCCTCTGAGATTTCCAGTGGCTCCAGCAACACCACCAGAACACACTTTCTCAAGGTGTTTCAGACATCTGGTCCCAGCAAAGACTCAGCCATGCTGCAAAAATGAAATCAAAAAAAAAAAAGTTAACCAAACCTTTTCAAACCCCAAGAACACTTCCCCAAAAATGGTTTGAGCCTTGGGCACACATGGAGCATAGAAATCAGTAAAGTGTCAACCCTGATCCTACGCCTGCGCAGAGTCAAGGGGGACCCACCTGTGAGCAATCTCATTACAGGACTCGGGCTGCAGGAAAATGCCCATTGACTTTACTAAGTAAAAGCAACAGGATCAAGCCCTTTGAGTCTAATTTAACATGCACTCTGGGACCTGCCCCCACCTCCTCCCGACCTGGCAAAGCATATGCAAAGCCTCACTTAGCACCCACACTAGATATAAAAAATACAGCATCAAAAACCCCCTCCAGTTAAAAAAAATATAAAAAGGGAACAAAGAGCAGAGTGTGTGACCGGAGAGCTAGAGAATGTCTGTGTGTTCAGAAAGCGCCTCCTCCCTACATCTACCCCTCACCCCCCCATGCCATGACAACTCGGAGCCTTTATAAGAGTACAGACTTCTCATTCCATTCACAATCCTTCAAAGGCTCTAGGATTCAAGGGAACTTCCTGTTTCATTTCAAAACGTCTCTTTCTTCTTCTTTTCTAGACTGTTAACTATTCTAATGAAGAAATGTTTGTTGCATGGTGTATAACCTTGCCTCATACATAACCTGAAAGTCACATTTGTCAAGATGTTTTACATTATTACAGCCCCCCTCGCCCCCGACTTTACTACATAACAAACTCTTGTTAAGCTTGAAACTGGAATCGATGTGAGTTACACAAACATTTTTCCTCTCTTGTGTGGATGTTGCTTACTGCAGAGTTGCTCATGAGCACTGGGTTGCATATACTGTTTTGTTATTGTAGCGTTGTTTATAAGTATGGAGTTGTGCCCACCTCTTTGTTATGGTACAAGTGCACACCCTGCTTTGTTACGGTGGGGCTGCTTGTGACCATTAGTTTGCATACACTGCTTTGTTATTGCAGGGTTTTTTTTGGTGAAAGTTGGTTTGCACACAATGCTTAGTTATTGAAGAGTTGTTTGACCGTTCCAGCCTCCTGGTATTAATTTCCTTTGGTTATTTTAGAAACAGGTCATTTAAGTGTTAAGGAACAGATATTTGAAAACATACATAGGCTTTGCAAAGAGATATGTGGTGTGCATAGGGCCAGTTAGGTCAAATCTGGGGCCTTGCCCATCTTGTCTGTGTCCCTGTAAAGTGGATACGTGTCCCTGTTTTTTGTGGTTTTGCTCAAGCCCCTCCCTGCTGCCCAGCTCTGTCAGCTGGCATGAATTTCAGCCTTGGAGAAGCACGACTGACTTTTGATACTTGGTGTTTTTGCAGCACATATTAATGTTCCTGTGAAAACAGCACGGCATTAACAATTCTCAAAGGCTTGAGTTACTGTAAAAATCTGTACCAGACACAGGGTTTAAAAGTTCAGATAAAGGAAAAGATGGAGTAATGGGGGAAGTGGGGGAACAGGAGCAAAGTACTGACTTGAGTGATAGTGTCAAGTGACTGCTTTTGACGTGAAGGGGTAACAGCTTCCCAAAGGTTAGGAGGGAGAAGCTGGGAAGAGCAGCTCAGCCAGCTGGCTGAAGAAACCTAACTTCCCTGTTGTTTGCCAACAGGTGATTAGACAATAGAGTGGATTTAACCAGTTAGCAGAGGCTCTGCAAGTGGCTGGACTCATCCTACAATTACTGCAGCGAAGACTCAAACCTGCCATCCCAGATGTTGGTGAGGTTTTCTTTGGCACTCATGATCATTGAATCTAAGCCCGTCACAAGTTTATCCTCACTGTCCCCCCAGGAGGTAGGGAAGTGCTATTATCCCCATTTTACAGATGGCAAACTGAGACACAGAGGGATGAAGTGACATGCCCAAACTCACACAGTGAGGGTCAGATTCTGAAGCTAAGTTCTGGCCTTTCTGCCATGCATATTGGAGAGGAAATCCCTGTTGGTGCGTATGTGCTGCATCTGGGCCCTGTGCCTGCACCCCTGTTTGTGAGTGAAGGGGGTGTGTTCTGTGAGAAAGGGGATGTTTTGAGGAGTGGGAATCGTCTACTGGATTAGGGTTCATTAAGGACATCTTAAAGATGCATGCCACAGACTCACAGCCCAGAGTGCACTGATGATGGAATCCAGTCCAAATATACCCATATACAGAGCGCAGAGTAAAATACAGATGGTATCTAGATCTCTCTCTCTTACACACTCAGATAGCCCAGACTACAATTCCAGGACTTATTTTTCTCTTATTTTTGCAAAGAGAAGGTGGAAAGAAAATGTTGTTAGTGAATATATCTGTTTTTCAGGCTCTGGCGAAGAGCTGAGGAACTTGAAAACAATGAGGCCCAAGCTGTGGAATGACAATGATTCTGTTTTGCGAGTGGAGACCAAGAAGACAATGATACAATGAAATTAAAGAGCGAGAGACACTCCTGTCAAGATAAATAATTAATTCAAAATATAAATTATTGATCCTGCCTTGATATGGACCCTAAATCATTTACAAGGTCAATGAGAAACCATACGTACATAGCGCTGACATTGCTACAGAGAAAAGGATGTATGGCCACCAACAGAAGGACAAATTGTTACGTGTGGGGCTCTAGGAGATGTGCAATGGCTCACTCAGATCTGTATACTTGGAAAGAAAGGACAAAAAGGCATTTAAAAACAAACAAGTGGCCCAATTCTGCATGGCACTAAGAGCCTCCAATGAGGTGCTGAGCACCCTCAGGTATCACCCCAAGTCAGCACCTCCAAAGAGACAGTGGAATCAGGCCCAAGCAACCAACCTGAACAAAAGGTCTATGAAACAAGCATGGTGGGTCTCGGTCCATTTATTAGTGGACAGGTGTCCATGGCATGTCACACCACAATGGATACTAACTGATACTATCAGGCTTGGTTCTGATCTCACAGTGGTTTTACATCTGTGTGATTCCATTGACTTCTACAGAGTTACTCCACTGGTGTGAGATCAGAATCAGACCTTTCCTTGGCAGTCTCAACATACTGATGATGATACCGACTGCTGTCATGTCAGCCTCTGGCCAGGAGGCAGCCCACTGATTTCTTCTCAGGAGTCATGTCAATGATTTCAGGCTTGAATGAGAAGCGTAATTGTTTGCTATGGAGAAGCAGCTTACAAGGGAGGGCCATGGCCATGTGCTGGACAATATACTTTGACAGATAGCTTCTAGTCAGTGTGACATCTTGACCCAGGAGAACAGATAGATGGATAGATAGGCAGCTTCCTGGGGTGTTGGGGGTAGCCCTGGAGGACCAAGTTGGATTATTATTGTAACTTTGTCCTGTTTCTAGTGCTTTTAAGCCCCACCTGAACTGAGCCTAAACTGGGGGTGAAGCCTAAATCTTAGCCTAGGTTTCCTGGCACAATTTGTAACTCAACCAACACACAGTAGAAGGAGTTTTGCATGTGGATGGCCTGCAAGTTGGGGTTTGTCTACATGGTGAAGTTATTCCGGGATAAGAGAGTGTGAAGTTAAGAGCTATAGCTACTTCAGAGTAACTCCCCATGTGAACACACTTATTCCAGAATAAGTGTGTCCACACAGGGAGCTATTCTAGTCAATTTCCCCACATAGACAGGCCCTTAGAATACAGCTAGAGAGAACAATCAATACAGAATTTGACCATTAAAGGGGGGCAAGGCTGAGCCATTGAGACTGTGCTTGCTTCCCTGGGATTGCTGGCTGTGGGTGGTTGGGCGGTGGAAGCTCACCCTACTCTTCTCCGTGCTGCACCATGTCTCTTCTGCGTATAAAGCCTTTCAGTCTCCAGGGCTTTCACCAGCACTGAATTATAACTTAAAAATATTTTTTAAAAAAATCCCCAAACCAACACCACTTTCATTTGCAATGGGGAGCTCCACAGCCTTTAGTGGAGTCATTCCTGATTTACATCTGTGAGATCAAAATCAGGCCTTCTCTACTGTTGGGAAGCAAGCTTCATTCCATATTCCCCAGGCAGCACTGTGACTCTAGAGAGCACCAAGGCAGACACCCACGGGATAGGCCACAGATGACAAGGAGGAGATCGGAACCCGGAGAAGGATTCAGGAATGAAACACTATTTGCACAACTCATGGCTCGGTTTGTTTTCACATGTTTTCAAATGAGCCAGGGGGCCAATATGACAGGGCTGCACGTCTGAAAATATTATTAGCTGTTCTAGCCCCCTCCTTGTGGTGTTTTGACAGTCTGCTTTGATAGGCTGCGTGTGTTAACACAGTCACTATGATTTCTTCTCCCCCACTGCCTGTGTGGGGCATGCGCTGTCTGCCTGACACTGCCTACAGACTCTATTAGCTTTGTAATTAAAAACAGCTGTAATCTGATCAGGTGGCGATCACGGTTACAAAATGAAGGAAGCCATTAGCAGGAAATGTTGTGGTTCAGGCAGACATCAAATCAGTTTAAAGAGATTGGATTTCATTGTTTTTATACAGTTACTCCATTACTATAATGCACTCGCTCCATTTTGCTGACTCTGTCAGTGGAGCACTCATAAGGCAGTAGTGACATCTATGTGAAACAAATGGCATAAACTGAAAACTCCAAGGAGATAGCCGTGAAATTTATACCCCCACTCTGTAGAGAATATTAATGCACATGGAGCTGGGTGAAAAATTTTCCACTAAACTTTTTCCCATTCAAAACTGCTGTTTCATCAAAACCTAAATGGTTCATGAAAATGTATCCGTTTGGATGAAAACATAGTTGGGAAATTTTCTCAGGTCCAGGATGGAACCTCTGGTCAAAATGAGAGGGAGAGCACAAGCCACCCCAGGATAGCCAATAGCTCAATGGCAGGGGCACCACTGTGGGAGATTCAGTCCAGCAGATCTGGGACTTGAACCTGAGTCTCCCACAGCCCAGGGGAGTGCCCTAACTTCTGGGGTGCTCCTCACTTATATTTTTTCCACAAAATTTTTTGAAAAGTGTCATCTTCATTCTGCACTAGAACAAAAACAAATTCGGAAACCTCTACATTTCCTCCTACATGGTGGTGTTTTCCAGTCAGCCCAACTGCTGAAACTTTTGGGTCTGTTTTTTCCCTGGCCTGTGTTATAAAGAAACCAATACACCAAACACTGGCCAAAGTGCCCACAGCCCAGTGAGTTCTGTATGCAGCTCAAAGCCATCATCATCTGGAGGTGCAGTTCACAGAGATGACCCAACATTTCATTGGACAGGATTCCTATAATGGCGTTGAACGACTTCAGCTATAGTCAAACTCTCATCTGGGGTGATCTCATGCCAAACCTGGAGCCACGTGTAACCCCCATCTACGTCCAATGTCTCCACGGAGACTTACGTTCGTATCCTATTACCCAAGTGATGCTGGAGATATACCACTGAAGAGCGGACCTCTCAGTTGGCATGACCCCTAGACTGGCCTATCCTGTGATTCTGGGGTGGGAATGGCCATGGTTCTGAGAACTATTGCAAGAGTCTGCCCAGAGTGCTCAAGCAGGAGAAGGCGAGGGGCAGGTAACAAGCGGGCTGCTCGGGAGGGATTGGGATGATGATGACCCAGGGGAAGGACCCTCTGAGTCCACCAAGACCCTGGAACCCCCGCCTACACAAATGGATTAGTCTGTCGATGAAGTGCAGACAGAGCTTGAACATGATGGCAACTTTATCCAGGAATAACAAGAGAGCACTACACTTAAGCATGCCTGGGAACAGACCACTCGTAGGGATTAAGAAGGGGGGAGCTCCTCTAAAACACCAAGGCCCGCACTTTGAAATATGGCAAGACCGCCTCTATTGGCTGGTGGAAGAGCCACAGATAGGAGCAATACTCCATCAGTTGCTGGCCCCCGAAGGTTGTGCCAGGGCCTTTTACACCTTGCTCATTCGGTGCCCTCGGCAGGGCACCTAGGAAGAGAAAAGACCCTCCAACAAGTAGCATGGCGATTCTTCTGGCCAGGTATCCACCAGGAGGTGAAGAGTTATTGTCCAGAGTGTCAATGCATGGACCGGAAAGAAGTGCCAAAAGCACCCCTCCTTCCTCTTCCAGTAGTCAGGACCCCATTTGAGCGAATAGGACTTGACTTGGTGGGCCCATGAGAAAAGAGTGCACTGACCATCAGTACATCC
The DNA here is from genome assembly GCF_003597395.2 of Chelonoidis abingdonii. NCBI lineage: Eukaryota > Metazoa > Chordata > Testudines > Testudinidae > Chelonoidis > Chelonoidis abingdonii. The sequence continues at coordinate 17,687,172 of NC_133785.1, forward strand.
TTGTGATCGTGGATTATGTAACTCAGTACCTGGAAGCAGTCCCATTACGGACTGCCACTGCCCCTAAGATGACTGCTGAACTTATCAAGGTGTTCGCCTGGGTAGGCATACCCCACAAAACCTTAACAGATCAGGGACAAACATAACTTCCCATCTTTTAGGTATATGAGCCCTCAAGACATCCCTATACCATCCGCAGATGGATGGATTGGTGGAATATTTTAACAAGACCTTGAAGGGCATGCTACGCAAATTTGTGGAAGAAGATCTATGACAGTGTGACATGTTACTCCCAGCCTTGTTGTTTGCTGTACGGGAGGTATCCCAAGCCTCCACGGGGTTCTCCCCCTTTGAACTACTATATGGGAGACAACCCAAGGTATTCTCGACCTTCTGAAGGAGGGCTGGGAAGAGCAGGAGATCCAGTGAAAGGCTGGAGCAAATGGAGGACAACTCCTACGAGAGAGGCTTCAGATGCTAGGGACCTTCATTAGAGAGAATCTGGAACAGGCGCAGCAGAGTCAGGCACAACACTATAACCAAGGAGCCAGGCTACAGAGCTTTGAACTCAGAGATCAGGTCCTAATCCTGTTGCTCTCAACTGAATCCAAACTATTGGCTAAATGGCAAGGCCATTTGAAGTCACATGGCCCATCGGGCCGGTCGATTATGAGGTAAGGCTACCAGGCAGCGCCGTGAGGCATGTATGTACCACGTCAATTTGCTAAAAGCCTGGAGGAGCAAGGAGACATTACTGATCACTCCCTACCTTCCCGAACCAGAATTAGGACCTGTGGCTGATGAACCCTTTGGGGATGGGCCTGTAGCCATAGGAATAGGACTTAACCCAACCCACAGAAAGCAACTCCAAGGACTCTTGCAGTCTTACCCAGAGGTCTTGTCAGCCTGGCCAGGACGGACGACCACCATGAATCATTATATTGCCACTGTACCAGGACAGAAGGTACACGACCCCTACCGGTCCCTGACCAAGAAGATGTGGGATGCCGTTCAGAAGGAACTGGAGGTCATGTTAGACATGGGAATGTTAGAAGAATCCCATAGCGAGTGGCGAAGCCCGATAGGCCTAGTTCCACAACTGAACGGCTCCATCTGGTTTTGTACTGATTTTAGAAAAGTAAACGATATATTCCAATTTGAAGCCTACCAAATGCCATGGGTCGATGAACTCCTTGAGAGGTTAGGGGGAGTCAAGTTCCTGTCGACTCTGGATCTCGTCAAGGGGTATTGGCAGATCCCTCTGACTTGACCTCATACCATGAATAGTAGAGAGAGGGATAGCTCAGTGGTTTGAGCATTGGCCTGCTAAACACAGGGTTATGAGCTCAATCCTTGAGAGGGCCATTTGGGGATCTGGGGCAAAAATCTGACAGGGATAGTACTTGGTCCTGCTGTAAGGGCAGGGGACTGGACTCAATGACCTTCCAAGGTCCCTTCCAGCTCTATGAGATAAGTATATCTCATATAATATTGACTTAGGCCACTGGGCCTTAGTGCCCTGCAAAAAGGGGCAGCTTGATGGACACTGGCCCCTAGGTCTTAATGCCCAGTGACAAGGGTGAATTTATGGACTCCAGCCACTAGGCTGTAATGCCCTGCTGATAAGGGCGAGCATATGGACTCAGGCTGGGAGGGACAGAGACGTAAGATACATACACCCCCCCTTCTTTCCCTAAAAGAGGCAGGTGCACTTGCTCCACACAGGATGGGGATCCCCCAACCCTATCACACCCCCAACTCCTAACCAGAGAAGCCGAGATAAAAAGTAGCTGCAGACAAGTGCTCAGCCTGACTCCTACAGTCAGTAAAGAGAACCTCTCTCCAGTCACTCTAGCTGAAACCTTCTCATTAGCCTTACGTCCCTCTCTGCTAGAAAATAGCTCTGTTAGCTTGATACTAATCCAGTTCTCATGTAAACAGACAAAGTTCTTCCTTCTCTGTTGCCTCCTATCCCCGCTGCCTCCTATCATCCTCCTCAAACTGTATCAAATGCATCAAAGCCCAAGTAAATCATGTCCCCTTTGACCTGCTGACGGTAAGTTCAGCCACAATACATTAAAGAAGCAGTGGCTGTGGTTTCATGGTCAGTGATGATGGAACCAGAAAAGGAACTGCAGCCTCTAATCAAATAAGTCCTGTTGTCTTCAGAACCAAGCAGTCAAACCTGGATCCAGATGTGAATTTCCCCAAAGTTTGAGGGTGTTGAAAGATGGGACTTTGGTTCAGCCCATTCTATAGTCAGGCTGGTTGTGGAGTTTGGATCTGAGTTTTGATCTGAATCTCCCCCAAATTTGTGGGTTCTCTGATCCAAAGTATTGGTTGAGACTGATCTCCTCTCAAAAGATCTTCAAGATAAAGGATTAACGGAACATAGCTGGCTTTGATTCATTCAGGCACATGGGAGGCTACAGGGGACAACGAGGAAGCTAGATCACTATGGATTTGTGAAACTCAGCAGCTCCCTGTCACTTAAGATCACTCCACACTGGGACCCTCAAAAGATCCCCACTCGGACCCTCAAACACTTCATGACCTTGGGTGGATTTTTCTATATACTGAGTCTGAGTTTTGAGTTTGTAACATAACATGAAACCTGGTCAGTTGAATGTTGTTTGGGGTTTTGTTGCAAAAGATTCACATAGCTCTGCAGATCACTGCCAAGGTTTCATATTATGCTTATTAAGTAAGCAGGGGGAACATCCCTATTCATGGATCGAATCAGAGCCAACAGCAACTCAAATACATAACGGAAATATTTATTACTCAAGTTTAATAAGGTGATCAAAGCTCCTTGTTCTCCTGCAGGGGAAGTAGCACATTCATCTACGATGCATAGATGCATATGATGAGACAAACTAACACTCACATGAATCCATTCCAACAGATGTGCTAATTCTCTTATTACATTGGTAGCATCATTCGATTGATATCCACATTACAACTTTTCCATCTGGCACTCAAAGCATCTATATACAGAGAGAGCACTGAGCACAGACCTGTAGCATCTGTGCTTCGTATACATATTCAGAACAAGACAAGGAGACATAAAGCCATAGGGATGTACATTGCTGTCCGCCCATGAATGGAAAAACAGAAGGTAAAGTCACATTAGAGATCTAGTTTATACCCCCAACCTGCTGCTGTTTAAGTATTCCTGCTGTAACTGTTGTCTCTGGAAGTCACGCACAGAGCAAAGTACCATCATCTGAATCCTCTGTGCCAGATTCTGCCTCAGTTATGCCCATTCAAATTTCCAAAGCACAAGCACCAACTCTTGGGCCTGTGAAGTCTTTGCCAGGGAGATAAATATTCTGGTGTATTTTTAGCAAGCTCTTGTCAGGAGAGAATTTCTTTGTGTCCTTCTGAGGAGCCCGCCGGATCTTTCATCGGTTTGTTTTTCTCATTAGCCGGCATAGGCTTTGTTCTTATTTAATAAAGATTAGGATCTGCTGCCTCCAGCCCTCTCTTTTTGCTCCTCTTTCAGGCCTGTGGGGGCTCAGTCTGCAACGACATGTTTGATGTCAGGCTACGGAAGTTTAAATGAGGGACAGAAACTGTCCAGACTCTTGCATTCACTTCCTACAAAATTCTCTGCTTCCAGCTCTGTCTCACTGACCAAGTCACAACTGGCAGCTTCTTCTCATCTTGCTGGCAGGGTTGCCCTCTGCAAAAGAGATCAGTTGCCTCAGCTGACTGAGGAAAAGGGGGAAGAGAATGGGAGAGAGAATTTGCAAGCCACTATATGGATCACTCTGAGACCTATAGTACTAGTAGCTTGCCAGCTGGCTTGAAGAAGTGCAGAGGTCCTGACCTGAGCCAATTAGAGACAGTGTGGGAGATAGAGGAGAGAGAGGCAGAGAAATTCTAATACAAAATAAATACAGGCTATATGCCATGCGGATGGCATGCACTTGTGCCACCTTTTCGGGGTAAGGATGGGTGTGTGTCTTCTATCTCTTATACACTATTACAGATAGCCTTTTAACTAGAAAACCAAAGGTTTTTCTTTTATTAACTGAACCAAATCACCCTTAGAGAAAATGGGTTTAAAATTACAATGTCCAGGAACTTGAACTAGTTTTGTGAACATCCAAATTAGTCAATGAGTTCTATGAGCTTTGTAAAGCCTTGATCTTCACTCCCCCAAATACCCTGCCATGATTAAATGAAAACATCAGCCCATCGAGCCATATGTGGGGGAGAGGGCCAGCTGCATGCCACAATGGCTGTCCATATTCCAGAAAACCAACTTCAGAGCATTGTGAGGGGAAGGTAAAAGGAGGACCTGGCTGCTTCCCAAGAGCTGGTCCAGAAAGTCCCACATTCCAGAAGCCTACCCCAGAGCATGGGCAAAAGGAGAATTTCATGCTGGCAGAACTTTGTGAGCCTAAACTCAACTTTCCAGGTTCCTCCAACTCTATTAATACAGTTAATGAAGTTAAGGGATGCAGCTCCCTACAAGCTCCTTTAGGTGTGACCAATGGTCCCAACAATTACAGGAGAAATAGAAAACCCTCTACTCAACTCTTAGCAAGTAAGTTGTGGTACTTAGATACTACAGTGACTGGCAGCAGCTAGATGAAAGAAGTTATTTGCATCATATATGTGAATTCACGTGTAGGCCACCAATTCAAAGCCAGCTTAGGTCAGCAGTGTCAGAAAGGTGTTGACATTTGATGGCTTTTCAGCAGATTGTCTCAGTCCTGTCCTCAGGGGGCATGTGTTCCTACCAGAGTTGGCATTTTTTAACCCTCAGACCCCATTAGCCATCTCAGCAGAGGGGTCAAGACTGCATGGACCACGGAAACTGAACTCCATTTTCATCTTTAGAGGTGGTAATATCAAGGCAGGGTTGGATACACATTTGTGAGGTTAATGTGCTAAGGAAGCTTGAGTTGTGTTGTTTGGGCCATAGCTTTGCTGTGGCTAAAATAAAGAATATCTGTTTCCAGAGACATCTGTCTGACCTATTTCAGCAGAATGAAATTCACATGAAGATAACTTTAACCCCGAGCCCTCCACAAAAATCCCAAATCTCAGGGTTTGGAATCAGGTTTTTTTTCCCTAGATTTGCCATTGAACTGCTGTGTGACCTTGGGCCAGTCTGGTCATTTCTCTGTTCCTTTATTTATCCATCTATATAAAAGGACAATATTGACCTATGTCGTAAGGAAGGTTATGTGGTTTAAATCATTAATGTCTGTAAAATGTTTGGAGATCTGCAGGTGGAAGAGGCTAGAGATGGGTGAATAAATTGTTATATATTAGTAGAGATATAAAGTCTATGCAGAAAATGTGACAATGGCTTTAGCTTTTAAGCTGTTTGTTAATGTATTTTAATTTTGTCAGAGTTTTCATTTTTATTTTTATTTTTTTTTAAGAAACAGCTTTAAAAGTTCACCAGTAATAAAAATCTTTGACAATTTTTAGCAGAACAGGCTTATTGCAGATGTCTGTGTATAAAGGGCTGGGTAATTTTATGGCCAATAACATTTATAGCTATGTGAGCTAAGATAAGGGTAATGGAACCTCATGCTTCAGGGCATAAACTATTTGCCTGAGGGGGTCAGGAAGGCATTCCCCACCCCCACGTACAGTATTGCACAACTTGTCAGGCCAGACGTATTCTGGGTTTGATTTTTTTCCTGCCTTCCTCTGAAGCAACAAGAATTGGCCACTTTTAAATGCTGGATACCAGACTTGATAGATCACTCCAGCATAGCATTTCCTATGTTCCCATTCCACGCAGGCAAATTTTGCAAAGCAATTTTTTTGCTACAAATAGATACTCACATTTTTAAATGAACTCATGCTGACCATATTTGCATTATTTTTGTGTTTGCCTTCTATCACTATGTAAGAAATCAAGTTTTACTTGCCTGGTTGTTCATGGGGAAAGAATTTCAAAGCCACAAATGAGAGCATTTGTGGAGATAACATTTTTAATTTGTATGCACAAGTTTTCATGCCAGGGACTGCACACTCATCCAATTGAAACAGATCTTGACCATATGATTTATCTGACCAGCCACAACTAGGACCGGCGCTAGGGTTTCTCGCGCCCTAGGCGCACGGCCATTTCGCCGCCCCCCGTCCTGATCCAGTGGCTCCGGTGGAGCTGCCGCAGTCATTCCTGCGGAGGGTTCATTGGTCCGTGGCTTCGGTGGAGTTGCCGCAGTCATGCCTGCGGGAGGTCCACCGGAGCTGCGCGAGCAGCCGACTATCCGCAGGCATGACTGCAGCAGCTCCACCGGAGCCGCGGACCAACGGACCCTCCGCAGGCATGCCTGCGGGAGGATAACCGAAGCTGCCTGCCGCCCCCCCGGCAAAATGCCGCCCCCTGAATAATCCTGGTGCCCTAGGCGATTGCCTAGGCTGCCTAAATGGTAGCGCGGCCCTGGTCACAACTAACCAACATACTTCAAAAATCAAATACTTGTATTGACTGTTTGCAATCCAGTTAAAAAAATTAATCACCCACAAACAATAATCACTGAATGATTTCAAATAATGAATTCATTCAAGGAAATACACTTCCAGGTAGTCCATGAGGAAACAAAAAGGCTAAACCCTTCAGATACATCATTTTCTACAAGTTATTCATGCAGCACCAGATCTTCTTGTTGCAACTGCTTCAGACGATAATATACACAAACACAGATCATTATTACAATGGGAAAAATGTCTGCTCCTCTTAAAGGCACTTCTCACTGGTCAAAAGTATATAGGCACTCTCATTCTCTCTCTCTCTCTGGCTGAGATAAATCAGGTGAAAATAAAATCTTAACTGATCCCCTTCCCCACTTTACATCTGATTGATTTGCTCACTGCAATGGAACAAAGGTTTAGGACTGGGGAAGGAACCCTTAATAAAGATAAAATCTAGTTCTAATGTCTATAAAAAACAAACCCAAATTCCCAGTTACTTAGACGGGTGCTGTTGCAATGAAGAAATGGAGAAAGGAGTTATATATTAATAGAAGGGTATTTCAGTATAGATCTAAGTAGGTGATATCGGCCAAATGGAGCCATTTAAAGCAATAATTCTCAATAGGTTCTATCCAGCCAGCCCAGACATCCCAGCCCCCATCACGTCCCAGTAAAGGTTGCTATTAGTCATCAGAAAGGTGGCACACTCTGCATACTGCCCAGTGATACTCATCAGCTCCTCACAGAGAGTTGCCCTGAAAGCCAGAGCCCTTCTGTCTTGTTATTCCTTTGGCCAGAAGCAGCAAAACCAGTCAAGAGAGTGGAAGTTGCAGAAATTTCACCTAGAAACCAGTTCTCATTAGACATCCTGCCCAACGTTGGGGAGACGAGAGGTCCTGGTATACAACCTAGATAAGTTTCTTTACCACCTTTCACCTGCCTTTCCACTTATTCAAGATGAGGGCAGAGGTGGGTGTGTAAATGAATGTAGACTTGTAACTGGGTAGCGTTTTGCACCCATTTCACACACGGTACAATGCATTGGAGAACCAGGCCCTCAGTCAGTTTAATTTCCTGATGTGCATACGCTAACCCAGTGCCAGTAGTGTTTAGACCACAAAGAGGCTTTTGTTAACACGAAATTTAAAACAAAACAACGCTCCCCCCCAACTATATACAAAGCTTTGATTCACAACAGGTAGATTCTCTTCCAACAAAAATGTAAATTTTGGCCCTTAAATTACTTGCCAAAATCTCCTTAATTAACACTTTTGCCCTTGCTTGGCATTATTTCATGTGGCAGCCCAAATTCTCTCTCCAGTCTGGAGGAACTCATTAGCTATGCAAATAAAATGCGCTCCAGCAGAGTGACAGCCAATTATATCACCCCCCTCCCACCAAATGAATACAAGTCACTGGGTGTCTTTGGGGAGCTGGAGGGTGGGGGAGGGGGAAAGCTGAATAGGCAACTGTGTTGCTGTATGTGGCAATCAAGCTTTCCCACCGCTGCTGAACCCTTGGGAGCTTTCTCGCTCCTGTTGTCGAAAGCGTCGTCTCTCCACGTTGTTAATCTCCTTTTGCCGCGCTCCCAACCTCAGGCTGTCCCAGGGGAGTCCTGTGAATGTATACTCAAGTCCTAGCCGTCCCTTCTTCCCCCTGCCTCCCTGCAAATATGGAAAATATGTGTTTCCCTCACTGATTTAGGTGCAAAAGACAGGCAGCCACAGTGCTGTCAAATTAATTAATTCCAGAGCCATTTGCAGTTATGAGCCACATAAGATTAGTGGCCATTGCATTGCAGTTCTATCGTAGTGGGACAGGTAGGTGGAAATAAGATCCTAAAAGCCTTTTCTTTCAGAGTCTTCTTTTATGAAGAGGCCTAGAAGTACCAAGATGTCCCCCTTTTAGAACAAGTCATTCTGAGAAGCCTCTCAAATCCTATAACCCCATAAATATGTTTGAATAGAAACTACTCATCTGAAGGGTGCATGATTGCAATGTGTACTCATGGGGTGATAGCTAGTATTTTATGCACTAAATCTAACAGATCTTGCTCTCTGGGATATTAGATACAGGTCTGGCCCTTCCCTCTCCATACTGCTGAGTACAAAAATGAATGAGAGCTCATGTTTCCTTAGGGTGCTTTCTCATTACCAATGCAGCAGGGGTGCATGTGAGATAATCCCCCTCCTCCAGTATTTTTGAGGAACAGGTTAAGGACAGGGCATTCCCCTCCCTGCTTTGAGGTGCAAAGTCGGTTCTCCAGATGCACCCCAGTCAGCATGAGGAATAACACCTCTGGAGACGCTGTGTTTCTTTATCCCTCTCACCCTCCCTCATCAGAAAGGGAATGCAGACTCAAGGCTCAGGGAAGTGCTTTGAAGGCCCCATGTGGTGGCTCACAGGGGCTCAGATCCCTGATTAGATGGAAATGCCTGCTGAAACCTGATAACAAACCAATATCTGAATGGGAGGCTCCAGCAAACGCTACCAGAGTCAAGGAGTGTCTATTGTTACAAGAGATATTAACATGCACAAACATACACACAACTACACACATACAAATGCTTACTTCCATCACAGATGTGTACATCCATACACATTATATTACACTCCTGCCTGCAAACACAGAAATACAAATTCAGATTATTTTCTTTTTTTTATTCCTTTTAATCTTCTCTTGTTGCTTACTTGCAGGGGTGGGCAAACATTGGGCCCAAGGGCCACATAGGGGTTGCAAAACTGTATGGAGGGCCGGGTAGGGAAGGATGTGCCTCCCCAAACAGCCTGGCCCTTGCCCCCTATCCAACCCCTCCCACTTCCTGCCCCCTGACTGCCCCCCTCAGAATCCCTGGCCCATCCAAACTTCCCGCCCTGTCCCCAACCGCCTCTCTTGGGACCCCCCCACCCCTATCACCCCGGACCCTACCCACCCCTCCAACCCCCGCCACGCTCCCTCTGACTGCCCAACCCCTATCCACACCCTGACCCCTGACAGGCCCCCAGCAACTCACACATTATCATCCCCCCACATTTCCCATTCCCTGACCATCTCCACCCCCAGAACCTCTACCCCCTGACGCCTGACTGCCCTCCGGGACCCCGTGCCCCTTATCTAACCCCCCTGCCACCCGTTTCTATTACCATGCCGCTCAGAGCAGCATGTCCGGTAGCCGCGCTGCCCGGAGCTAGACACGCTGCCACTCTGCTTGGCAGGAGCTCGCAGCCCCACCCCCCAGCCGTGAGGCTGCAAGGGAGGGAGGACAGTGGGGGAGGGGCCGGGGGCTAGCCTCCCTGGCTGGGAGCTCAAGGGCCGGGCAGGATGGTCCCGCAGGCTGGATGTGGCCCGTGGGCCGTAGTTTGCCCATCTCTGTTTAATTTTTATCTGCCTCACATAAGTGGCAGTTATAATTATCACACACACCAGTGGGGGGGAGTTTTATGACTTTCAAACAGGTAAGGTAAATTTGCAAACAATTTCAAGGGTCTGATGGAGAAATATGGATTAGAAGATTTTAGTGAATCAAAATATTGCAAAAAATAGATTTAAGACAGGGAGAAAGTAAGGTGTTATGGGCCGGTACGACATACCGGTAAAAAGTGGCGGCCGGTACCAGCCCGTACAGCTGACTTTAAAGCATACCCTGCTTAAAATGCTGCTGTGGCAGCGCTTTAATGTCACTGCTCCTTTTGCCCCCTCCGAGGCCGCCACCAGGGGAGTGTGTGTGCAAAACAAGCAGCTGCCCCAGGCCCTTTAAATTGCTGCTGGAGCCCCAGGTGGCATGGGCCAGGCAGTGCGGATGGGCTGGCTGGGGGACACTGACCCCAAGCTCTGCCCCTTCTGCCCTTCGGTAGGAGTTCAATTTTACTTTCACCCTGATTTAAGACAATATATTCATAGACTCTACGGCCAGAAGGACCATTGTGATCATCTAGTCTGACCTTCTGTGTAACAGAGGCCAGAGAATTTCCCCAAAATAATTCCTAGAGCAGATCTTTTAGAAAAATATCCAGTCCTGGTTTAAAAATGGTGAGTAATGGAGAATCCACTACCACCCTTGGTAAGCTGTTCCAATGGTTAATTACCCTGACAGTCAAAAAATTATGCCTTATTTCCAGTCTGAATTTGTCTAGCTTCAAATTCCAGCCACTGGATCACGTTACACCTTTCTCTGCCAGATTGAAGAGCCAACTATTAAATGTATGTTCCACACATAGACACTTATAGACTGTAATCAAGTCATCCCTTAACCTTCTCTTTCTTAAGCTAAATATCTAAGTAATGGTCCATTGTATACAGCATGTTCTTGACTCCATTATCAAATCATTCTCAAAGCATAGCATGTACAGTTACAATCCTCCATACATAGCTATGCACAGGTACAGAATATGCAAATATACATGCACATGCAATTATGCACATCTGCTACGCTACAAGCACGTACTATATGCACACAACACTCTCCCGAGATACAATTTATGTTAAAAGGAATAAGTGATGTAAAAAAACCAAAACTAGCCTTTTTTTACAGTTTTCCTGTAAAAAAGGGAATCTAAGACATTCATAACACTCCTTTAACCCCAAATTGCTTTGCTTCCTATATACGTACAAACAATGACTGAGAGGCCGCCACTTCTGAGCTACAGGATGCTAGCTGAAAAATAGGGCTACATGTAGGAGCTGCCTTCCCTAATCTTGGATCACATATAGAGGGGAAATTTTAAACAAGGATACCAGGGAGACTCCACTTACCACCATCCCTTCTCCAGAGAAATACCATGGGATCTTTTAGGGCTTGGGTTTGTAGGAAGAGGTCTGCAAGCACTTCTGCAGACACAGTTATCAGTATTTCACTTCTACTCAGAAACTGGGCCTCTGTGGGTGGAAAAAGGATATTTAGAGCTACTGGCACATAATTACCTGATTCATGCATGCCATTGCAGTAACTGGACATGCACATTAGGTACACACATGGCTAGACCTCAGGCATCAACTTTTAGAAAAGCAGGTGCTGAGCATCCAGGCAAAGCAAACAGAAGCTGGATTTTTATCATAGGTCATCCAAAAACTCACATACAGTCAACTGAATGGACCTTAGTTTAACGTCCTTGGAAGGGTAAGGAGCTGAGATGATTCAACTGCCATTCAAACCTTTGTTTCTAGGAAATCTATATACTGCAAACCTGATACTTAGCCATTATGTCATGCTTTTCCAGCCAAAGTTCAAAGGGAAAAGTTAAGGCTAGAGTTGGAACATATTGCTTACTTTCCGGAGGGAGGGAAGCAGAACACTCCCCCACTGGTACATGATGTTCCTCCTTGTTTCCCCCATTTTTCACCCCCCAGTTCTCCTGATTCCCAAGTGTTGACCATCAGCCTTAATCCTAAAAGGGCTCATCTGCTAACATGAGCCATTGCCTCCCTCCCCTAGCATTCACCTGGAGCACACCGTTCTATTGCAGTCCTGGTCTGCCACACTCAAGCAACCAACCCTAAAGGATATCTTTGGCACTGGACTATAATCAGGATGACTCTTTCCATTAAGTGGGCAGGTTTTTCAACTTCTTATCTTGCCTGTAAAAGAGAATATGATAGATTCCAATGGCGTATTCCCAACAGAAGTTGGGGTTTTATTTTAGGAAAGGGTCTATTGCTTCCAGCTTAGATATCAGCAAGCATTGAATTCTGAGTAGCTATAAACCCGAGGGACTGAGAGTGCTGGAAATGACCTTGCTGCAACCCCATCCATAACTCACTCACTGGAAATGCAGTGTCCAGTAAATTTAACACTCATCAGAAAATCTCTCAGAATCCCCGTGGTGGCAGAAGCAAAGTCAGCTTGATGGGAAAACTCAGGCTGGATTTTAGCAAATGGCAGAACTTGAGGGGATATTTTTGCCTGTGTGGGAAGCTCCATCTTTCCATGACTCTACTATTGGTTCATTTTATTGGGGGGAGAGGGGCTGATGCTACATCTGCACCTCAAAAGCACTAACACTGAGTGCCACTGACTCATTGTCATTTAACCACTTCAGTTTCCCTAGAGGTAAATGGGGGATAACAGCATTTACCTCATATTACAGCATTAAAGTTGTTATGCAAATGCAAAGAATTCCTCTTAAATTAAGAGGTTGCACTGCACATCTTCCTTCATCATCAGAGGCTGAAATATCATTCTCAAAGTGTTTGACCTGTTTGCTACCTAAATTGCAGTTAAATAGGGGGAAATTCCTGCTCAGGGCTGCCAGTGATTTCACTGCAAACGAGTAATAGGAAGAGTGTGCTTGTGTGTACATCTGCATGTGTGGATGCACAGGGAGTGCAGGTGGTGTGTGTCATTTAAGTATTTTTGCAGGTCCCACGATGTGTGTATAATCTGCATGCAGTGATATGTATATGTTCAGGTGCCAGTGGGGGTCTGAGTGTGTTCATTGTTTCTGTATGCATGCGTGTGCGCGCTTGGAAGCCAGGGCAAGCTGTTGATGGAGTCTCTTGAGAAGTAGTGTGTGTGTGTGTGTGTGTGTGTGAGAGAGTGAGTGAGAAAGCATGCTCACGAGCACTGGGCAGCTTGGCCAGGCTGCACACAGGCTCTCTTGGGAACTGGGCTGTATACTGAATTTATGAGCTCTTAAGTCATCACATTTACAATTTATATTCTTCAGTCATTTAATCTCTGCAATAAACTTGGACTAAGTCTTCAGTGAAGCAGTGTGGAAATTCCCGTTCCCAGCTTCTTGCAGCAGCCACATTCAGAAGTTTTCCTTAAGCAAACGCCAGGATGCAATGTTGGCTGTTTAGATGGGGAGTCCTTTTCTTCCTCAGTTCAATTCCCCACGTAAAATCTTCCCCATTAAATATTCCACCTCTTTTCCTGATTGCTCATTCCTGTCATGTGCAGCTAGGCATGCAGATGGTACACAGTTCTGGAACTCTATAATTCCTCCTGCCCTGCAAGGAGGGAGGGCTACTTTTCTAAAACAGAAATTCAGCATTGTTCTACAGAACTGACTCTGAAGTAAAGAAGGAATTTTAAATGCTCCAGAACAGTACATGCAAATCACCAGGACCCACAATTTAATAATTGCCGCTCTTGGGATACAACCCACTTTTGTGCCATCACCTACTGAGAGCTCCATTTCCTGGGGGCTGGTGTACACTAGAAAATTAGACTGACCCAGCTACATCGCTCAGGAGTGTGAAAAATCCACACTCCTGAGTGTGAAAAAAGCTGACCTAAGTCCCTGCATAGACAGCACTAGGTTGATGGAGGAATTCTTCTGTCAACCTAGCTACTGCCTCTTGGGGAGATGGATTACGTATGCTGACAGGAGAACCCCTACACTACCTACACTGATGTGCTACAGCTATGTCTCTGTAGCATTTCAACTGCAGACAACCCTAGCTGTGTCAGACCTGGAAGTGCCACCTCTGGAAGGTATCCAGCAGCTGTGAAGTGATCCCTAAGAAGCACAGCTCTCAGAGGTGGTTATTTCCCAATATAATGTCATCCAAAATTGAGAAGGAGTCTATGTTTAAGTGAAATAGCTACAGCAGGCAGGCAAACTCCTCTCTCTCTGTAGTCAGAAGAGGCCAGAGGAGCTTTCAAAACCAGGTGGTATCATCTCTATAGGATGCCTGAATGGCCTCAAATAAACTCAGTTGCCAGGCCCAAGCCCAAGCCATGTCATGAACCATCACTTAATAATGAGAAACTGAGCTACAACGTTCCCCCTCTGGTTTACTAACTGAATGCTCCACGTAGCTCATCCCACTGATGGGAGGTAGAAAGAAAATCCCAGGACAGTAATTCATCATCTTCTCTTTCCTGGAGCTTTAAGACTGCAACCCCTCTTCATTTTCAGTTCTATTACTTCTAGCCATGGTACCAAAAACTAGATATTGTTCTAAATATTTGGTTAATATTGAATTAATCACCCTTGTATATGGCTGGAGGAGGGAAAGTCAGGAAGCCCAAGGCTGTCATAGGCAGGGAGCAAGACAGAAGGACTGGTCTTTCTAATTTCTGAGCAGCCATCACTGTAAATATGGGGAAACTATTAATTACATACAAAGATGAGCCAAGATTGGAATGTCAAATCCAAACTGCACTGAATTTTGGGCTGAGGTGGGAGGTCAGATTAGAATCCATGGGTCCTAACCTACTTGTATGGTTTTGGTTCCAGGTGTTCTGAAATTGGAACAGGTCTATTTCCTGGATTTAGGGCATGATCTCATGCTGAAAACCATCAGCTCCCATTAACTCCAGTCCCAGGTAAGACTGGGTTCTTAGTTTGGATTCAGCCCTAACTGGCAGAAATCCCTTGAGAACAGGTGGTCTCAAGAGACTTGCGCCATTTGGGGTTTAAATTTCACATGAGCAGTCACTAGATCTTGGGGGTCTGAAACCCAAACCTCAGAATAAACTGGATCCAGAAACTCCTTCCTCAGCTCCTCCTTGATTATTCATAGGTCAGAGGAAGTTTGAGCAGCCACAGTCCCATTCAGCCTGCTTGCTAGAACTACATTTCTTCCTAATGCTCCTCAGAATCTTCCGTCACCCATCACCCAGCACTTTACTGGAATGCAGTTAATACACAAATATCATTGTATGGGATGCATAGAAACTTCCTCTCGCCATCCACAGATGTGGGAGGCTGGAATCTGTGTCATTTAAGCTTTTTCTGCTCAGCATTCACAGCTGCAAAAACAGCAGGCAAACTCCTGACCTCACAAACTAAATATAAGGCATATACCCCCATTACTTCAGTCCACCCTGACACGCGTTGGCTTGCCTGTGTGAAGGGTAGATCTACTTAGGAGGAGTTCAGTCTGTGGACATGGTGCTTCGTTGTCTTGAAAAGAAAGGAAAGGTTTCTCTAGCTAAATCTATTATTTAGTTTACATCTTTGCTAGGCAGCCAGATCCTA
Source organism: Chelonoidis abingdonii (assembly GCF_003597395.2). Classification (NCBI taxonomy): domain Eukaryota; kingdom Metazoa; phylum Chordata; order Testudines; family Testudinidae; genus Chelonoidis; species Chelonoidis abingdonii. The sequence continues at coordinate 17,702,550 of NC_133785.1, forward strand.
ATTGTTAACCCACTAGGATGTGGGAATTACATAACCCACCACAAGGTATGAACCAGCAAAGCCCCTTCACCACAGATTCTAGCAGTTCTCCGAAGGAAAATCTAGTGATATTCCGCTCCCGACCCCCCCAGAGGCAGGAAGGCATCAAGTACAATATCCTTTTAGATAGGGGCCACAGTGGGGTGAAATGTCTGATGACAGTTTGAGTGGCAGAGTGAAGTGTGACCCTTGTTTGTTTGGAAACTCAAAGTACTTAGAGCAAATGTCTCAGGCTCATGTTGTTTTATAGATAAAAGGATCCAGGTCTTGTCACAGGATCAACTGGCTGCCAATAAACCCTTCTTCTGGTGACACCCCCTGCCAAGCTTGTTTCAAAACAAAAATATATATATTTTTTGTTTTCACAGCTCAGAAAAGCTCTTTGGCTTGGAGGAAAATACAGGGTCTGTTGGAGTTCTGGGCAAAGGGTTAATGGGAATTGTGGCCAAAGGTCCAGGATTTGGATAGAAGTTTGCGGTCAAGCTGCACTTTTGAGTGAAGGCTCAGAATAGGTTCATTTCAGTGTGAAGCTTCAGGGCTCAGTTTGGGATGAAATTTGGGGCTTTTTTTTAAATCCAAATCTCTTTCCCATGCCTAGCACAACAGGTCTGAAAAGTGCAAACTGCCTGCTTGGACGAACATAGGAGAAAGGCCCCATAACACGAGACCTCAGCTGTCAGAATGCTCTTCCCCTGAATGTGATTGCATTTTAAATTGTGACTGGAGTGGATGGGAGAAGGCCACAGCAACTCTGCCCATCTGGCATTCTGAAGCAGAAATCTAAGTAAAGGGGAAGGGAGGGGGACCCAAAAGATCCAAAGATAATGAGCACCATTAAGGTTAGTCTGTCTCGTGATTGTTTCTTATTAAAAAGAGACTGTACTTTATCTGCGCAGGATATGCTGTTCGGATGAGGGAATTAGCAGAACGACTGCCTCCATATCATCTAATTAGCAAAAATGTTGATAAGCAGATACAATCACATATGATTAGGATCCTTTTAAAAAGCCACTCCATTAATTAAATAGACAGAGAGGCTGCCTACAGCCCTCCCGTGCCACTGATTAGAATACAAATATTTACACTAATCTCACCTCCATCAGCCATGGGACACTTTTGAGTATTTTTAGTGACATCTGATTACCATTGATTTCCATCCCCAATGTCAGGCCGTTTTGTTAGTATCTGAAAGTGCTGCCTTCAGTTTCGGATGCTTTAAATCATGTTAAGCGTTTATCTTAATGACGCTGCTGATAACCACTGCTCAGGTCACTCGTACTTCTCTTCAAAGAACACAGCCTGGGCTGGCTTTTATTGTTTGTACTTGAGATTTAAGATACGAAAAACATTTCTCATTTCAAAGCCTTGGTTTCTTTGGGGCTGCCTGGCTAGTTTGGGTCTAGTTACTTGATGTGTGCATGTTTTTCTCCCTCTCATTTCTCTTTCGCCATCGCTTTTTCACCCCTCTGTCTTTCGTGCAAACCCTTTTAGCTTACAGCAGTCGCACTCAGTTGAACTGCTGCGAATCTCAGACGCCTGCTGCAGGCAGCGGAGGGACAGGCAGTGATCAGCCCCCATTGCAGATGACAGTAGAAAAACACTTCCTACATTTCAGATTGGTAAATGTACTAAATCCAAGACAGATAATCCAGTGCGCCAGCGAGTCTGAGACTCTACGGACGCTCATCATCAAATGCAAGCATTGTGGCTGCTGAGGGAGGAGATGCTTCTCAAATGGCACAGCTGAAAAAGTTAGAATTACCTCCTTCCCCATCCATACAATACCACTTACGGCAACCAATCTGGATGGTTTCTGCTGGGCACTGGCTCTTGCTAAAAACCCACAGGGAATCTCCCAGCAGGCTTACTGGGATTACTCCTGACTGAATCTTTCTCCTCTCTCTGACAGAGAATGGACACGCTAGAAGCAGGAATGGAATTACTTGTGAAGTCTTGCCCAAGGGTTTTTAAAATGTTCAAATCTAGCCCATGTTGGCAAAAGATGTGGCGGCCTGTGTGTGATGAGTTTGGTAGGTTCTCAGTCTACTTCCTAGTAGGTAGGCATCTACGTCACAAAACCCACCATCACAACAGTCACTAATTGAACCCCCTGAATGGCGATTTTAGCTCAGAGGCCAATGACTGAAAGGGCCATGGAGCCTGACCTATCTCCTCCCTGAAGGTCGGGTTTGAGGAAGACTGGTGGGGAAGTGTGGAGGAGGCTTGCATCTACCAGTGCAGTACCTGTTTTAGGGATAAATAGAGGGCTCCAGGCACCAGGGGTGTCAGGTTGGCACTTTTCAGCCACACTAAGGCCCCATGCCTAAAAAGAAGTGTTTACCTTCAAGCACAAGTGGTCCCATTGATTTAGTTGGACTATTCACATGCTTAACGTTGAGTTTGTGTAAACCTTTGCAGGATCACGGGAGGTCCCAGGCTAAAATCCAGCAACTGAGTGTTTTAGTACTTTTAGGACTTAGGGATGTTTTCTGAGCAAGGAGGCAGTGTCCCTAGCCCAAGTGGAAACCCTAATACTACACCCAAGCACAAGAATCTAAGTGGTCCCTCAACTTGGTTTCCTCCCCTAATAAACAGGTAGAAGAAAGAGAGGAAGGGAGTGAGGTCAATACAAGCAACAGCACTCAACATCCCTGCTGAAGATTTCAAAGTCTGAGTGAGGGGAAAGAGACAAAAGAGTCCATACTTTTTTGGAAGGAAAAGGACTGAAGGCAACACCAACTGTTGAAACACAACATCTAGTATATACAGCCAGCCACTCCCTCCTTTTCATTCTTTCTAGATGTCCAATTAATTAATTAATTGGAAACTTCCCCTCATTCCTTGGCACAAATTGGGCTCCAAATTCAGAGGGCAGTGGGAGGAATGTTAGCTTGCCATGGTGGCATGGATTTTTTTTTTTAACATACTTTTTCATTTCACATAGTACTTTCAAAAACATCAATCCTCAAAGCACCACCCTCCATCAATTAATAAGGCCATACTGGTGGAGGAGAAAGCAGGTGTCTGATGAATTCACAGTACATGAAGCTCCTTTGACTTCAATACTGCCCTTCATTTCCCTGAGCTCCAATCTCCAGAACTTCATTGCACTAACTAATGGTGACTTTTAGAGCTGGATTTAGATATTACATTACAAGTAGCTCCATAGCTTTGTCCCACAAGAGAAGCGGACCCTTGTTGGCAATGAAGTGGAAATTCTTCCAGCCAAAGGCCTCTTCTGTCCGGTCTGGGTTGATTAGCTCTAAAACCTTCTTAGCTTCCCCGAAGGGCTGCTTTCTAGTGGACGATGCAGTTTTCCCTTTAGGTCTACTTCCCTATACATACTGGATTTCCGCCATCTGTTTGTGCCAGGAAGAGAGTATAAAGCCAACACACATTAAAAGCGCATTCACATCATCCAAATTTTTGTTTCTATCATAACAATGTTGACTTCTGTGGCACCTTTCACCTAAGCATCTCAAAGCACTTTACAAATATACAGATAGGGAAAATGAGACAGAGAGAGAAGATGGGACTTGTGATACAGCAAGTGAGTGGCAAAAATAGAATTCAAGAGTCCTGGCTCCCAGTTCCCCTATTCTCTGAACTCCATTAGCATCCATGGAATGACCTGTGTGAGAGGAGAATCATGGCCTCTAGAGTACATTTCTTAACTACCTCAAAATCCACAGAGTACAAGACATAGCTGTATATAATGCCTTACTGTCATCAGAGAGCTGTATTTCACACTTACATCATCATAGATGTGAAATATACATTTTTAAAATGTGAGATAAACAGAAGGTGGTCCAATAAAAGATATTACCTCACCCACCATGTGTCTTGAATAACCTGGGACCAACATGGCTACAGCAGCATGGCAAACAAAAGATAAACCCTGGACAGTATATATAGGATTTTCACCGATATCACTTCAGTATGCCAAAAAAAAACAAAAACAAACCCAAAACAAACAAACTAAAATCTGCTGTACAATGATTGGCTGAATTACCTCTGATGTCACAATCCCACCACTCGACTGTCTTAAAATCAAATGGTAAATTTAAACAATGTGTTTCTTTCCCTGTGGTGCGAAGCACTAGCAAATCAAAAGATGAACTGAGCAAAACCAGCAGATCATAAGGAGCAAATTTGGAGTGCCCAAAGGAAACAGGATTCCCTGGATCCTGAACGGCTCAGACTTCAGGTCACTGAGCAGAGAGAAAAGAAAGCATTTCAAAATCCATCCACCTTTCATTTGGGATGGTGAATTATTACGAAGTTTTAGGACTTCACCAAAAAGCCTCACAAGATGACATTAAAAAGTCCTACCGTAAACTTGCGTTAAAATGGCACCCTGATAAGAATCCTAACAACAAGGAGGAGGCAGAGAAGAAATTCAAAGCCATAGCTGAGGCATACGAGGTTTTATCCGATCCCCAAAAACGTTCCATTTATGACAGATCTGGAAAGGAAAGTCGGCAGAGAGGAGGCAGAGGTGCAACTGGAGGCCACTTCCACAGCCCATTTGATTCGGAATACATATTCCGTAACCCAGAAGAGATTTTCAGGGAATTTTTTGCAGGAATGGATCCCTTTGCACATGATTTCTGGGACATTCCATTTGATGGAAATGTGGGTGAAAACAGAAACAGAACTCATGGAAGAGGAGCTAGCTTTGCCGGCTTTGATGTATTTCCTGATCTTATGGAATCATTTATGTCATTTGATTCAGTCAGCCCTGGTGAGCACACTACATTCTCCTGCAGGTCCTTTGGAGGAGACACTAGTGGGTCAAACAATTTCAGATCAGTCTCAACTTCCACTGAAGTGGTCAATGGTAGAAGAATCACTACCAGAAAAATCATTGAGAATGGACAAGAAAGAACTGAAGTTGAGGAAGATGGGCAGCTGAAGTCCATAAAAATCAATGGAAGAGAACAGCTGAAATGCTAGCAACTCACCGCACACCTGTGCAGAAATGTTACCAGCAAACTGTTTGGAAGATCTCACTTGTGGACTCTTGTTCATAAAATGGGATCCAATATAAGCAGTACGAATAAACAGCTTCATTGAGTTCATGACACAATTGTTACAGACTTCTGCATTACTTGGAACACTATTTCACAGATAAAGGTATAGAGGCATGCTGTTCAAACTGGCTATGATTTTAGTAAACCTAGAATAAATGGATCTCAGTTTTTCAGAAATAAATACTGCAAGGGTAAGTCTTCCTGGATTACCAAACAGACTAAGTATGTTAGTATTGGGGGACTGGATGGCCCAAGGGATTGCTTACGAGTGAGACAGTCTTTCATTTCTAGGCTGCAAGTTGGGGCTAGTGCAAGCTTTTTGGTGATCCATGTGAAATGAGTTGGTGGAACCACTGCAGTAGACAGATGTTCAACATCACAAGTGATAGCTATATTAATACTCTTAACATAGCCACCAAGAACTGAAATGTCATGGAGCCTGCAATCCTCTTTCACCCCTAGAAATGGACTGTTCTTGTTAAGGTTAAGGCATGTTGGTAAGGCCTAATAGAAACTTGTGCTAACACAGTACCTACCTTGCAGATAACTAGAGAATGTCAGTCCTTCAAGGTGCAGTATTCACTTGCACTAAATTCACACTATTTTACAAAACCATATTCACAGAAAACTCTTCATAAAAATGGTTGAGAACAGAAGATAAGGTTCCGTTAGCCACCCCCAGCATATCATGGAATTACAACAGGCGAACCTGTGGAAGTACAGTTTGGTAGTGAGAAACATTAAGAAGAACAAGTTATCTTTCAGCTATATTAAAAAAAAGGGGGTATTGTAGGACCTACTGAAAATTGCAAGGGGGAGAGCTGGATACTGGGAATATTTGAGGAGATGAACTAAGCAGAGGGATGATGAATATATGCATGGATGTAGGGACAGATATGGCACTGGTAGCCAAATACCATTGCGTTCACAAAATTAAACACTGGAACTCAGTTCATCAGGCCTGGATGAGTTACACCTCAGTCTGTTAAGCACCAATACATGTGAAGGTGACCTGTGATATCCTTTTCTTTAAAAGGATAAAAAGTTTAACCAGGAAAACATAATAGGCCAGTTAATCAAACTTAATATACTCAGCACTTAATGTTCAATGTGCATTATGAACATTCATTAATTATCACAACCTGCCTGTGACCAGGTGAGTATTATCCGCATTTTACAGATGGGGAAACAAATACAGAGAGGTTACGAGACTTGCCAAAAGTGACACAGCTGGTGGCTATCAGGACTAAAATTCAGACGTTTCAGCCTCCTCATGTCAAACTCCAGTAAAGTTTAAATTAGGAAAGCAAACTAGGAAATGGTTGAGGGAATGTAACATGAGTATATGGGAAGTGAGGCATTTGGGATTTAAAAATCATAAGATGATCTTGCTAGACAAGGCAATGGAATTTACTGCTAATGAAAGGGAGTTAGCAATTCATGTCAGCAACAACAAGGAAGGGAATTTTGAGAATACGTTGCTCAGTTGCTGTGAAGGAGAATAGTAGGTTATCAGGCTATATCAGAAGTATATAAAACAAATTATTATACTATTGTACAAGGCCACGATGGTGAGGTACCAGTTGGAGCCCACCATCCAGTTTTGCACTATATGGGGCCAAATTCAGACCCACTGAATTCACTTCTAATTTGGATTTGATCCTTTACCTTCAGAGACAAATGTGTTTGTGCTGAGCCTAGTGGGAAGAGATCTGAAACATGAACAAGGGCTTTGGATGCTACTGCAATACAAAACAACAACAATGAATAGAAATGAACATATCCTAGAGAAAGCCCAGTGAGGAATTACTGAACTGATCAAAGGAGTGGAGGCCTCTAAACTATGGTGATTGCAAAAACCTGTGGAGTTTGAAGATGACAAGTCACTGGGGAGGGGATCTCCATGTCTTAGGAAAGGATCACTTTCTAGCTCAAAAGCCTAAGAGTGTTCTGGGGATGCTGGTGGTGCTTTAAGGTTAGACAATCATTTCACTGTCATGCTGAGCACAGGCCAGTGCTGGGGAACTGGGCCTGTACTAGCTGAAAAGATTCAGAATGATTAAAAGCTGATACTTTGGGTGCAAACAGACATGAAGGATGGATTTAGGATTGCAGAGTCTCACAGCAGAGGGGCTTGGTTCAGGGGCAAGGTGATCAAGGTTAGATGGGCTAAGAGCAGACGACACAAAGATCTTTTCTACATGGTATATGCTAAGATGTAAAATTAAGTCAATCTGGTTAATTATACCAGTATAATTCCCTTTGCGAACACACATTCCAGTATAGAAAGATCTTTTCTGGGTTTAGCTTATGTCACTTGAGAAGGGGGTTAAGCTAAACTAAAAAAAGTCACTCATACTGGAATAAGATTGTCCACCTGGGGGTTTATAGCTGTATAACTAGACTGGTTTAACTGGTAAATCTTTCCTGGGTGGACAAATCCTAAGAGATAGGGCTTCTTTGGTATTTTTCCCCCTACCAAGAATGTTAAATTTAATTACATTATGGTCATTATTAACAAGCAGTTCAGCTATCTTCACTTCTTGAACCAGATCCTGTGCTCCACTTAGAACTAAATCAAGAATTGCCTCTCCCCTTGTGGGTTCCAGGACTAGCTGCTCCAAGAAGCAGACATTAATGGTGTCTAGAAATTTTATCTCTGCATCCTGTCCTGAGGTAACATGGACCCAGTCAATATGGGTATAGTTGCAATCCGCCATTATTACTGAGTTTTCTATTTTTATAACCTCTCTACTCTCCCTGAGCATTTCAGTCACCATCACCATCCGGGTCAGTAGTATATTCCTGCTGCTGTATTCTTATTATTCCTGCATGGAATTTCTATCCACAGAGATTCTATGGTACAGTTTGATTCATTTAAGATTTTTAGTATAGTTGATTCTGTGCTTTCTTTCACATATAGTGCCACTCCCCCACCACCATGACCTACTCTGTCATTCCTATATATTTTTTACCCTGGTACTATCATCAATCCACCGATTTCTGTGATGCTTATTATATCAACATCCTCATTTAATACCAGGCACTCGAGTTCACCCATCTTAGTACATAGATTTCTAACACTTGTATACAAGCACTTCTAAAATTTGTCAATATTTAGTTGTCTTCTTTCACGTGATGTCATTGAATTGGACTCTTTTTATTTGACTGCTTGTCTTCAGTTCCTACTTGTACTCTATCAACTTCTATCCCTTTTTTTTTTTTACTAGGAGATGGAGAATCCCTGTTAGTAGATCCTTCCCTAAAGGATGTCTCTGTCTGTACTGTGTGCTCCTCAGCACCTGTTGGCTTTCCCCTCCCTGGCCCTTAATTTAAAAGCTCTCTTATAACCTTTTTAATTTTACATGCCAGCAATCTGGTTCCATTTTGGTTTAGGTGGAGGCCATACTTCCTGTATAGGGTACTCCTTTCCCAAAAGGTTCTCCCATTCCTAATAAATCTAAACCCTCCTTCCTACACCATTGTCTCTTCCACACATTGAGACCCTGCAGTTCTGCCTGTCTAACTGGCCCTGCACGTGGAACTGCAAGCATTTCAGAAAATGCTTCCATAGACATCTTGGACTGTAATCTCTTACTCAGTAGCCTAAATTGGGCCTCCAGGATCTCTTTCCTACATTTCCCAATGTCACTGGTACCTGCATGTACCATGACCACCGGGTCCTCCCCAACACTGCACATAGGTCTTTCTAGATGTCTTGAGAGATCCACAACTTTTGCCCCGGACAGGCAATTTACCATGCCAGTCATGGTTATCCCAGTCATCACAAACCCAGCTATCTATATTTCGAATGATTGAATCACCCATCAATATTATCTGTCTTTTCCTAATAATTGGGATGCCCTCTCAGGAGGTGTATTTTCAGTGTAAGAAGATACCATTACATCATCTGGAAGAAGGGTCTCAACTCTGGGATTGTTTCCCTCCACTCCAGTTTGATGTTCTCCTTCCCCAAGACTTTCATCCTCCTCAGCAGCACAGAGGCTGTTTGACTGAGGGCGGGACCACTCTACTGTGTCCTGGAAAGTCTCTTCTATGTACCTCTTTGTCTCCTTTAGCTCCTGCAGTTCAGCTACTCATCTCAAGAGCCCATACTTGGTCTCTGAAGTCCATGAGCTGCTTGTACAAAGTGCACATATATGCCACCTGCCCACAAGGCAGGCAGGTAATCATACATGCTGCACCCAATGCAATAAACCGGATAGCCCCCACTCTGCTGCTGGACTTCTGCCTCCATGGTTTTTACTCCTGCAGGTTTTTGGGTTTTTTGGGTGTGTGTGTGTGTGTGTGTGTTTATTGGCCTACATTTAGAAAAAGTTTATTGAGGGTATCTGGCTGTCACGCTTTCTCTCAGCTCCCTCACAGAACTCCCCTGATCATTGCTCCTGTTCGCTAGCTCCTCTGGTGGCTTAGGAACTGTTTTTTTAAACCCCTGTTCTCCCTCCATAGCCCTGCCCACTGGTTAATGGATCCTAAAGGGATTAGTATCAAAGCCTTGTTAAGAAGCTCTCCGCCTTGCCAAGCAGGCCACTAGGCTCAGCACATGGCCGCCAAACAGACATCACTATAAACTTCAGTCAAGCAGGCACATAGCAAGCACACAACAAACAAACAAGCAGACAACAATTGATGTAATCTCTGTTGGCAGAAGCTGCGTCTACACTAGGAGGGTTTGCCAATATAGCCCTGTCAGCAAAACTTTTCTAGGGGCTGGTCTACATTGAAAACTTACATCAGCATAGAGACATCTCTCAGGGGTATGGATTTTGCACACCTCTGAGAAACATAGCTATATTGGCCTAACCCCCAGTGTAGATGCAGCTAGGTCGATGGAAGCTACTGCCTGTTGGGGAGATGGATTAATCACAGTGACAGGAGAATCCTTCCCATCCCAATGCAGCTGCAGCAGAGCCACTGTCACTCTGTAAATGTAGACATAGCCTAGCGTAGACAATGCTTTAGAAAAGAGTTGGAATTAGGTTCAGAGGAGCGCCAAGCCAAAAGAAAGGTTGCTCAGGGACTATTTAGATCATACCTAGTTATAATAGAAATACTGTTAAAATTTGTGAGCCCTCAGAGCCTATAGGGAAGTTGTGAATGGGATGACAGATACACAGTAGCTGTTCTTACTAGATCATAAACGACTCAAGCCTTCTGATCAAGGTTACTAGGAAGATATCAGAACACCAAATATCTGCGCACCCCCAGTGCATTGCAAGGCTACTTCACCCTTATAGTATCTCTGCAAATTGAACCCAAATATGGAACAAAATCATGCCTATGGCCCTGTTTTTTTAAAGATGGACTGAACTAAGACCCAAGGTCAGAACTTTGCAAACTTTGAGGTGTTAGAAATCCAGACTCAGCTCTGAATTTTGCTGTTCGAGCCTCAATATAAAACAGACTTTGGTTCAAGATGCAAAATTCAGACCTGGAATTTGAACAGCCTAGAGTTCAGGAGTGTTGTGCTTGGCCCAGTCTAGTGACAACAGCAAACTGTAACATTGGATCTAGGTTTCGAATTCCAAACCCCAGCAAAGTTAGGGTTTCGTTGGACCTGGGATTTTGGTTCCAGCTCACTATAGCTCTAAGATAATATCTTTATATGTTTGTATGGTTTTAAACAAAATAATACATATATCTACATGCACCTTGTATACTATGTATCAGGAATGCCTGCATTTTCATATAGTGACCTACAGCTAAATAGATAGGTACCTTTTCTCCCAGGCATAATTGTTCAGATCTCTTCCATTCCCATTCACAATGACAGCACATTCCTGTGGCAGCTACAGCAAATGCTTACATGGGAAACTCACTACTAGGATCCGGGGTAGCTGTGTTAGTCTGTATCCACAAAAACAACAAGGAGTCCGGTCCTTAAAGACTAACCGATTTATTTGGGCATAAGCTTTCATGGGTAAAAACCCCATTTTTTCAGATGCATCACTACTAGGAAAGTATTGAATTAACTTCTAGCTTCTTTTAATGCCATTTGGCAGCTGTAAACAAGAAGGAGCCAATATTATGTGACCAATCAGTGGCTCCTTTGCTGTACATGAATCTAGTTATCTCACTACATCTATTTCTGTATTTATCTATTCCTCTCCCAGGGATATTATGTGAATTAGATTTATCATCCCACAAAGAAGCTACGTTTTGGGATGTAACATGGTTAACAGCCTCTCTTTAAGAAGCTTCTACACTTGAAGACACGTGCACACACAGTCCCATCAACCATTAGACTCAGGTGCCAAATTTAGGCTGCTGTGACCAACTCAATCCAGGTCTCTGCCCACTCATGTCCAGATGCTGTGCCTGACACTAGTGGCTTCTCCGGGTGCAAATGCCAAGCCATGGAGACAGCTTCCTACCTAAACAAAGCAACCTTTCTCCAAAATAAATATAACATCAAATCAAAAATGCGGGGTTCTTATTGAGCTGAGACTCCATGAAAAACACAAAACTAACCCAGCGATTACACACACAGCCAAGTAACGTCAGCAGCCAGCAGAGAGACGCTGAGTCATTATTTTATTAACAGGCCCACAACTACTTTAATGGGGGGCTTAAGCTGCAAAAACAAAAACATACATAAAAGCATTTGGAATTACTTCATAAAACACTAAATCACAATATTAACTGACTGACCTTTGCTCTACGCAGACCTGCTAATTTTAGCAATTACAGCCAACAACTTGAACATATCAAGTGGGCAACTGTTTAACAATAATGACATCTGCTTGGAAAATCCAATTATGTCTAAACATCTTTAAATCCCCACTAGGGGATACCTGCTTTCTTTTTGCAACTGTTAGTCTCTGCCTAATAGGATTTTAAACTCACAGCCTGCTGCACACGGTGGTGGCAGTGGCCCCCTCTCACTGGACTGGCAACAGCAGGACTGCGATCACATTAAGCAGCAAGTACGAGTCTCTCCTTGGACAGTGATGGAAGCAGTTTGATTTTCTGACATCCTAATCTGATAGACGGGTGCATTAGCTGGATCCCTTCACTCCTGCGTTTCCCCTACAGATTCAACTTTTCCCCCAACCTCTGATCTTATGTGCATTAAAGGCAACTGGCTGGTCCTAGGATGCCCCCTAAGGGATTCCCCATCTCAGGGGCAGATGCCAGATCTAGCTGATCATGCATGCCCTAGTTATTAAGAGGATCGTTGCAGTCATTTTTATTCTTTGCTGAGTATTTAAAGAAAGATTTCCTAGAACACACTTAATGAACCTCTACACAGATATATTTCTGTTCCAGGCCATTTTGATTATTATCATCTGCATAGTGCCAACAGGTCAGGGGTTCTCATAGCATGGACCACATCATAGCAGTGAGATCATCTTGTGGACCCACCTCTTCTATCACAAAGACCATTCTCCTCCCAGTCGTGATCACACAAACATCGCATGTAGCAACTACAGCAGTTATTTACATAATAAAACACAGGCATCGTTTAGCTGGTAAAGTGATAAATGTTTTGTCTCTTTTGGAAAGTTTTAATCAAAATGTAGCTCTTCATTTCATCTCTCTTTCCCATCTGTTCTGCTTCCCAACTACTTAGTTCCTTTTCCCCTGCTCCGAGGTTAGCAGCTCTGGTACCGCTGGTGACTCCTGCTCCTCTATACAGGAGCAATGCCTAAAAGAAGGCATCTAGGCTGGCTGCATTTGCAGCTGTGATTGCAGTTTCTAGGCTCACCACTGCAGAAAAGAGGCCTGTAGAAGCAGCTGGGAACGAGGAGGAAGCACCAACACCATGAGACCAGCCAACTGTCCATAGACCTCCATAAGACAGTCTGAGGAGCTCTGTGACAATATAACAACAAAAGCCTTACTCTGATCCCATGTACACTGCTGTAAATCTCTGAGCTCGGGGAGTTACATTGCTGAAAATGAGATCAGAATCAGCTGCATGGCTCCTGCTTTTAATTGCTCGGCATCCCTTAGCTGTCAGAGTTTGTAGGATTTTTGTGTCAAGATAGAAGAATAGAAATTTGTCTTTCTGCCTGCTTTTTTCAGATGGAGTCTGCAGCATCACAGTCTGATGACATGGAAGCGATTGTGATGTCACAATAATTACTGCTGCCCAATCCCAAGACTTGAGGAAAGTCTCTGTTTTCATGGCCCCATTCTGTGATCTGCAGGAAATTAAATCATTCTGATTCTGTTTTGATCTAGTGACAAATGATGATGATGTGTCAACCCATGACGATGCAAACACTGTGACAAGGTGTCACAGTGTGTTTCTTTTGCATAGCTGGATGAATACACATAGGCTGAAATCTCACATATTCCACATTATTACTACTGAGATCGACTGCACAGTGCGAGGTACACATACTGAGCCATGAGCTGTTGGGACAGAACACAGGAGCTCTCAGTCCCTGCTCCTGTGGGCTAAGAGAGGGATGAGTGGGACATCTCATAACAAGAGGGAAGAACAAACAGAAGAGGGTGCAATCTGTAGAAAGAGAACATATTATGATGGAGATGGGTGGATGGAAGGAAGGAGGCAGTTATGAAGGAGTGGGAGGGATCGAGGGAGGGCAGGTGCTCTGTTCAGGATCTCTGCTCCGGAGAAAGTTAAAACTCCTATGGTGCCCTTTAAAAGGCTGAAGAGGATTTCAGTGACACAGACTCCAGTGTCTCCAGCAGTGTGTGAGTTGAGTACCGCTCATAACCAGAACATAATGGGTATAACTTGAATAGGAAAGATGCTAAATTCTCAGAGACATAGTGGGCCAGATTCATCTCTGCTGTAACTCCACCAACTTCAGTGGAGTCACACTAGGACCGAATTTGACCCATCATTTCTTCTGCCTGTTTGGGGCGGAGCCTACTGCCTCAAAGGAGTCGAAGACTTAGCTTCCATTTTCTAACACCTACATGGGGAAGTTCAATAAAAATCAGCAGCAGCTTTGCGTGTGGTGAACTGAGACAAACCCTTTTGCACCAATTCCCAACACACTCTTCCCATGAAGCTGTTGGATCATTAGCCATTTCCCCTGTTCACCTCAGGTCATCTTAAAACCTTCTATTTCTCTTTAGCTAGGATTCACATGTATCTTTATTCACCAATTGGTCACCTCTGTGTCACCCTAGGAGCACAGGAGCTCACAGGGTGGAGCATCAGCACTTGTAAAGTTTTTTAAAAAGTCCTTTATTGTTTTTCTTTCATTGTCTGCATTTCCATCTCCCCTGTGCCATGGCCCAGCCCTGCCATGCAACATTACAGGAGCTCCCCTGCTTTCCCATGTCCCCCATCTCTCCATTCTGTGCTCCCTGGCTCAGATCTGCATTACAGTATAATGAACTCCCCGGCCTTCCCATTTCACCCTGTACTCTGCTTCTTACCTCAAATCTATGCTGAAGTCTTACAGGTGGTCCTTTCTTTCCTTCTGCTTGGCATACAGGCGTTCCCTGACTTTTCTCTTCCTACTTTGGACATTGCTCTCATATGAGTAATTACCTGCATCACTCAAGCCATCAACCTGGTATCCTCTCACTGTGTCCAGAAAAGGGCATTTTCCCAGACCCTTGTTGAATGTCTTCCAAGCAGCATCTGCCTGCTGAACTCCTCACAACATCCCGACCTCTGAGGAGAAAGGATCCATACATGCAATGCCTACAGACTATTTTGATTAGAGCACACTGGACACACTGAGCCAGCAAGCTGAGTTTCTAAGCAGTCAGTGATGGAGTGTCTCTGGCCTGTGTTTTGATTTGCCTGAGGAGAATCCCCAACAGTGCTTAAACAACAGCAGGATTAGGCCCAGCAGCACCAGGTGAGTCAGCGATGAATGACATCAGTGTTACTGAAGACAAATATGCCAACGTGAACATGGTAAACGTGAGGAACCCGGGTATGGCGATAACATTTTTTTAATCTTATTTTTTATTTTATTATTCTCACTGTTTTGGTTCCTCCAACTCCCAGAACAAACAGGGATTTTTATTGCTGGGGTTAAAAAACACAAATTTGCATTACATCCTGGCTCCTGCTGTAATACTTCAGTCTCGTTTCTCTCTCGTCCCCTCTCCAGAACAACTGATGCTATCGCAGCCTGATTTAATTTCAAAGACGGATTGTGATTTGGCAGTCGGGTGGGGGGGCAAGGGGGAGCCAAGCTAATCAAAAGTCACCATCTGCTGCGTTGCCATGGGGATATTCCTCCCCAATAAATGTGCTCTTTGCCAAAATCACAGATAACAGCACTATAAAGGGTGGGAGGTGGGGGCGGGGGTGGATGAAAGAAAGAAGTTCCAACACTAGGGGGGAAAATGAGAGAGAAATGAGAGCCAGAGAAGAAGTGGGAGAGAAGGAGATAGAGACTACTGAGAAGGAAAGGGAAAATGACAAATGGACAGAACACTGAAAAGGAGGAAGATATAAGAGATATAGGCAGACAGGCAGCTGATGATGAAGAAATAGAGGAAGACAGAAAGACAGCTGAGGAGGAGGAAAGGGGAGACATACAGACATGCTACTGAGCAGGAGAGAGGCTGGAGCTGCTGCATAAGATGTAATGGCAAAACAAGAAGAGATAAGATAATTGGCCTCAAAGAGTAGGTTCTGGTGATTAGGAAACAACTGAAGCTTCGGTGCAAACTCCCAAGATGATGGTCTCACCAGTTCAGAAAGGGATCGCTATTCAAATTATGAAGCAAACATTTATAAAGCCCCTTGCTGCGACTAACAACAATGCACAGGGATGGTTGGGTTTCTAGTCCCTTAACAGATAGTCTAATCCAAAAAGTACCTACAGTATCCTGCAGGAACAGTCCCAAATACCACAGCAACTCCTGGGATAAAGTGTAGTGTTTTGCTATGCTTTAGAAATTCAGTGCAGATTGACACAGGGATTGGTTTTTAAAATAAAAATTCCCTGGAAATGAATGTCTTGAAAACATCTTGGATAGGGTGGCAAAAGGGACGGGTCACATCATTAGCTAACTATGCTGTCTGTTTTCTATCCATCTTTCTTTTCTTTTATATGACTATTTGGTGACCACTTGGGCTGTAGAATCTAAATAATAACAATCTCAGCACCTTCCCACCCCAATATAATTTTAAAAACAGCCATTACTGTACCCATCTCCTAGAGGGCAACAGCTTCATCTCCAGATGGACTTTGGTAGTGGCTAGGGCTTTACTAGCCTAGTGTATGCTGGGGCTTCAGCACTGAGGATAAGTCAGTTGCCCAAAAGCAGCAGGATTTCCCCAAACCTAAAAGGGATAAAAGAGGTAAGATTTTAAGTCACAATGTGCTGAATGCCCCCTGAGCCTACTTAGACCGTGCATGTGTATGTGGAATGTCCCCTTAACACCCAATAACTAACAAAAGTATCAAGTATCAGAGGGGTAGCCGTGTTAGTCTGGATCTGTAAAAGCAGCAGAGAATCCTGTGGCACCTTATAGACTAACAGACGTTTTGGAGCGTGAGCTTTCGTGGGTGAATACCCACTTCGTCAGACGCAGGTGACGAAGTGGGTATTCACCCACGAAAGCTCACGCTCCAAAACGTCTGTTAGTCTATAAGGTGCCACAGGATTCTCTGCTGCTTTAACAAAAGTATGGGAGTCATTCTCAACTCTCCCCCTCTCCCCTTGAGTAGTAACCCAGCTAAGTAGGCCACCCAATATCCATGCTCATGAATTATTCCCAGCAGAAACATGATTAGCTGAATTTAGACTGTTCCATGGCTGCAGTTGCTCAGAATTAAACAGAGACTGCTTTGGATGAGTTTGTTTTGCATTTCAAAACTCCAGCTATCTTGATTGGAGGTTTAAGTCACAGGGTGCTGTTCCCATTCCCTGACTGGATGAGTATAACGCAATATGCCAACCCAAAACATTCAAAAATCAAAAGTCAGCCACCAAAATATCATGAGACTTTAAATGTATAGCTAGGGTTCTTTTACCTGGCCTTCTGATTTTGGTGCCTTTAGGGTGCACTTGAGTCACATTTTCACACTTTTCTCCACACCCATGAGGGCTAGAAACGTAGTTTAAAAAATAAATAAGTAAACAAAAGCTAAAATCCTCTCCTAATCACGTGACTTTAGGAGCTACAAGTCCAAATATAAATATGAAATATTGTGAGAGACTTGCAAGAGATGGCAACACTGGCTAGAATCAGATGGAATACTCTAGATGATGAATTCGAAACTCTCTTCCTGAGAATATTCTCCATTATTTCTGGATGAATTGTTTTTATCAACAAACATCCCTAACTGTTAATTTATACATTAGAACATTTGTGGAAACGAAACTCAGAAGGAGACACACACAATTGGAGTGACCATTAAAAAATTCAAAAGGAAGTTAATGCATAACTTTT